>NC_056733.1:743775915-744127165 GCF_019279795.1 Protopterus annectens | reverse complement strand
TTTTGCTCTATCATTTAGTAGCTTCCTCCTTCTATTGTATAGTTTGTTTATGGCTGGGGTCCACCAGACAGGACGTCCGCCTTTGGACGATTGGGTCTTGGTTTTATTTGGGATCAAGATGATCCATGCATTCCTGAAGGTGTTCATAGAATGCGTTTATAAAGGATTCTGCCGTCTGGGCCGTATTTTCCACCGGCCCGGGGGCTTTGAAGGATTCCACCTCAGTTTTGAGGAGTGTGAAATTTGCTTTAGAGAAGTTTTTCACTGTGGTTTTCTGGGCAGGGGGTGGAGTCGGGATGTGAATATCCAGTGAGATTAGTTTATGGTCTGATCTTACCAGTGAGGGATACACTTCTGGTCTGGAGCATAGAGTCCCCATGTTGGTGATGATCCATTCCAGTATGTTTTCCCCTCTTGTGGGAGTGGTAACAAGTTGTTCCATAGCATTTGAGTTTATAAATTCTAGGAACCTTTGGGCTAGGGTGTTGGAGCTAGAGTAATGCTCCCAGTCTATGTTTGGGTAGTTGAAGTCGCCCAATATAATGGTGTTTGGAGAGACCTTCATATTTTCCAGTGTTCTCAGGAAGGCCGAGTGGGGTTCCTGGGTTTGGGAGGGTGGTCTGTAGCAAGCTATAAGCTGGAAGGCAGTTTTACCCACTGTTAGTTGCACATGGATAGTCTCTGATGCTTCGTGCTTTGCCACCAACCTGGAGGTGTGGGTATCTTTGATGAATATCGATACTCCACCTCCTTTTGTGGTTTGGTCCAAGTTTTGAGGCTGAAAAGCATGGTATGAGGTATAACCTGGTAGTGCTAGGGTGCTCTCGGGAGCCCTGAACCAGGTTTCTGTTACTGCACAGATATCGATGTTCTCCATGCTAAGGAGAGTTTCGAGTGCGTGCATCTTGAGGTTTAGATGTCTGGCGTTGAGTAGCATTACTCTTAGTTTCTTATCCCTTGTGATACCTATGGAGGTGGGTTTGTCTTTTGAGCCTTGCCTAAAAAAGGTACTATGGGGGTAGCAAGAGCCTTTGCCAATATCCGAAAGCCCAGAGGTGACAGGTGCAAGCTGTCCCTAGCGAAGCATCATGGCTTGTCTAGCATATCATCCCAAGCTGACAGGCATTGGATCCCCTTTGAATGACACCAGTACTTAAGCCAATTGTTGAAATTGATCATCTTGTCTTCATATTGTGGCATCATTCTTGGTGAGGGTAAGATGCTACTCAAGGTCAGGGTCATACCGGCCTGGGCTACATGCTCAGAGAGCTCCTTTATGTCTCTTTTCATGTAGTCCAGGGAGGTACATCTCAGGTCATTCACACCAGCATGGACAATGACCGAGTCATATTTGTACTTGCCTTGGAGTGACCTGAGTGCTTGTGTTACGTGGCGGATCCTAGCGCCCGACAGGCTGCTCACCGTGATCCTCTCCTTGTTCAGCCTGGTGAGCGGGACGTCAGTGTGCCTGACGATAGAGTCACCTATTACAAGTGTATCAGGTGTGTTGTTTAGTCTTAAGGGCTGTGACTGTTTGGCACACTTGCTTTGTGAGACGTGTTGCACGTGTTTTGTTTTGGGGTAGCGGTTGCTTGGGTGTCTGCTTTGGAGGTCTCTGCTGCTTAGGCAGATCTTTATTTAGAGCCTCCGAGTATGTTTTTGTGTGATTATGTGTTTGGTTTGCTGTCGTGGTAGGTCTATGTGAGACTGGAATTGTAGTGAGTGTGGTTTCCTTCTCCTCCTGACTGGTTATGCCAGTACTGAGTTGAGAGAGCTTAGCCTCCAGTTTGGCTATATGGTTGCATCTCTCACATGTGTTGGAATTTGTTGGGAGGAGGAGAGGGTTGTCTGTGTACATGAGGCAGTTGTAACATTGCCTCAAGATTCCCAGATTCAACAGCTGGACCGGAGAGGAGATTGACAACTGACTTTTGGACACGCTAGAATAATATTGGGAATTCCTTAATAATTGAAAACAAGGGCCAGTGGGGAGTTAGGGTGTAGTGCTTTTAATTTTTAGTGCTGACTTATATAATTGCTTTAGTGAGCAAGTGCCAGGTAACTTAAGTGCAATGCGTTACAGGTAACTTAAATGCAAAAACGACAAACAGTAACTTTCTTTCAAGTGAAACAAGGAAATAAGTACAGTAAGCAATGCAGATATCACTAGTGATCCACAGAAGCTGAGAAGCCGTATTAGGTGGAATTAGCATTCCAGGAAATAACAAGCAAACAAACAACAAGCATATAAACAAAGCTAGATTCAGCAGGCCTGGATCTAGTCTACGCTACAGCAAACAAGGTGTACCAATTTCAGTAAGATAAAGTTCAAATATTCAGGCACTATAAACCTTTAACCAGAAATTCCCAGCTCAGAAGGGCAGAGTCCAGCCTCTTCTCCCACAAGAGTGCAGGCCACAAACCTTCTTAATGTAAAATAACTGGCCTGAAGCCCAAGTGCTTAAACCAGAACTAATACACTTTAAGAATAACAGACACTGGGCTCTCAATCAGCAGTTCCCAACTTAGAAGGATGAAAGCTACCTGTCCTGCCACCACAGTGCATGCCACAAACCTTCCTAATGTAAAACAACTGGTCTGAAGCCCAAGTGCTTAATCCAAAAGACTTAGAATGATAGCTACACTTTAATCAAGTTACTACCAAGCAGAAATAAATACAATTGAATACTTGAGAGAATGCCTGGATTAGTGCTCAAGTTACACAAACAAAGCTAGATCCAGCAGGCCCGAATCCAGTCTATGCCACAGCAAACAAGGCGCACCAACTTCAGTAAGAAGCAGTTCGGATATGCATGCACTATAAGCCTTTAACCAGAAATTCCCAGCTGAGAAGGGCAGAGTCCAGCCTCTCCTCCCACAAGAGTGCAGACCACGAACCCTCTTAATGTAAAATAACTGGCCTGAAAGCCCAAGTGCTTAAACCAGAATTAATACACTTTTAGAATAACAGACACTGAGCCCTCAATCAGCAGTTCCCAACCTAGAAGGAACTGTTCTGCCACTACAGTGCAGACCACAAACCCTCTCAGTGCAAAACAACTGGTCCGAAGCCCAAGTGTTTAAACCAAAAGGCTTAGAATGAGTTACACCACCTTGTCCTGAGGTTTAGGACATATGCCACAACAGACTCCTTGTGGGAGTCACACTCACCCTCCCACTCATCACAAATCAAATCTAGAGGTACCCTCACCCTGTGCCTATACAGCAACTAAAAAACTCAAAGGTTGAAAAACTTGTGGATTCCTGGGGCACCTCTCTGTGTAAGCAAAAAACAGATGTGGCAAATATTTTTCCCACTCCCTCTTAAACTGGTCTGCAAATGCCTGTAGAATGGTCTTTAGTATAGAGTTTAACCTCTCCACCAGACCATTAGTCTGGGGATGGTAGGGGTGGTCTTTAGGTGCTTCACCCTACAGTACTTCCACAGACAAGCCAGCAGGTCTGACATGAAATTGGCACCCCTGTCCGTCAGTATTTCTTTTGGGAAACCTACCCTGCTGAAAATCTCTAACAAAGCATTTGCCACCTTTTCTGCCTCAGTGGAGGACACAGCCACCATCTCAGCATATCTGGTAGCATAATCTACTAGGGTTCCTATTACCTGATCAAACATTTAGGTTAGCGAATACATAAACATCGATCTGGTAATAGCGAAAGCAAAAAACCGTGAGCAGCCGATTTAACACAGGGAAAGAATTCCCTTGTCTGTTATGCGGATTTTGCCCCTTTACCCACTGTAGAGCGATCTCTCAGTTGGTACATTTTGTTAGGGGTGTGTGGGGGTGTTGGTTTAATTTTTTTTTTTTTGTCTGGCTTAGGGAATTCATTCCCTACTTTAAATCGGCCGTTCGCTGTTTTAATTTTTCGATATTACCAGTTTGACGTTTAGGTATTTAACCTAAATGTTCGATCGGGTAATATACTGCCACTAGGATATACTTCTTCCCTGTGGAACTCGGGATACTCAAAGGCCCACAATATCCATATCTACCCTCTGAAATGGCTCTTGAGTCACAGGCAAAGGCACCAAAGGAGGTTTGACCTTGTCTCCTGCTTTGCCTACCTTCTGGCACTGCTTACAAGTCTTGCAGTACCCTGTTACGTCCCTGGAAATCCCAGGCCAATAAAAGTTCTGCATAGTATGCCTCTTTATATACTTTATGCCCATATGTCCTGCAAAGGGAATGTCATGGGCTATGGCTAGAATTGCTACACAGTAGGATCTGGATACTACCAAGTGCTGTATTACCTCATCTTCTAGCCCTCCCTCAGGGGGCCACCCTCTATATAGTAACCCTTTGTCCCAGTATACAGATTTCCTTTTCCTTGAGAATCAGGTGCCTCCCTGGCTACCTCCCTCAAGCCTTGTAATATAGGGTCTGAGAGCTGAGCATGTCTAAACTGTGTCTTTGTAATCCTTCTCAGCTCCCCTTCTACATGAAGTCTGATATCCTCTGATAGCGGTGCCTCACTGTCAGCCTGGGTACTACTACTCACCTCTGCCCTTGCAGTCACTCTGTCCAAGGGAACATCAGTAACCACAAGCAGCTGTGGCTCACCTTCAGCCTCGCTGCTACAGGGTAGCTCCCTCCTTGAAGTAGCCACCTCACCAGTCCTGGCTTCAAGTGTGTGGTCTGTCTGGGTCCCCCCAAGCTATCAAACCCATATACTTGTCTCCAATCCTGACTGCATGTAACTGCATGCACACAAGGTACTGCATTATCATAATCATTCCTTATCAGGATATCTGCAGGGATATTCTCAAAGACACCTACTTGCTTGCTTCCTTCCTTTTCCACCCTCCCAGTCAACGTGAACATTAGCCAAAGGTGTTTGAAATGAGGTCCCTCCTTAAGTTATGACTGGAGTAGACTGCCCAAGCAAGTAGTGCTCCTCTTTAACCATTGCAAGCTTCACTATGGTTAGGACAGAGGTTGTGTCTTTCTTAGCTGTGACCTGTTTCCTATCTAGTAAGATAGGATATAACCTCTTGTGGTAGTTTGGTACCCTTGTTGTCTCCAGACAACTTACTGCTGGCATTCTATCATACCCACTCTCCCCTACCTTTGCCTTCCTTGCCTTCGTGGACATCTAAATGCTACATTGCCCCACTGGTTACATTTTAAAACATTGAACCCTTGATCCTGGCCATGTACCTAAAGTAGTGGCTTCCCCTGTTACTGGTGGACTCTTTTGGGGCAGTTTAAACTACCCACCATCGGTTCCGTTAGACCCATATGCAGCATTGTGTATCCCTTTCCTGTGCAGTGATGCGTATAGGTCTCCCTTTTCCCCAACTCATCTGCGGTCTTGCATTCCCTATCTGCCAACTGGATTCTCATGTCCTCAAGCAAAGTGCTAAGGGCATGTTCCCTCACCAAAAGGTCTGCCAGCCCTTCAAAAGTGGTGACTTGACACCCACTCACCAATCTTTGAAAATAAGTGCTTAACTCAGCAATATATTCACATGCACACTTTCATCTGCCTTGCATCTATGCTCACAAAACATTTTCTTTAAGCTTCAGGTGTTAACTTAAAACACTCTAATAAAACATTTTAACTTATTATAATTTAAGCAATCAGTATCACACAATTTAAAAACAGCAGTTACAGCTTTACCATGGAGTAAGGGGTCAGGAACCATACCCAGAGCCCTTGGTCAACATTATACTGTTTATATACCCTTTTAAACATATGAATAAAACTATCAAAATTAGCATCTTCTGTAAATTGTGGAAGAAATTTACTGACTTTTATTGCTTCTGGGGTTTGGTTATGCCCTTCCCAATTACCTCTATGACCCTGGCGAAGAGTCAGCATCTCCTTTCCATGTTGCCTCTGCCTCTCATTTTCTTTGGATTCCAGATGTCTCCGTCTCTCTGCTGATTCCATTTCCAACTGTTTGGCCTCCAGTTCAAGTCTCTCTAACTCCAGATGGATTTTTAAGTCCACTGAGGCAAAGTTGAACTGTCCATTTTCTGAGAGTTGTACAACCCCATGTCCAGTCTGGTTGTCGTCCTGGTTGGTGGTCTGTGATGCAGCTGTGGTTATGGCTGCAGTCATTTTTCCTTTACTAAGGTTGGCATGCCCCAGTCCTTTGACTTGGCACATCTCACCCAACTGGTTCCATGTCAACTTGCCATAATCCTCCATTGACATCCTTGCCTGCTCTCCCTGACTAACTGAGCTAACAAAAAAATAAATAAAACTGTTATGATATGAAACTCTGTTCACAGTGTGGATGCTTATGAGTACAAACACATTCTTTAGTGACCACTGTTTACAGGCTAAAGAAGTTCAGTATCCACACCACCGAATCCCAATATGTGGATATCCCACCACTGCCAACCAATAATATGACACTCCACCACTGGACCAGTAATCAAGGAGCCTCAGTCCTCACTTCTGGCACCAATGGGGGATGTACACTGGGAGGATAACCGGTACACACACAGCATTTCTCTGCTTTATGTAATTTCTCTTAAGAGCACACAGAGACCACATTCAGCCCTGGGCTGGTTTCTTCCTTTTTCTCTGGATCCCCAGTAAGACTCCCCAGGCACAACTATTGAGTTGAGATCTCAGCTGAGTGGCCAAGCCAATACCTCCAGCACCCTCTCTGTCCAACCAGTGCTTTGTGTCCCTACCCAAGTAACTGACACACTGTTTCAGGTTTGATTTACACACACACACACACACACACACACACACACACACACACACACACACACACACACACACACACACACACACACACAGACACACACACACACACACACACACACAGACACACACACACACACACACACACAGACACACACACACAGACACACACACACAGACACACACACACACACACACACACACACACACACACACACACACACAGACACACACACACACACACACACACCTGGCACAGGTTTACTAGCTATGCCCCTTTTGCCCAGACTATAAGGCCACCAGCCAACTCCTTATCAGCTACTTTAAGACTCTTAACAAAGGGTGTCCAGTCATACTGTGTAATATTAATATTATTACAAATGGTGGTTTGACCAAGAGCAAGGCTATTAGGAGTGGCCCACACAGAGTCACCAAATAAATATACAAGTACTCTCAAAACTTAAATATCTCTGGACAGATCAGCCACAATGAAAGGTTTAAATATATGTAATAATAAAAAAACGAGAAAATATTCTGTATATATTTACAGTGACATCAGAGTTCAAAACCACAGGATATATTTAAAACAACATTGCAGAACAGGTTCAATAAATAAAGAAAAATATCTAAACTAAGCTTTAATATATTCCTCATTGTATCAAAGAGAGTTGTAGTGTTCCCTAGAAACGTACTTGTTCAGAGCAAGGCAGGTGTGATGAATGGTTCTTGTCAGGTCCAAGACAGAATACATAATGCCCTGTCTCACTAAGAGATTCCTTAAATTATATCTCAAATATTACTGCTGGGATAGCTTGCAGAATGACATAATTTCTTGCCATCTGAATTTCTAGGTGAAACCCCCAGTGTTGGAAGCTTGGCAGTATTTAGCATCTATCTGTGAAAATACATAGACCTCAGATCTTTTGCAGATGCCGGAAGTCATAAAACAATTGCATTCCTTAATACTTTCAGAGGTAATTATTAGTTCACTCCAAAGACAATACAGAAAGCAATTTAATTTCAGCTGTTTTTCTGAAGTTAACCTCCTGTATTCCAGTTACCACTGTTAAAATATAGACATTTAATACAGTTACAATAGTGCATGCACATTTCTGTTCTCTTCCAGCAGGGCACATTTTGGTTACATTTTAAGCACAAGCACTTTATAAAGCACATTTTTAACACATATCTGTACAGACCAGTTTGATATACACATGGCATACAGCTGTAATACATTTGTAACACAAGCATCCTATATAAATCATGTTGATATTCACTAAATTACATATAATTATTTACAAAATTGTAGTCTGCTGTGCTGGCCGTATCTCCTTTCATGACAGAGGCAATCTTACATTTATGTAAATGAAAACAAACCATACTGACACAATTCTAGTTGCAAACCTTATACATTACAAACCACACTGACACAATT
Organism: Protopterus annectens; assembly: GCF_019279795.1. NCBI lineage: Eukaryota > Metazoa > Chordata > Ceratodontiformes > Protopteridae > Protopterus > Protopterus annectens. Next base: position 744,119,046 of record NC_056733.1, on the reverse strand, counting down.
GTAATTGCAAACATTACAGATCATTTGTAATCTATCTAGTTATTGTCAATCAAACATTACATTGCTCATTCAAATCCTGCCTTCTTTTAAACCTCATTCCTCCTTTACATGTATTCCCACAATTCCCATTTTTCGTATGTAATTTGCTCCTACTGTTTTCTAAAGACTCCCAATTCCAGTTGTTGTATCTCTGTTCCTATGTTCACTACTTCTAGTCAGGTTGGTTTAGACTTTGATTTCCATTTTCTAGTAATTGCTTTTTTTGGAAGCTACCATAATTAGATTCAGCAAGGCCTTTAGTTTCCAAACCTTAGTTTCTTATGGTGGGTACAACAAACTCAGGCCATTGGGGGTGGAAATGCAGTCATGATCTGTGCAGAGATTTGTGCAGAGGTCTGGGTCTATGTTTCACATAAAAGTGCACATCCTACTGAAGGAGAAGATAGCTGAGATACAGGGCATTTGAGCTTTCAGAAGTTGTCTAACCATATGGGCTTTTCACGTGGTTATAGAAAACACTGTATGGTATGCAAACAGCCAGTTTGGCATGTTCGTACCAGCTGTGCAGAATGTACATGCAGCTGTTAGAGCTAGCTCTGTCTCTGTACTGGTAGCTGTTGGCAGTTCATGTTCCCGGAGAATGAAAGGCTTTAACAGGTCATTTATGCTATGCTTCACACCTAGATCATGAATGGCAGCTCAGAAGGCTTTCTTTTTCTCACTTCCATGTGTGAAAATTAGAGAAAGAGAGAGAAAGGGGGGAGGACCTCCCAATATAGTGAAATCCTTCCAAGGTTCCAGAGAAGAGAGCAACATGACCTGTCAAGGAGGTGACTAAAAAAATTCTTCATTTCCTCCATTGGCTCTGATTCAGAGTTACAAGCATTGATGTGTTCTTCACCCTGCACTGATTTTCATAAATCTAGTTTATCTTTCTGTATTATTTTCTACATCTATGTTTGACACTGCTTCTAATCGGTCAGTCCAACTTTGCTACCATTTCTCCTCAGCGTCACATCCAAGATGAATGCATATTGCACTTTATGGATAAGAAATAGCTTTGGATTTACTTTTCCTGGGCTAAAAATATGAAAGTCTGATCATTTTTCCTTCTTCCTACCAGCCAATTGACCTCTGTTGAAAAGTACTAGATGATGTTTTTTTTTTTTTTTCAGGATTTAGCAGGTAAACCTATTCTAGGACCCATCAGAGCTAATATTGTGGAAGTGCATCCCTGTGACATTTGGGATCTCAGCTGCAGATGTCAGCAGCATCAGCAAAGTCATAACTTGTTCCTCAGTGCACATGTTCTTTAAAACTTACAAACTGGATTACATTTCTAAGACACAGACATCATCCATGATAATATTAGTTTATAGTGAGCTTTTAGTTGTATAGCTTGTTATTCTATTGATGATTATAATTTACTAGGGAAACGTGTGAGATGAAGCATCATAGTACAGTTTTATGAGGTGCTCACTGTAACAGCAGGTTACAGATTAATTTGTAGCTCTCTGATAGGAACTCTTCCATCCTTCCCCTTTTTTATTACCACAGTTTTCTTTGTGCTGTGCTGCCCTGCTGTATGGCTATAGGCAGAATAGAAAAATGCTTGCAGGACATGTTGTGAGGTGATCTACTGTATGCATACACTATTGAACATTCATGAGATGACCATTTGCTTATTGTATTCTGTAGTTTCAGCTGAAATAATTTTTTAGTTCCTTCCTGACTGACAAGTTAGTAGTCACTCTACAGGCAGTGCACTGATGGATTTGCGATCAAATCAGGAAGGAATATTTAGTACTGAAAACTTGAGTCAGGGGGCTGCCCCTCTAAAAGGGGTGTAACCCAAATGGTATGTTTTATTGAAGAAACATAAATGGATTTAGTCATTTGCTGTTATGCTGAGTGTCTCGTACTACCATATTTCCCACTCTCTTCTCCCAGACATAAATCTCAATGAGGGAGGAATGTGTTTCTTTTTATCGGGCATAGGCACTACAGTGGTTCAAGTCCTACTTAGAAAACAGACAACAAGCTGTGCTCTGGGATAATAATCTATCCACACACTTTCCTGTTACCCTTGGTGTCCCTCAGGGCTCTATTTTGGGCCCTCTCCTATTCTCAGTTTTTGTTAATGATCTAAATTTAACAATTCCTCAAGCTACCTGCATACAATATGCAGATGATTCAACATTAATATGCTCCGCTACTTCCTTATCTGAACTCCAGTCCCTCGCCCAAAATGTATTTAACATAGTTGAAAACTGGTTCCTACAGCACTGCCTTCTCCTGAACCCCCCAAAAAACAAATTATTGCTCTTCAATCCTACAATAAAGTCCTCACAAATAGATTTTACAGTGATATCTAGTAATAGGACTGTGATATCTCCCGACCCAACCACCAAACTCTTAGGAGTAATAGACCACAACCTTAACTTTGACACACACATCAATACTACAATAAAATCAATTAACAGAAACCTAGGCTCCCTATACAAGATGAAACCCTTCCTTACTCCAACAGCTAGAACTACTATTGCCCACACCCATCTTATCTCTACCTTTCTCTACGCCTCACCCATTTATACCAATCTATCTAAAAACAACCTCAGCAAACTGGCTATCTCCTATAATAACATTGCCAGATTTGCCACTAGCTCCCCATTTAGAACTCACCATTGTCACAATCTAAAACAACTTGGATGGCTAGAGCTCCATAATCAACTTCTATTTCACCAACTTATTATCACACACAAGACCCTTTATCATCCTAGTAATACTCCAATACTCACTAGCCTTATTACTCCCTACAAAAATCTCACAACCCTACACTCAGCAAATAAATTACTAATATCTATACATAAATCCAACAACAAGGCTGAGGCTCGCTGTTCTCCAACACAGTGGGGAAAACCTGGATCCTGCTTCCCAGGGAACTCTCATCTCTTTCCTCTACATTACTTTTCAAAAAGCAACTTAAAGAATACCTTAAAACTCACTGGCTATGCCCATGCACCAACCCAGACTAATAATCTCCTTCCTACCATATTCAATGTATACTGCTGCTGTGCTTTGTCTACCTTTTAACTAATCTCGGAGAGTATGAGCTGTAAGCTAACTAAAGTTGGTACTAACGTAGCCTTTCTTAGAAACTACTACAGAGCCTGAACTTGATTAGCAAGCTCTCTACTGTATGAACTTGTCTCTACCTTATAAGTACTTGTCACTATGGCCTTGTAAATAATGTCAATTTTATGATTACTAAGCTGCTATGTAATCTTGCATTCTAGTCTTAAAAATGTACTGTACCTGATGTTACTATTGTCTGCAGTGGAGCTTTTCTCCCCGGGCCTCTACTGAAAATGGACATATATCCAGTTGGACTAGCCCAGTCAACAAATGTAAAATAAAATATTATTCACAATACCTTTCTATGTACTCTTTAAGCTCCTTAAGGGTCACAACTGTATGAATTAGAATAGCCTGCATCTTCAGCTTCATGGTTTTCAAGCTCAACGTAGTGCACTGGTATTCATTCAGTGATTTAAACTGCTGGAAAAAAAAAAAAGGCAAAAAGACATCTCCCCCAGCACACAGACACCAGCTGTTTTAATTTTTGGTGCCTTGCCTGTGATACAGTTGACTTGAGTTCAGGTAAGGCCTAAGTAGTGAAACTGTGTCTTGGAGGGAAGGAGTAAGATACTGCTTAAAACTGATTGCAGCAGTGCATTTCTGGTAGAGACTAGGACTTCCCATGATGCATCTGACTAACAAAGGAGTAGGCTTTTAAGAGGTTATATCACTTATACAAGCAAATAATGTATTCTGTCCATGCCCCTAGCAGACCTACTCACTGGGTTCTGCAGAGATATGATTATGGGATTAGGGCCAAAATTAAGAAAAATATTCCTGATGGATCACAGTGATAAATAGATGATCATCAGGCAACAGGAAAAAATACATCTGTAACATCTCTTTATTATCCTGTTTTATCTTCTGGTCCCACCTTTCCTTTGTCTTCAGTCATGTTACCAGTCACTGCTTATGTCCTTGTTCTAATCCTGACTAGCTCCTTTCTATAATTGTGTGCCAAACAGTACTTTGTACTACATTACAAGCTGTGAAATAATTGTTAGTTTAGATACTTGTATAAGTTTAATAATGATCGAATGTATAACTTGCTTGACTGAACAGAGTCTGTAAACTGTTTGCAACATGTGTTGATATTATGATTTTTCCTGTATTATTTTTTCTGTATGGTGTGTTTGGAGCTTTTCTCCCCGGGTCTCCGCTGAAAATGGACATGTATCCAGTTGGACTATCCCTGTCAAAACTAAGGCCAAAATATACTTCTATGTCTAAAAACCTGACGCTTGGGCCATGTGTGCAGGCCCCAATGCCTAAAAAACAAATGATCAAAATGGCTGAAGATTTAATTACCTTGATCAGGGGTAGCCAACCCCCTCCTGCTAAGAGGCCTAGGCAAGGCACTGACTATGAATCTTCAGATCAGGATTCTGATTCTTCTACTGAACGGGATTTATCTATACCTACTTATGAGGACTCTGGTGCAGAAGATTCCATCCCTTCTTCTTCTCCCCCTGAGAATTTCTCTTTTGGAGAAACTTTACATGCCTTAAGGGAACATTTCATAGATCAGGTTACTACTAACTTACTACTTTGCTTACACATTTTAAGCCTAATTTAAATCCTTTTTGAGACTCAAACTCTGCACCTTGTGTTTGTAAGGCAAACACCTTAACCATTAGGCCACCCTCCCAATCCCATTTCCACTGGGAAAGTCAGGATTTCTCAGAATCTAAAAAGAGACTTAGGGATTTTCTCCTCCTTCCTCAGCATAGGCCTTTGGCTATACCTCCTGTTCTAGACATTGTTGCTGATGTTTTTTCAGAATCTAGTATGACTCCTGATTCTCTGCCACCGGCTCCTAGTAAGCCAGACCGATACTACAGGGTTCCTGAGTCCCACAAATTCCTTTTCAAAAGCCCTACTGCTGATCCTGAAACCATTTCTCAGGGTCCCAAGGGCGTTAAGGCCTCTACTGCTAAAAATCCTACCCCTTCTGATAGAGATTCCGGGGCGCTGGATAGATGGCGTAAGAAGGTTTACACATCTGCAACCTTGGCAATCAGGGCTTTAAACTGTCAATTTCATATGCTTAAATATCAACAGCATGTCATGGGTCTACTTAAACAGAAAAATATGTTGATCTCTGACTGTGTGGAAAATAAAGAGTTGCAGGATTTATTACATTCAACTGAACAAGTTGGAAAACATACTTTGCAATGTCGTTTTGATTCTTTGAAGGCCTCTTGCAGGGCTGCTGTAACTGGATCTGTGATAAGAAGGCATGCTTGGCTCAAAGAGCAAAATCTGCCTGACCATGTTAAAGGAAAATTGTTGGATGCTCCTTTACAACAGGACAGTCCCTTTGGTAATGAGGCCGAAGAAGTTTTAAAAAAGATGGAAGATAAAGCTAAATCTATGGAAACTGTGAAAGATTTCTTACAAGTGCAGCCTCCCAGATTTAGTAGGCACTGGCCTACTAAGAACTGGTCTTTTCCAGTTCCCTCGAGAGCCGCTCAAGTCAAATCCAGACATTCCAATGGCTCCAGGTTTCAGTCACAAGGAACTTTTAGAACAAAACAATGGGGTGCCTCCACCTCCAAATCTGGAAGCAACAATCTTTTAGCCGCCCCTTTAGGGGGAAAATTGGCACTTCATGCATGAAACTGGAAACTGATAACCCAGGACAAAATGGGTTTTAAATATAGTATCCCAGGGATACAGATTTCATTTCCACACGTTGCCACTCCCAAACAGATGGCCAGATCTACCCCCAAATCAGTGGGCAGAGACCCAGAAACAAGTTCTGTCCCTCATGAATATGGGGGCTATTCAACCAGTACCAGAAGAGGAAAAGGGACAAGGTTTATATTCAAGACTTTTCCTGGTACCCAGAAAAGACAAATCACGGTGTCCAATTCTGGACTTCTCCACTCTAAATATATTTCTGGACATTCCAAAATTCAAAATGCTGACTCTTCAACAGTTACTACCTATGCTAGGCAAAGATGCCTGGTTGGTAACACTAGACTTAAAAGAGGCTTACCTGCATATCCCAATCAGGGAATCTTGCAGAAGATACCTCCGCTTCAAAGCAGGCTACTTGCATTACCAGTTTTCTGCACTGCCCTTTGGCTTATCTACTGCTCCCAGGGTCTTCACAAAGTGCCTGGCTCCAGTAATTGCATTTTGCAGGCAAAGAAATATTCAAATATACCCATACCTGGATGATTGTCTAATTCAGGCAGAAAGCAAGGACATTCTTCTAAAGCATCTGGCATTTGTAAAAAGGGTTCTAACTTGTCTAGGGTACACCATAAACAAAAAGAAATCACAACTGGTACCCTCTCAAAAAATTACATTCCTGGTTGCAAGCTTGAATACAACTGCCCAGATGACTTACCTTATGCCAGAAAAGCAATTTTAATTGGTAACTTACTTCAAACAGGTGGCCACAAAAACCCTGCTATCTGCAAGGCAAATTCTGCAGGCCTTGGGGTTCATGGCCTCCTGCATTCTTCTAATTCCATATGCAAGGCTGCATATGAGGAAACTTCAGTGGTACTTAAAGTTTATGGAGTCAAAATTGTCACAGCCTGGAAACAATGATTCCTATTATACCTTGCCTGCAACTAGAGTTCCTATGGTGGGCAGAAGCCTGCCACCAAAACAAGGGACTGTCATTCACTTCACTTCCTGCCACCCAAACCCTAACTACAGACGCATCAAACTATGCTTGGGTGGCTCATCTGGCAGGAAAATGCATTCAGGGCAAATGGAGCCCAAACCAAATGCACCTACATATAAATCAGAAAGAGATGCTAGCTGTACAGAATGCTCTGACAGCCTTCAAGGATTATTTTCATCCAGGACAACTAATGATAAAGACAGGCAACACCACAGTTATGTGGTACATAAACAAGCAGGGGGGTACACATCCCTACCCCCTTTGCAGACTAGCCATGGAATTGTGGAACATGGCCTAGACCTAACAAATACAACTACAAGCTCAATTCCTGCCAAGAAAGCTAAATACTCTGGCAGACGAACTAAACACAAATCTTATGGACCCACACGAATGGAAACTGGAACCACAAGTTTTCAACATGTTGACATGCAAATGGGGGAGCCCAGACATAGATCTTTTTGCCTCACCCCAGAACTATCAGTTGGACAAATTCTGCACAAGAATTCATCACAAAAAAGCTTGGAAAGTGGATGCTCTATCATTCAGCTGGAAAAACCTATCAGTCTATGCTTTTCCCCCTCTGCCTCTGCTTTCCAAAGTTCTACTAAAAGTCAGACAGGACAAACCAAAAATGATTTTGATTGCTCCACACTGGCCTCGCCAACACTGATACCCACTCCTGTGCAATGTGTCGCACCTTCCTCTGTGGCACCTGCCTCAGACACCGTACCTACTGTCTCAGCAGAACTACCAAATTCTGCACACTCAGATCCAAACTTTGAATCTTGCAGCATAGTTAATCAACTAATTTCACCTTTGACATCTCTCAGCAAACCTGTGATGGATGTTATTTTGGAGGCTAGAAAGCCTAGTACTAGAAAATCTTATGCTGACAAATGGAAAAGATTCTGTGCCTGGATCCAATCACAAGGAATAAGCACAGCAATGTCCAATATTCCTCAGATTCTGCAATACTTAACTGAGATGCTTCACAAGGGCCTATCTTTTTCTTCCATAAAAATCCATGCTTCTGCCATTTCAGCTCATTACAACACAGAACCTTCCCTCTTCTCTCATCCTCTGCTAAAGCAGTATCTCAGAGGGGCCAAAAATTTAAGACCTCCCAGGAGAGCACCAACTCCTGCATGGGACCTCAATTTTGTTTTGGAAAAACTCACTCTCCCTCCTTTTGAGCCATCTGCTACTGCGGAACTAAAATTTTTCTCTTGGAAAACAGCTTTCCTTTTAGCAGTCACTTCAGCCAGAAGGATTTCAGAATTACAGGCTCTTATGGCAGTGGAGCCTTTCATTATCTTTCATCCGGACAGAGTGGCTGTCAGGACCATTCCATCTTTTATGCCTAAGGTGGTATCCAGTGTGGCTCTTAATCAGATCATTCATCTGCCAACTTTCTTTCCCAATCCACAGAACAAGGGTGAGTGGATTCTGCATTCATTGGATGTACACAGACAACTCAGATTCTACTTAAACAGGACAAAATCTCTAAGAAAATCTGAACAACTGTTGGTGGCATTTGCTGCAGGGGCAGAGGGAAAGGCTATTTCAAAGCAGACTATTTCCAAATGGGTAAGCCATTGTATTCATTTCTGCTGTATGCACATTGGTAAACATATACGCAAGGGGATCAGATCTCATTTCACCAGGGCTGCATCTACTTCAGCAGCCTTTCTCAGAGGGGTTCCTACCAGAGACATTCTAGAAGCTGATACCTGGAGCTCAGTTCATACATTCACCAAACATTACCATTTACCTCTCTTCTCTAAGTCCAGAGCTGGCTTTGCCACTGCTGTCTGCAGGGCCTTATAGCTGCTCCTAATGCTGTATAAATCCATCCTCCCAACCATAGCTTTGGGATTTTACCCAAATGTAATGACTGCAATAGTGAAACATGAAGAACATAGTACAGTTGTGTACACTTACCATAAATGTAGATGTTCAAGTGTATTCACTGTTGCAGGCCTAGTTACCCACCCAGCCCCCTGTCTTTCTCTTACTCTACCTCTCCTTTCTTTTACTATGCTTAAAAGCCTTTTTGGTGTATTTGCTTTTGTTTGGAGGTATATTTTTTGTGTTTTATATATATATATATATATATATATATATATATATATATATATATATATATATATATTGCTCCCCTTTTGGGGGGCACCTGACATCTGGGGCAAGAAAAACTGATGTAATGGTGTAATGGCGTCGGCTGCATGTTTTATACCCCTGACAACCAGACGTCATAGAAGAAGGGACAGCAACTTTCGCAGGACCCAAGACGTTGGTAATCAGGCTGACTGAGGGCAACCTGCCAGCAGATTACCCAAATGTAATGACTGCAGCAGTGAATACACTTGAACATCTACATTTATGGCAAGTGTACACAACTGTACTTTCTGAATAGGTCATTTTTTTTACAAATTTCAATCCCTTCATGGATAGAAATGTATCCTTTTCAGCTATTTGATAATTTTCACTGCTTAATTTATGTCTCATCTGATATAGACAAATTTTTTTTTTTCTGTAGACCTACACCATTTTTAGTGTATGCTATATGGTGAGCACATTGTTAAATTTCTCATCCAGATAGGAAGTAGAGACTGTACACAATCCTGCTGAAATGAGAGCTGATTGTGACACATTTGTCACACAGGCAACCATCAGGGTATTTTTTGGCGTGTGGCATAGCCTTTGCTGCAGGGTAGAGTCTGGAACATCTCTGGTCCTGCACAGGAGACTTAGCCTCTCAAACAGTCCTGCCCCCCCCCCCTTTAGAAGCATGCAGCATACCCCTTGATACATGCCATGCACCCACTTTTCTGGTGAGAGTCATGTATGAAATGCCTCTTAATTCATCTCCCTCCCTGTTGGCTGTTCTAACACCATGGCTGTTACTTTCCCCTGGGTCAGCTGGGTTCACAAGGCTGACCCAAGTAGTGGGTTTTCAGGTTGATTTTTGATTCTTCATGATACATTTATTCCTTGTTCTCTTAGATTTACTTTACCAAAAAATGCTGTTTATGCAGCTGATCATGACAGTGACTGAGAAAGAGGAAACTGCATAAGTAAATCTAAAAATATCGAAGGACATGTTCTCATTCTAATACCAAATAGATAACCTCAAATGAAAGCAGAACTTCCCCTTTTCTTTAAATTTCTTCTGCAAAAACACTGGTTGTTTAGCATAGCTGACGTACAAGGTTGGCTTAATGCTTTTTCGAAGGTGTCATGGCCAGCTATTCTGTATGTTCAGAATTCTCTGAAGTAAGAGGAAGAGTTTTGGCGCAAGTTTCAGACTGTTGCCCTGAATGGGTGTTGCAGAAAGTAATAAAGCTGTACCTGTGTGATTTCAGCCACTTCACCAAACTAGGTCACTAAACATACTTTTTGGTAAAAAAAAAAAAGTGGGCTACATTCAGTGTACTACTAAATCATGCTTATTCCATTTCTAGATTTTTAAATGAAGTAATACAAGTAACTCATTTGAACAGTGACCAAGTTCAGTGTGTAAACTTCATTGTATCAATGACTAGTACTTTAAGATAATACATATTAATTTACTTACTAAGATTTGCAAGACTCTTTACAATATGACTTATCATTTTGACTACTCCAGAGTAATAACAGAATTAATTGAAACTGTAGAGCATTATCTAATTCATCAAAGGAAATAAAGATAATGATATAATGTTTGCTTCGTAATCTTTTAATGTTTTTTGTATAGTATCTTTGTAAATGTTATTATATGTGTTGGCAATGAAATCGAAATGGATATCAAAACTTTATTTTAAATGCCAAAAAATGTATAGTCCTCCCCTTTGGGAAAAACAAAGTACCCACAAATTATCACATAGACAGCAACCCACTGAGTATGGAAAAAGTAATCAGAGACCTAGGGACCCAAGTCGACAGCGACCTCTCATTTGACACCCACGTTGCCAAAGTGGTTAGAAAAACATTCTACCTTGCACACCTCATCATGAAGGGATTCACATCCAGATCCAAGGATGTCATTGTACCCCTATATTCCTCCCTCATCAGACCCATGATTGAGTACAATGCCCCATTTGGTATGTACCTCACCCGGCATTTGCAACAGCTGGAGAGAACACAAAAGTACCTCACCAAGAGGATCAAGGGTCTCCAACATATGTCTTATTCTGCCAGATTAAAGAAACTTCAGCTCTATTCAGTGGCATGCCACCTGCTCAGAGGTGATCTCTGCCTGATGTACAAGGCCATGTCCAATCAGGATCTGATGGACATGCTCCACCTCAAAAAATCCAAATCCATCAGGACCACAAGAGCTAAAGACTTAAACCTTGGCACAAGTATGAATAGGACATGCTGGAGGGATAGATTCATAACCCAGAGGCTCCCCATGCTTTGGAACAAGATCCCAGTTCGTATTAGGCAGAGCCCCTCACTGACTCTCTTCAAGAGAAATCTTGATGAGTGGATGGGAGATCGTAAGTTTACCCCAGGGGTCACATCTGTGTCACTGCTAGACAGGGGCACAGTAAACTAATTCTATTATATAAGGGGACCTTCATTGTGTCACTACTAGACAGAGGCACAGTATTCTAAATTTATTCTGTACATTTTTTGTACCATTTCATGGGGTGGCAAAGCCACATCACTATGGCTAGGCTTACAAATGCCCCAGGGCAGATAGCCTAGTACTATACTATGAAACTATGAAATGCAGATTGACATTTTATTTATGTAAAGGTAATAGTGTTGAGCAAGGGCTACTCTGATGAGCTCCACTGCACACCACCAAATTTGAATATTTTAATGCAACAGTCCTAAAGTCTTAAATCTGATGGCCACAAGGAGTTTGATGCCCCAAGTCAGACCACTGGTAATAGACTGAGGTATAAACAAGGCATATAAGTATGAATCCTTAATAAATCACTAATGCAGGAAGTATGTAGTGCTGCCCTAAGTAAAGGCCTGCATTAGTCCCCCCCCAAAATTGGCTTTCCACTGATCACCCCACCAAGCAGAGTCTTTGGCCTAGCTTGTCAGAATCATTTCACACTACTGTCTGTTTCAGTGCCTCAAAATTTCTCACTTGTCCACAGTAACTGTACTGTGAATATATTCTTATATTCCCTCAAACCCACACACCACTTTTCAGGGAAGACTGGAAATATATTACAACATTAATGCCTTCTGTTCTGTTCCAGTACAATCAAATAATTATAAATTCCGTGATGGCATATCACACAGTAGTCTGGCAAGTTACAGATGAATGCCAGCAACTTATTTTTATCTATTTATTTTACATTTGTTAACCGGGAAAGTCCGACTGGATACATACCCATTTTCAGCAGAGGCCGGGGGAGAAGAGCTCCACATTACGAAAAATTTAGTAACAATTAAAAATGTAGGTTACAAAAATATCTAAGATTTAACAATAAAAAAAGTTTAGTAACAATTTAAAAAATGCAGGTTACAAAGATCTCTAGAAAGTTAACAATAGGTCAAAGACAAAAATCATATAAAGGTTACATATAGATAGGAAGTAAAAAAAGCATTGTTGCTGATGCAGTATATATATATATATATATATATATATATATATATATATATATATATATATATATATATATATATATATATATATATATATATATATATATACATACAGGGAAAACAATCTTTTAAGAGAGGTGTGTCTATAAGATAAGCATTTTCAGTTAGAAAGTAAGGAAGATGAATAAAAGAAGGTAGTTTAGGTTGGAAGGAATTTAATTAGTGTGGGCAGAATAGTAAGTTATAGTGGGAGAAGAGGGTAAACACATTTGTGAGCTAAGTTTGGTTTAATAGTTTCTTGGTGTGTTTTGGGTTAGTCGGGTTTCGATATGAGCACGACTATTTTTTGTCTACCTCAGCCTCATTATTGTATGGGTTAGTCGGGGCTTAGACATGGACATAGCCAGACCCTGTGCAAGTGTGTCTTTAGAGATATTTTGAATTGAGGCAAGGAGCATGTGGTGGTTAGTTCAGCAGGAAGGGAGTTCCATTGTTTTCCAGCAGAGTTGGAGAATAAGGAATCTCCAGCTGAGTTATTGGCTTTGGTCGTTTGTACTAGCATTCTGTTGGATGAGCGGAGGGATGTTAGGTTGTTACTTGTTAACAGTTGGCCGTAAATACCCTCTTATCAGTTAATAAATAAGTAAATAGATGGCTAAGCACAAACTTGGTAAAAGTAAATAAATAAAAATAGTTTATTAAAGTAAGTCAGGCAATTCAGTTAAGCATACAGAGAAATATGGAACTGCACGTGGAAACAAAAAGTAATCCTTTTGAATAAATGATTGCAAGAAGAAAATCATCTATCTACAGCTCGAATTCCCCTAATTAATTTCTGAAATAAAATAATTATTGCCTTAATCTAAACTGGCTGAATTTTCAGAACATATCAGTCAGTCTTAAAAAAACACCAGCTGCAGGGTAATTTTGCCTCTTCTGTTACTCAGGTATTTGGTTTGTACTTATTTCATACAAAACTACAGATGCAACGAAGCAAGGTTTCAGATACTAGGTTTCTTCCCCAGCCTGGTTAGCTATCTCTTTAAAGAATTTTCTAACAGTACATAGGTTCATAGTTAGGTACTAGGCTATCGGCCCAAGGGCCTAAGTAAGCCTAGCCAACAAAGTTTACATTTATAACTTGTTCATTTGGCAGCCTTGGAGAACTTGCAGATCTTGTAAATAAAGGCAGAATAATTAATTGTTACATCTAATGTAAAACTGTGGTAATTCCTAGCAGAAAGAAGTTACAGTTTTCACATACAAACTCCATATACTTTTTACAGATATTTTCCTGCCAGTGAAAAAGTACATATATTTCTGATTAAACAACATATTTTAGCTTATCTGCTACAATGTTTACAAGGCTTGAGTGCAGCTCACAAATCTGTTGCATTCTGACCCAGAAAACAGTGGCATATTTATTCTCTGGCATCATAGTGTGGACTTCAACAGCATGAAATGATACAATTTCTATATCCAACTTTTAAAAAGTACTCACACCGCACAAACTCCTGTACATCAGTAAATCTGTCTGTATTTAGCTGTAACTTTATTTCGGCACGTAACTTTGTTATGGACTGTTATTTGTAGTCTGTGATACTGTAGTACCACTATATCCAGCTTTTCAGATAAGTTTAAAGATCATGTGCAATGTTTTTGTTTACTATTTCATTTTGCTGTAATTATGCTTTCCTCATGTAAAGATGGCAATCTGATTTTAAAACACAAGGTTTTTACTTTAGTGAAACAATGTTTATTAAGTATAGTGAAATTATATTTATATTTTACTGTAGGTTCAGCAGATGTCCAATTGCTTCCTGATTCCATGTCATGTGACCTAGCCTTCTGATAATGTTATTAGTAGTGAACAGTTTGACAGTTTGTAGTGGGTAAATGTTTTCTGTAGTCTGTAGAACATTTCAACATGTAAACGTAGCAGAATCAGTCATTTAGTCAAACAAATCAGTAAATAAATGCAGTTGATAATCAGGTAAAAGCAAAATAGAACTGGATAAGATTCCTAGTAAAGTGAAAAATTCTTGTCATAATGTATGTTAATACAGATGTAATAATGATAGTTGTCTACCATGGGATAATCGCTTTTAAGAAGAATATTAAACTTCATCATCATTGTCAACATCAATTTCATCAGTGAATCAGCTCAATGGTAACTCTCCAGTAAAAGGTGTTTGTGTAACACATTATTTGGACTAGTGCTAGAATTAAAACTTTTGCAATATTCTGTGCATCAGTGAATGCAAGGATGTTTACAAAGACGAAAATGAAGATGAAGTTGACAGTGATCTTGACAGTCAAGATGATAAAGTGATGGTATGATGCTGCTGATGAAGATGACAGTGATGATGAGGTTGCAGTGAGATTGCAGATGTAATGAATATGATGATGCACTGATGTAGATGATAGGGATGAAAATGATGAAGATGAAAATGATGAAGATGACAGGGAAGATGGATTGATCCTAATGACAATGTTGACAGATATGAAGATGATGTTTTTTAATATTGCAATGACAATGAAGTCATAGCTATGGTAATATGCAGATGTTCATCGTGTTACACTGCTGCAGTCATTACACTTGGGTTACCCTGCCGTCAGGCGGTTCCCCAGTTGGCCTGAGTTCCAAAGTCTTGGTCCGGCGTCGGTTGCTGTCACCTCCTGCCTGACGTCAGTGCAACAGGGGTATATAAGATGCAGCCGACGCCATTTTCTTCAGTCTTTCTTGCCGCACGGTGCCCGAAGCAAAAGCAGTTCGCAAGTGCCGGTCGGCTGACTCCTGAAATTTTCATTACGAATCCAGAACCGAAGTCTTCTACAAAGCTAAGTACCCCGTTGGGGAAACTTTTTCTTGCCTCAGACCGATGTCAGTAAAAGTTAATAACTGTATTTCTTGTGGGAAGCAAATACCTCATAAGGATTTCCATTCCTATTGTATCCCATGCCTAGGCCCAGAACACGACGTCACTGGTTGTCGGTTTTGTGCTAGGTTTAAGAAGCGCACTATTAAATGTCGGTTTGATTTTGCCCGACATTATTTTGGCAGAAAATTCAATTACACCATGCCGTCGGAACGTCCGACGACCGGAACGCATAAAAGGCGCAAAGACAAGGATAGGCATCCAAGGCCCAAAACAGACGATGAAGCCTCTTCTAGGCCAGTCGACGGTTCTCCGGTTTTCAGCGAGGCGCCTTCGCAGCCCCTGATTACCGCTTCTGCAGAACCACAGGCCGCCTCCGATTCCCACGTGGAGATGGCTGGGCCTTTGGATGCACATGTTTTTCAGCCTACCAAAACTAACCCTTTCAGAAGGATATGGAGTAGCTGAGCAACCCACAGCTTCAGAGGGTGTTTTCAGACCTACTCAGTTAAGCATTAAACCCTCTGCTAAGTCTAAGCCTCCTTTAAAAACAAAGAAACAAATACAGCATTCTCCAGGACAGGCCTTCATGCCTAAGAGACAAATGCTCAAAATGGCCGAAGACCTAATCACTCTGATCAGGGGGTCCCATCCCCCTCCTGATAAAAGGCCTAGACTGGATGCAGACTATGATTCATCCGACCAGGTGTCCATCTCTTCAGATTCATCCTCAGACCTAGGATATTTTTTACCCCCTTATGAGGATTCTGTTGCTGAGGAATAGATTCCATCAGCCTCTTCGCCTGAGGGGCTACTCCTTTGGGGAAACCTTACACACCATGAGGGAGCATTTCCATTGGGAAGGCCAGGATTACTCAGAGTCCAAGAAAAGGCTCAGAGACTTCCTTTTATTACCTCAACACAGACCCCTTGCTATTCCGCCAGTGTTAGATATTGTGGATGATGTGTATACTGAATCCATCTTAAATCCTGATTCCTTACATCCAGCCCCAGTTAAACCTGACAGATACTACAGAGTTCCTGACTCGCACAAATTTCTGTATAAAAGCCCTGTTGCTGACCCTGAAACTATTTCTCAGGGACCCAAAGGGGTTAAGGCCCCATCAGCCAAGAATCCAGTTCCCTCTGACAGAGATTCCAGAACATTAGACAGAGGGGGAAAGAAAGTATATACGTCTGCTACTTTAGCAATGAGAGCCTTAAATTGCCAGTTTCACATGCTAAAATATCAGCAATTTTTGATGTCTCAGCTGAAACAAAAAATGCTTCCAGACTCAGATCCTCCTAATTTTAAAGAAATGCAGGGTTTATTGCATGCAGCTGAACAAGTGGGAAAACATACTTTGCAATGTGGTTTTGATTCTTTAGAGGCCCCCTGTAGAGCAGCAGTTACAGGCTCTGTCATTAGAAGACATGCTTTGTTAAAAGAACATACATTACCAGATCATGTTAAAGCAAAATTATTGGATGCACCTTTGCAGCAGGATGTGTTATTTGGAGTCAAGGCAAAAGAGGTATTAAAGAAAATGGAGGATAAGGCAAAATCTATGCAAACGGTGAAAGATTTCTTACAAGTTCAGCCTCCTCGATTTAGCAGAAATTGGCCAACTAAGAATTGGTCCTTTCCAGTTACAGACAGACCTCAAAGGGGCAGATACAGACATCCAAGAGGTAGAGGTCAACCACAAGGTCCTTACAGGCCTCGACAATGGGGTGCATCAGGCCAGAAAGAAGGGGAAGACAGGCCCCAACCATATAAACAGCAGCCCCAATGACTTCCCACTACAGCTGACAAACAGCTCTCTCTTGGCAGCCCCCTTGGGAGGAAAACTGGCACTTTTCTATCACAATTGGCATATGATCACCAAAGAGAGATGGGTTCTCAACATTGTATCTCAAGGTTACAGGTATCACTTTCACACTCTGCCAAGGTTAAAAGGAATGCCAAATCTGCCACCAAATCAATGGACAGAGGCTCAAAAACAAATTACAGCACTCATGGATATGAGAGCTATTAAAAAGGTACCACCACAGGAGCAAGGACAAAGATTTTACTCAAGACCCTTTCTGATTCCCAGAAAGGACAAAGCCTGGAGGTCCATTCTGGATCTTTATTCTCTAAACACTTACCTGGATGTTCCGAAATTCAAAATGTTGACACTACAGCAGCTTCTTCCCATGCTGGGCAAGAAAGCTTGGCTCGTGACCTTGGACCTCAAGGAGGCATACCTGCATGTCCCTATCAGACAAAACTGCAGAAGATGCCTCAGATTCATAGCTGGTTCAATGCACTATCAATTCTCTGCACTGCCCTTTGGCTTATCTACTGCTCCCAGGGTCTTCACAGAGTGCCTGGCACCAGTAATTGTATTTTGCAGACAGAAAGGAATTCAAATTTATCCGTACCTGGACGACTGCCTGATTCAAGCAGAGAGCAAGGACATTCTTCTAAAGCATCTGGCGTTTGTAAAAAAAGTTATTAAGTTGCCTGGGGTACACAGTAAACGAAAAGAAATCAAAACTAGTGCCCTCACAAGAGATAATATTCCTGGTTGCCAGCTTGAACACAACAGCCCAGATGGCTTATCTCACGCCAGACAAGCAAGGACAACTGACTCAATACTTTCAATTGATGGCAACAAAGACCCAACTCCCTGCAAGAAAAATTCTGCAGGCCTTGGGTTACATGGCATCTTGCATACTACTAATTCCATATGCCAGACTGCATATGAGGAAACTACAATGATACCTAAAGAGTGTATGGTCTCAACACGTCAAAGTTTGGAAACAGTTATACCACTAATTCCTTGCCTTCAACAGGAGTTTCGATGGTGGGTTCAAGCTTGTCACCTCAACAAGGGACAGCCTTTTACTCAACCCACAGCCAGGCAAACACTGACAACAGATGCATCGGATTACGCCTGAGGAGCACACATAGCAGGTAAATGTATTCAGGGCAAGTGGCCCGCAGAACAAAGGCATCTTCACATCAATCAAAAAGAGATGCTAGCTGTACTAAATGCCCTTATAGCTTTCAAGGACATGCTGCATCCAGGACAACTACTACTAAAGACAGACAACACCACAGTTATGTGGTACATAAACAAGCAAAGGGGGCACTCACTCCTACCCCCTCTGCAGACAAGCCATGACCTTGTGGAACACAGCTCTAAACTATCAAGTTCATCTGCAAGCACAATTCCTGCCAGGAAAGGAAAACACACTGGCAGATGACTTATCATGGATCCCCACGAATGGGAATTGAATCCACAAATATTCAGAATGATAACACAGAAATGGTGGAGCCTGGACATAGATCTGTTTGCATCCCCAATGAACTGCCAGCTACAGAAATTCTGCACAAGGAGTTACCATCCATAAGCATGGAAAGTGGATGCCCTCTCATTCATCTGGAAAAACCTACAAGTATACGCTTTCCCCCCACTGCCTCTCCTTCCAAAGGTTCTTATAAAAGCCAGGCAAGAAGAGCCAAAGATGATCCTGATTGCACCAGACTGCCACGCCAGCACTGGTACCCAATCTTAAAGAACTTAGCATAAGGACCACCCTGGATTTTGCCTCAAATCCCGCATCTGCTGACTCAGCACAACAATCAGATACTTCACAGCCAGCTAAAGACCTTAAACCTAGCCGCATGGAAGATTCCTTAGTCAAGCAAGCAATGCCTGTCTCCAAAGCTGTTATGGATGTCATTCTACAGGCCAGAAGGCCTAGTACCAGGAAAGCCTATTCGGCTAAATGGAAGAGATTCTGTGCCTGGAACCAGGCTCACAGCCTTGACCCTCTTGTCCCAAACACTCCTCAGATACTACAATGTTTAACTGAGATGCTGGACAAAGGCCTCTCCTTCTCATCCATCAAGATCCACGCCTCTGCCATCTCTGCTCATTACAACACTGATCCACCAATTTTCTCTAATCCTTTGCTAAAACAGTACCTCAGAGGGGCAAAAAACATAAGATCACCCCGTAGAGCACCTACTCCAACTTGGGACCTCAACTTTGTTTTGGAAAAATTAACTTTACCTCCTTTTGAGCCAGCTAACACAGCAGAATTAAAATATATCTCTTGGAAAACTGCTCTGCTCCTGGCAATAACATCAGCACAAAGAGTTTCAGAATTACAGGCACTAATGGCAGTGGAACCTTTCCTCATTTTCCACCAGGACAGGGTGTCTTTAAGAACTAACCCTACGTTTATGCCAAAGGTGGAATCCAGTGTAGCTCTAAACCAAACTATTCACTTGCCAACTTTTTATCTAAAACCACAGAATAAAGGGGAGAGACTACTGCATTATTTGGACATTCACAGGCAGTTATGCTTCTACTTGGACAAAACCAAAGCTTTCAGAAAATCTGAGCAATTATTGGTAGCATATGCTGCAGGAGCACAGGGAAAAGCCATTTCAAAACAGACTATTTCAAAATGGATAGGACATTGTATACGTTTCTGCTATACACACCATGGGAAACCTGTACCTAGCAGCTTTAGATCTCACTCCACCAGGGCAACAGCCACTTCAACTGACCTACCTCAGAGGAGTGCCTACCAAGGATATTTTGGAAGCAGCAACTTGGAGTTCTGTACATACCTTCACCAAGCATTACCATCTACCTCTATACTCTAAATCCAGAGCTGGCTTCGCCACTGCAGTGCTGCAGGGCCTTATAGCCACCCCTAATGTTTTATAGAACCAGCCACCCTACCTCCGCTTTGGGATTCTACCCAAGTGTAATGGCTGCAGCAGTGTAACACGATGAACATAGTACAGTTTTGTACCTACCATAAATGTAGATGTTCGAGTGTATATACTGCTGCAGTCTAGGTTACCCTCCCTCCTTCCCCTCTTACTTGCTGGTATGTACCTATGTCTTCTACCCTTTACTACCTATGGGGAGTATTTGCTGGTAACTGAAAGTTGTTTGCTTTTCTTATGTATGTTTTATTAGCAATTTGAATAGCCTCCCTTTTGGGGGGCACCTGACATCTGGGGCAAGAAAAACTAAAGAAAATGGCGTCGGCTGCATCTTATATACCCCTGTCACACTGACGTCAGGGAGGAGGCGACAGCAACCAACGCCGGACCAAGACTTTGGAACTCAGGCTGACTGGGGAACCGCCTGACGGCAGGATAACCCAAGTGTAATGACTGCAGCAGTGTATACACTCGAACATCTACATTTATGGTAGGTACAAAACTGTACTTTACTTTTTTGATGTAGATGCATAGAATATGATGAAAAGGTAGTAGAAATGATGAAAATAGCAGTGAAGATGCAAAGAAAATGATGATGTTATGGAAATAATGAAGATATAATGAAAGTGTTACAATGTAGATGATAGAAAATATGAAACTGCATCTATATTATTATTTTCATCAGCTCTTCATCTTTATCATTGCATCATCTTCTTCATAACAATGAAAAGGGGTCCAAATGGACAGATGATAAAATCAACAAGCAAAGGAGAGTAGTATTGCTGAAACTGAATTCATCCTCAAGTCTTGGTGAGTACCTTCAAGAAGTGGACACTGTTTTTTACAAGATCTCACCAAGAGAACACATGGGGGGGTGCAGAGGGGCTTGCCCCCTGCAAACAATGTTTTTTGTTTATTTTGCCGATTTGGTGAATTGGCTTAATACAAAGTAAACAAAAAACATTGTTTTGATGGGGGGCAATCCCCCCTGCACCCCCCATGTGGGGGGCTGTGCCCCCACACCTCTGCTGCTTAAATATACCAACTCTGAGATCAGACTACAGTGGGGGGAAAGGATATATTTCCTTATCCCCACTGTGCCGCTCTTTGGTGAATTGGCTTTCGTGAAAGTGGGGCCGTACTTTTCTTCAAAATAATGTAATTTTGAACAAAATAAGTAGACCCATATATACAGACTAAATTTTCAAAAAAAATGATAGCTGGGTGCACAAGTCCCTGGATAAAAAAGTGGCCCAATCCTGGTAGGTGCACTGGAAAAATGACAGTGAGAATCCTCAAGACATGGAAAAAATCCTAAAATGAGGCTAGACCAAGCTCAGAGGGAAGATGCCCCCCCCCCCACCTTTTGTAGAAGGAAGTAGTAGTCCGCAAAAATCACAAAAACTGACATGCCAAAAAAGAGCCATAAACATGATAGAGTGGACTACTGAGAATAAGAAAGAAATTATGTGTTGTTAATATTATTCTAGAAACTTAGAACTTCTTGACAGAAGATATACAAAAAGACTGACCTGAGAGAAATTAGAAGAAATAAAACTACTACTTGCACAAGAAAAACTGTCAAAAGCTTCAAATGCAAGTTTGTGTTCGTTAATACCATGAAATTAACATTATGAAAAAGTATATATACCACTAAACTTAGGGCCATTTGGAAATAGAATAGACTGAAGAATTGCAAAAATAAAAGAATAAAATCTAGAGATTTTTGAAAGGTATAAAAAAGAAATATGGGCAAGACATGTTTGACATGGTGCAATATTTATGCAAAGGAGAAAGCCAAATTAATTAATACAAAAAAATCCCTAAAGATATTCAGAGAAATAAATACAAAGGCATCCAAATATGGAAAAATTCAAATGCAAAAAAATAAGATCACAAAGAGGGAATGCAAAACAGAAGATTAGTAAAGTAAAAGTTAAAAAATAGAAGCTGAAGTTATGGAATACATGCTAAATGACGGATTTAGTCTAAAAAATCTAACCGCATGATGGAACAAATCCACCAGGTAAAGAGAAAGAGGAGGAGCAGGTGATATTTAAAGAAGAAATATGGGTATGGGAAAGAAAATTTGATTTAATACGGTGCAATATTTATGCAAAGGAGAAACCAAAACTAATCAATACAAAAAGAGCTGCCCCAAACATATTTGAAGCGAAATACAGGCAAAGGCATACAGATATGGAAAATTTACAATACAAAAAATAAGACAACAAAGAGGAAAAGTAGAAAAGAGGATTTGTAATGGAGAATTTAAGGAAAAACTGAGGTTATGGATTATATGCAAAATGAAAGCTTTAATATAGAAAATCTAACTCTGATAACACCACAGCAGGACAGAGCAATGGCTCCCCACAAATTAAGGAGAAACCAGTGGAGTGGAAAACATCTGATCAGTTGCCATATGAAGATACTTTGGAGTCTTCCACA
Source organism: Protopterus annectens (assembly GCF_019279795.1). Lineage (NCBI taxonomy): Eukaryota > Metazoa > Chordata > Ceratodontiformes > Protopteridae > Protopterus > Protopterus annectens. Next base: position 744,096,647 of record NC_056733.1, on the reverse strand, counting down.
GGAAGTCAGTACAAAAATTCAGCTAGAGTTGCACAGCAAGGGAAGGAACAGGAAACTCTGGCAACTCTGACACAGTCAGTGTTGTGGAGTGATAGGACAGCGAGTTCCAATATGAAAGAGCAATGGATGACACAGGATGAAACTAAAGAAAATGTAGCACAGTGGGATGCTCTGGAACTTTCTATAGAATGCCCACAGGAAATGGAGAACAAAGAATGTGCCCTCATTGCAGAAGAAAATGATCTAAGAGAAGGGTTGCTTGATTTAATAGAGATTGATGGCCATGTTAAGATCAATGAAAGAAATAGACTACAAAAAGTCAATAAGGAAGTCAAGGACGGTGCAGTGGTGCAGCAAAAGCATTGTTACCTCACAGCAAGAGGTTCTCCAGTTTGATTATCGGCTAGGGTGCCTTCTGTGCGGAGTCTGCATTCCCTCCCTGCATTCATGTGGGTTTCCTCCCGCAATTCAAAGACATGCATCTGGGACATTTCTCCCTGGCCTCCACTGAAAATGGCTTTGTTCCAAGTCAGACTTTCCCATTAAACAAATGTTAAATAAATAAGTAAATAAAATAAATAAATAAAACGAAAACAGAAGGTTGATAAAACAAACACAGTAATTAGGACAGTTAATAGAAATGAATGCACTATAACAGAAGTAAGCAGGATATATTACCGTACAGCTAAATTAATAACAGTCTTACCACGAAAACACAGGGCAGTAAGGGAAAGGAAGGAGGAAAAATGACATGCCATCATGGAAGTATCAAATAGAGAAGACTATAAAGCAATTAAGTCAAGAAGTGTCACTGTTAAGAGTACAGATGATGGAACAGATCAACAAAAACACTCAGAAATAGAGACATGATAAAAGCAATGTGCAGTATCAGAACAGATAAGGATCTATTTTGAACTATTGCAAATAATCTAAAAATATCAGAACAGGCAGAAAAACTTAGAATATATGCAGATACATATAAAGGAGAATTAAAAATAAGCAGTTTATTGATGATCCAAAAATGTTTTATAGAGAATTGGGAAACAAGACAAAAATAACTGAAACCCCACCAAAAAAGAACTACATACATTTTGGAGAAATACCTGGGAAGATCCTGTGGAACATAACAAAGATGCTGAATGGATAGAAGAAGTAAAAGAAAGACTAAGAAGTTCAAATGTACATGATATGAAATGGGATGAAGTAATGGCCAGAGAAATTGTAACAAAGCTAAGAAAAGCTCCTAATTAGAAAACCACAGGGTCAGATGCATTACCTAACTTCTGGCTAAAAGTATCAACAGCTTTACATGAAGATTTAGCCAGGAGTAAGAACTATGTATATGCATACCCCAGACAGACACCAACCTGGTTAATGACAGGAAAAACAATACTCCTCCTTAAGAGTTATCCTGCAAGCTATCCTAAAACCTATAGACCAATAACTAGCCTTCCATTGATGTATAAACTGTACATTGGAATTTATGCAGACAGAGTTTATAGTCATTTAGAAGAAAACTTGATTGTGGCAGTAGACCAAAAGATAAAGTCATATGGAACAAAGGATCATTTTTGTTAAATAAAGTCAGATTCTTCCCCTTTTTACAGTTCTCAACTAAGTATGGCATGGGTAGAGTACAAAAAAGACATTTGATAGTATCCCACATTCATGGATAAAAGAGGGCCTAAAAATGTATAAGATGCACCTTACACTGATAGATTATATTATAGCAACCATAAAACAGTGGAAAAACACTTAGCAGTTAAGCTGTGATGAAGGACAAATTATTAATCCAGGGAGAAAATTTCAAAGGAGGACATTCCAGGGTGACTCTGTCATTGCTGCTCTTTTGTCTTGACCTTAAGCCATTAAGCTGTCTACTTAACAGATTAGGTCGTAGCTGTACAACCAAGTGTAAAGACTTCTCATCTTCTTTTTGTGGATGATCTAAAACTGTATAGTTCATCGGATGAGGAACTGAAAACACAACTGCAAGTGGTCAAAACCTTTTCAGATATAAGAATATCATTTGGTTTTGTTAAATGTGCAAAATCAATCTGCAGCACCAAGAAACCATCAAGCTGGGACAGAAATGTGATATAAAAGAGCTTGAGCAAGAGGGAGTGTGTATAAATGTTTGGGAATTGATGAAGGATCAGCAATACAATATGAACAAATGTGAATGACATTTTTAGTAAGGAATATTTCAGAAGACTAAAATTAATGCTAAACAAAGCTCTGATATCTAGGAACAAAGCCAAGTTATAAATCAATTTTCTCTTCTGTCCTAACTTCCAGTTTTGGAGTGATTGACTGGCTCCGAAAGGTATTGGATCAGTTGGACTGGAAGACAAGAAAAATGATTCATGCTTATTAAATGATTTATAAAAATCAGTGTATACCAAGATAATATATTCCACATTCTGAAGAAGATATGGGCCTCCTTGAAATTATAGAGCTGCAGTTGTAGGACTGCATGCATATCTGCTGACCTCATGAGACCCAAACAGTATTAAAACGTGAGGAGACTAAGTCTAAGATGACTTCCCTGCTTAGTTTAGCAGAAGCATATGGGGAGTGGGAGTGGAAATCAAACCAGAAGTAGGTAAAAATCAGGCAGCCAGTGAATGTCCCAAAAAACAAAAGAAAAGATATAAGGTGAAGGATCAGATGAGAAGGCAAGAAATTTAAAAAATGCATTAATAGAGTTGCAAATACAGAAAACTCTTGGAACAACTAATATTGATCAGGATCGAATGCAGGAAGAGTTAAGGAGAGGTGAATTTAAACCAAAAGATGAAATGTTAATATTGGCAGCCCAAAACAGTGGACTATGTACATGTTGGTTTACAAAGTCCATTGAACATGTGCAAGAAGCAAACAAATGTAGGAGCTGAATTGTCCTCAACTGATGGGTTCAGATCTGATCTTTGGATCTGACTCGGCCATTACTAAAGCTTGTGGTAACCAGAAAGTTCTCGAGCTTCTTTCTTACCCACAATGCACCAACCCTAAGCTGCCCCAGATCTTGTTTGCTGCTTTTTGTGAAAATACATGGTCAGCCTAACTGTCAAGCTTTCACAGATAAGTGATACTTTTTTAAATTGATAATCTTCTAAGTCTTTATTCTCTTATTTTTTTGTATCCCTTACCATATGATATCATATTTCTTCAATTACCATAGCTGGTAATTTTTCCTTTGTCTATCATAGTTTTTCATAATTCTTGAATTACCATCGTTGATAATTTTCTATCTTTTTGCCTTTCTACACTCTTGTGTAGTCCTTTCTTACAATCTCTGGTATTTTCTTCCTGCCTTCTCTCTTTCTAGACAAAAAAAACTATCTTACTTCACTTTTCCTTATTTATAGTCACTGGTGTAATGGTGGACAAAGGCCCCTCTGGGTTTAAAAAGTGTGTCAAGTGTGGGTACAAGCTACCACTGTCAGATGCCCACACACTGTGTATTCATTTCCTAGGGTCACAACATCTGAGATAAGTTCAATCCTAAGATTTTAGTAGAGAGAAAAAATAAACTTATCTTAAAAGGATTGTTACAATCCTTATTCAGAGAAGAGATATCTGGGGCTCAATCCCCCAATGAAAAAGATAAAGAAATAAAGCCTTCATCTCCGAAACCTTCCACCTCATCCACCCCGGTTTCAGAGCCATCTAGAAAAAGGCCTAAGTTGGCTCCAAAAGGAAACCAAAGTTCTTTGCTCTTGGATCTGAGGAAGAAAAAAGCGATGGATCCAGCTGTCTCAGATACTAGAAAAAAGCGGGTCTATATTGGAACACCGAACTTTCAAAATTTTGTGTGTTCTAATATTGAACCCTATTAATCAAAAATTTAAACCATCGAACATACAGAACAGTGAATTTTTTCTAGGGAAAAAAGTTGCTGTTCCAAAACACATACACACAACACAAGCACACCAAACAAACAGCAATCCACACACCTACACCTAAACTCTTACACCTAACCTCTTACACCTAACCCTGCACTAAACTATACATACACCACTAACTATCCACTTACCTTAACCCAAACCCTAACCCTAAGGTCTGTCACTATCGCACAGTCAACTCACCCGCGCCCTAACCCTAACCCTCACGTCCACACAGTCGCACACGTACCTGACCCGCGCCCTAACCCTAACTCACCTAACCCGCCCTAACCCTCACGTCCACACAATCGCACACTTACCTGAACCTGACCCGCAACTTTCCACCACAGCTCTGAAAATACCAAAGCAACAGAAACGGACAACTGAATTCTTTCCCTTGGAAAAAATTTGGTTTTCTGTTTCTTCGATATGTTCAGTGTTCGCTGAAAACAGGTCAATATTAGAACACTCGAAATTTTGAAAGTTTGGTGTTCTAATATAGACCCAAAAAGCCATTGGATCTGACTGCCTTGAGTCCTACAGTTCTTCTCAGGGCAAGATATTCACCACCTATTGATCGTGTGCCTTCTAGGGTGCTCTCACCATTTTTGGAGCAACACTGGTCCAAGTCCCCCCTCTCTTACACTGACTCATTCATCCAGAAGTCAGATGGTGGAAGATGTAGAAAGAATGATTCAGAAGTTCCTCTTGGCACAGATTCAGATGGGTGTCTTGCTGGCTCCTACCTCCTCGTGTCAGGAGGCCCATCCATCAACCACACCCCCACTTCAAGCTCCTCCTCTGATCCCTTCGGTTTCTTCAGAGTCCCTGGATCAGAGCCTTCTGGGACAGTCTGGCGTGGATCCAAAGATAACATTACCTTTGGATCCAGTGCTTACGCTTGAATGCTCTGGTTCAGATTTCTTTGGATCTGGATGATTTCCAGAGCTGAAGGTTCCCTGTTGGATGTGGGGAGTTGGAGTTGACTCCAAAATTGTCAGAGTCGTCTCTGCCCCTTGTAACGTTGGCACTGAATAGCTCAGCTTCACCTTCCTCCTCCGGGAGATTACTTTCGGAGTGGGGGAGGATGGTGGTCCAGAAGTTTGCCTTCTTGGTGCCAGAGTCTTCTCTTTGTCTGGGACAATCAGCCTTTGAGGTTATGGAGAAGGTGTTCTCTGCTCCGACAAGACTGATGGATCTAACCCCCTCGGATCCCCAATCTTCTACCCTGATGTCTCTTTGCTTAGAGCCTCATCATTCTATACCACAGAGGCAGTCGGTCCGAAATCTCCTGGTTTCCCATCAGGATATCACAGTTTCTTCTGATACCCCCCAGGAACACCCACTGAGGAGGTCCCTAGGAAGAGGAAGTGCAAGAGGAAGCACTTGGACTCTCCACAAGAGTCAGGTGGATACGGACTTTGATAAAGATGAAGGGTCCCTACCATCACCTCCAGAAGATGTTGCATTTGGAGACATCATTGAGATCCTAAAACAAAAAGGTGTTTGGACCCCCAGCAACTCTTCCTCTGAGGAATCAGTATTTTTGGAGGCTTTTGGTACTAGACTGTGTACTTCCTGGGTTACTCCACCCATCAGTGAGCTCACTGATTTGTTCTCTCAGTGGGCGTTGAAGGAACCTGACACAGGTGAACCCATACCCAGAAGATGGCAAGATTCTGGCACCTCCTTTAGGGAAGGAGTTTTGGGCTAAAGGGGTGCCTGTTGATGTCATGGTCATGGTGGCAGTCACCAAAAAGGAACTTGCAGAACAGAGTTTCACTGTTCATCCCTGTAACAGGGAGTCTGGGGTGATGGACAGGTTTAGGAAGCATGTCTCTGCTTCAGCAACCTTTGCCCTTAGTTTGCTGAATTATTTGGCACATTTTACTAGATTGCAGAGGGATTTGATCAAGGAACTTTCAAATTCCCTCTCAGGACCCATTTCTGCAGAAGTCCAATCATACGTGACTTCTCAGTTGGCTACCCTAAAATCTATTTTGAATTCATCCATGAGGCTTGTTTTGCATGCAACCAAAGGCACCTCATGGGCAGTGGGTTCAGGCATTTCCATCAGGAGACACACCTGGATGTCTTCATGTGATTTTGTGGAGCCCTTCAAGTTTTCATTCATCAGTGTTCCCTTTGACGACCTCACAAGTGAAAGAAATTTATCCAGGTGTGAGAAGGATGGAAATGCCCTCTCTGCAGTGGGCATTTATTTTTCAAACTCTCAGAGATCATTTTCAAGAAATCAATGAGGTGGTTGAAAGATGTGGTTCAGGAAATCCCAGGATCCTTTCCAGGACACATGTGGAGGAAGTTCCCTCAGGGGCAGAAGGGGAAGCTCTAATATTTCACATCACCCCAGTGGCAGAGGAGGCCTGCAAAACCAGGGGTTCAAAGATTCTTTCTCTAATAAGACCCTACCAGTGTTCCTGTACGGAGACCCGATTGTCCACCTATGGAGACAATTAGGGGTTAATTATCTCTGCACCAGAGAGCCTGGGTAGACATAACAAAAGATACTTGGGTGCAGAAGATTACATCCAGAGACTGTATATTACCATTTTCCCTCCCACCTCCAATCACAAGAAAAAATCCTGATGTTCCACCCAGTCAGAGGGAAGAAGCAGCAATTAAAATACAAAAGCTGCTAGAAAAAAAGAGTCATCCAAGAGGTCCCACCAGACCAGATATTATCCAGAACTTACTCAATGTTCTTTTTAGTGCCAAAGAAAACAGAGGACTGGAGACCAATTTTGGATCTCAGCAACATAAACAAGTTAATTCGACATACTACGTTTCAGATGGTCACAGTTCAGTCCATTGTTCACTTTCTGACGGGATGTGCTCAGTAGATCTTCAAGATGCATACTATCACATAAAGATGAACAGATGATCCAGAAGGTATTTACACTTCTGGCTGGAAGCCAGTTACTACCATTTCAGAGCTTTGCCCTTTGGTGTCACAACAGCCCCGAGGGTGTTTACTAAATGCATAGCAGTAGTAGCAGCTCACTTGAAACTGCAGGGATTATGAGTGTTTCCATATCTAGAAGACTGGCTCATTACTGCCCCAACCAGCCAGGAAATCAAGTTCTCCAGACTTGTTCTGATCTGGGAATAAACATAAACTACAAGTCCTGGCTACATCCAACTCAGAATTTGGAATTCATAGAAGCAGTTTTCAACATAAACCCAATGGTAGCTTCACTAATTACCTCAAGAGTGCAAACTATCAGATCACAGGTCAGAAAAATAATCTGCAGTACCAAGAGTTCAGCCTTCTTCATCTTTCAAGCTCTAGGATCAATGTCGGTGGCAATAACCTTGGTACCTTTAGCCAGATTTTACACGAGGATCCTCCAATGGATGATAGCAACACAATGGTCGATACTTTACCAACTTTACCAGCCCATGTCAACTCAGATACAAATCACATGTAAGAGAGATCTCAGGTGGTGGATTCAATTAGATCAGGTTATACAAGGCCATCTGTTAATTCTCCCTCAGTCCAAGGCCATAGTGACCATGCATGCTTCCTAGTTGGGTGGGGTTGGGGGCACTTTCTGGGGCAGACGTGCCAGGCCAACTTGCATATAAAAGTTCTGGTGTTGCAGGCATTCCAGAATACTTGGGTACATTTGCTATTCAAATGGTCAATATGTCAATAGTTTTTTACATCAACAAACAGGGAGGGACCAAGTCCTAGCCCTTGTCAAGAAGCACTCAGAGTCTGACAATGGGGAATCTCATCCAACTGCTTTCTTGTAGCAATGCATATTCCTGTGAAGTCCAGTGTGATAGCAGACAAACTGAGCAGGTACATTCTTCTGTCTCACAAGTGGTCTCTCAACAAGAAGATGACGGAAGTGATTTTTCTTCAGTGAGGCCTCTCCTAAACAACAAATGCAGCAACTACTTTGCCCTAATGCTTTCACAGGGGGAATCACTGAGGGATGCTGTACTTCATGACTGCCCCCCCCCCCAGACTACTTTATGCCTACCCACTAATCCCATTAATTCCAAAATTTCTGCAGAAAGTTGCTGGATTGAAGACCAAAGTCATCCTCATTGCACCATAGTGGCCGCAACAGGTTTGGTTTCCTTTCCTTTGGCCTTGCTTACTTCACCAACCTTGGATTCTGGATCCAATTCCAGACCTCCTGTCTCGATCCATCCAGACATCTTGAACCTCAGGCTACCAGCCTGGTTTCTCCAATTCCATTAATAGCCAGACAACCAATGCTCTCTTCTCATGTTCAAAATATCCTTTTATATACCCATAAACTTTCAGCATGGAAACTATTTAAGGAAATGGAAAAGATTCATTTTCTGGGCACAACAAAATCATACTGAATCTCTTTCAGCTCCAATACATAACGTACATGATTTTTTTAGCTTTGCTTTTTAAAGAAGGGGCTAGTTGCTCACTGTTAAGGTTCAGTTAGCAGCAATGTCAAATTTTCACAATAGATTTGAAGGTTTTCAATTGCCTGTCATAAATTGTGCAGAGCTTTCTTGCGCTCTTCTTTTAAGACTCCACTCCCCCGTAGGATCTCAGTCTGGTACTGCAGGCGCTAATACATTCCTGCTTTGAACCAGCAGCTAAATGTGAGCTTAAGTATCTTACTTGGAAAACTGTTCTAATAGCTGTTATGTCTGCTACATGAATTTCACAGATTCAAGCCACGTCTTCAAAACCTCCATACTTGATCTTTCACAAGGATAGAGTGATGCCACAAACAAATGCCTCCTTCCTTTCCCAAGGTGGTATCAGAATCTAGTATCAGTCGGTCCTTAAATCTGCCAGTATTCTTTCCTAATTTTGCAAACAAGGGCAAGTACATGTTACATTTATTGGATGTTAACAGACAATTACATTTCTACCTGCACAGAACAAAAGAAATCAGAAAAACAGACCAATTGTTTGTTTTCTTTGCAGAACTGAAATTGGACGAAAGCGCTTAACATTTTGGTAATGAAGTGGCATTATTTTACTATTATAAGTTTTGGCATCTGCCTTCTGATGCATCTATTTTATTCAACTGCTGTGGTTCAGTCAGCATGTCTGTCCAGGATGGCTGTTTTTTATTTGTTTTTAATTTATGAGTTAATGATGTCAGTTGTTTTGGTTTTACACTGCTTTCTTTTGTAGAATTGAAATTTGGTAAACCAGTTACAAAAGTAACTTTAGCCAGATGGCTAACTGATTGTATTCCATTTATTTATAACAAATTGGGTATTATCTTATCAAAACTAGTACAAGCTCATTCAACTAGGTCCATGGCAACATCTTCAGTCTTTCTATCCAGAGCTTCCAGGGAAGACATATGTGCAGCTGCAACTTGGGCTACTCCCCATACCTTTATTACTCTTTACAAATTGGAGCTGGTCTCCAAGGGTAGAGCATTATTTGTTCAACTGTGCTGAGGAAAATCCTCCCTTAGAGTCCACCTGGGAATGTAGGTAGCTGGGGACTCTGTCCCATCATTTGAGGCTAGAATTACATCAGATAAAGAAGTTATGTACTCACTATAACGTTCCATCTGTTTACAAACATCTGGACGAATGAACTGTTAGAGGGACATCGTTGTCCTTTATATTGATCTCCAATGTATAGTTTTTTTCCTTTAGAGAGCACATGCAATTTTACGCCTCAAAGATTTATGCATGTTAAACATTCCTTTCCTGCTAAAATTAGAAAATATCTGAGGTAGCTTAGTGTTAGTGCATTATGGGTAAGGGAGAAGCTTGAGAGCTTTTTTGTTGCCACAAGCTTTAGTAATGGCTGAGTCGGATCCAAACCCATCAATTGAGGAAGAATGAAAATGGGCAACACAGATGGAATCTAATGGTGAGTACATAACTTCTATTTTTGTAAAACTGAATTGGAAACAGTTGCACATCTTGTTGCTGGTTGTGATATACTAATGGCAGAAGGACTGTATACTGAAAGGCATAATAATATGGCAAGACTGTTGCATTGGGGATTGTGCAAACATTATAATCATGAAGTAGCTGAAAAACATTGGAAACACGATCCACAAAGCATTATAGAAAATTATGAAGTTTATATCGTGTGAGATAACCCATTACCAACATTTCAAAAATAGATGAGAGAAAACCAGATATAGTAGTCCAAGACAAAAGTAGCATTGATCATTGGAATTGATACTCCCAGTGACTACAGTGTCTTGCGTACAGAGACACAAAGTCATAAAATACCAGGATTTGCACACAGAAACAAGGGTACTGTAGAAGAAGGATACCCAGACAGTAATAGTAGTAGGAGCAACAGGTCTTCTAAAAAAGAATTTACAGTTGTACTTGGATTCCTTACCGATACATGGAACTCCATATGAATTGCAGAAGGAGTCAGTTCTGGACACATTGTTGGTGCTGTGAACAGCACTTCTGGCTGACATCAAAGATTGAAACAATACTAATTTCATGAACTTTAATCGTACTTTGCCTTAGGAATGGGGTCCATTCCTGTTATGGTATTAGGAGCCCAAAAGACTTGAAGAAATTAAAAAAAAAGTGAAAGGGCAATGAAGATAACAATGATTATGAAGAATATTTAATAGGGATGGAGATGAGATGAAGTGGCACTGAAAATGAAGATAACATGATGGCAATGATGATGATGTCTTGATAGTGATGCAGTAATGATAAAGAGCCAGTGAAAAAAATGATACAACTTCATCTTTCTCAGTCATCTACACTGCGTCATAGTCACATCACCACCTTCATTGCCTCTTCATCAACAGAGTTCTCACATTGATGTAAAAAATTATTTTTGTGGGATAGCATTTTTTCCACCTCCAGAATACATTCACCTTTGCCATCTTCACAGCCACACATTATTTGCATTCTTTGTCATCTTCACTGTCATCACCCTCATAATCTTTGATATAGTCACTGTAGTTTCTTTGTAGTCCTCTTCACTGTCATCTTCTGTATTGTCATCTTCATCACATTCTTGCCATCAAGTTTTCATTAATATCTTCATCAACATCATTGTCATCTTCATTTTGTCAACATCGTCATTGGCATCATCACATCTTCATTACATCATCTTTGTCATTAACATCATCACCATCAACTTTATCACCTCTTCATCATATTCAACATATCTTCATTGACAGTATCATCACATCATCATCACCTCTGTGTCATATTCATTGCATCTTCATCTGTAGTCACATCTTCATCCTTCTTGTCATTCATCAAATTCTTATGCAGTGTTAAAATCACTGTCATCTTCATCTTTGTCAGGCTCATTATTATCCCATCAACACACCCTCATTTTCATCTTTATCATCATCATTGTTGTAATTTTATTTTTATTTGTTTTTCATTTTGACATTTGCTAACCGGGTTAGTCCAACTGAACTAGAGTCCATTTTCTGCAGAAGCCCTGGGAGAAAAGCTCCATACAATGACATTAACAAAAAATACTGACGTTGTCTTGTATCAGAAGCTTATTGTACTAATTAGAGCTAAATAAAGGGAAGAGTTAGGAAGGCAATAGAATCTCAGATGAAGTACAGATGTATACAGATCATATTGGTTGTATTAGTTAATTATACATGAAGACATAATGTGTTTTAACATAGGTAAATATCTGTCATATGGTAATTTACTGGAGCTACATAAAGAAGTAATCTTCTGTTAAGGTAGAAAGAGTGAGAAAAACAGTTGGCTGAGGCGTAGCAAGTATAAAACAAGTGGAATAGATAGTACAGCCAGGTATAGTTGACCAAGATAGTATACAGATAGAGAGAAAAGGACATGCAGAGATGCGTTTGAGAAAAGAGAATAAGCACAGGGAGAGTGTCAAGATGATTGATAGGTGGTTTAAGAGACAGGTAGTCTAGAGGAGTAAGTACAGAAAGAAGTAATGCTGGGCTTTGGCAAGATCAGTTCCAAGAGTTCAGGAAAGTATCTTTTAAAGCTTATTAAAAGATGTTGGTGTTGGATATGGCTCTGACATTTAGGGGAAGTTTGTTCCAGGCGTAGGCAACAGAGTAGTTGTAAAGATGCTTGCCAGTAGTTCTTTTCGACTTGTATACTTCCAAGAGATGTTGGTACGACCTTCATAGAGAGCATTTGAGAATATAGTAGGAGAGGAGAGATGTGATAGCAGGGCAGGTAGTAGGTTTGTTGGGGATGGAGTGAGTAAGGAATAGAGTTAGTAGGAGCTGTTGGGGGAATTCAAGCCAATGTAGGTTTTTGAGAGTGGTGAGGGTTGTAGGGTTGGTTTGTAGCAAATCTAGCAACTTTGTTGTGAGAGAGTTCTAACGTTGACTTTAGAGAGGATTTCAGGTTGGTTAAAACTGAAGAGGCATAAATTAGTCTGTGTGTAGAATGTAGGCATAGGCCAGGGAAAGTTTAGAGTCTTTGGACAGGAATGTTTTCTTCCTATATATCAAGCCAGTTTTTGGTATGTCATCACATTTTTAGTTTCCTAGATCCACAGAATATTCCAAAAGTTTCCGTTGCAGCATTAATCCGCACTGTAGAGCTGCAATTGAAATGATTCAATGCTGCCTAAAATTCTTCCAAAAAGTGAATATCTCATGGTAGTCAACTGCTAGTATTAAATTTGTGTTACTGCAGTGTTTGCCAGGCAATTGTACATTTCACAAGGAATTCTGTTCTATTATATTTTGTTTTGCTTTTACTTAGCCTAGTACCTACCTATGAACCTATCGGCCCTAGGGCCCATACAAGCCTAGCCAAAAGATGTACACTGGCTTTCGCCACCCAAGAAAATTATTTTCCTGTGCCCCTGTCGAGCAGAACCACAGAAGTGATCCCCGGGGTGAATTTCCCATTTCCCATCCAATCATCAAGATTTTTCTTGAAGAGTGCTAATGAGGAGCTCTGTTTGACATAGATAGGTAGTCTGTTCCAGAGTATGGGAAGTCTCTGGGAAAGGAAGCTATCCCTCCAGCATGTTCTGTTTAATGTGGTGACAAGGTTTAGGTCCCTAGAGTGTGTAGCTCTGAAGGATTGGGATTTCTTTAAGTGGAGCATGTCCAACAGCTCTGGGTTTGACATAGCTTTGTATGTTAGGCAGAGATCGCCCCTGAGTAGGTGATATGCGATGAAGTAAAGCTGTAGTTTTTTGAGACGGTCTGCATAGGGCATCTGTTTGAGGCCAGTAATCCTCTTTGTGAGGTATTTCTGTGGTCTTTCCAGTTGTTGTAGATGTCTTGTGAGGTACATACCTAAAGGGGGGTTGTACTCTATAATGGGTCTACTGAGTGATGAGTAGAGGGGAACAATGACCTCTTTTTTTTCTGGATGAGAATCCTTTTGTGATGAGATGAGCCATGTAGAAGGATTTCCTGACCACTGTGGTGATGTGATTATCAAAGGAGAGACTACTGTCCACCTGTGTCCCAAGGTCCCTTATCACATTTTCAGCATTAAGTAGACTACCAGCTATGTGGTAGTTCATGGGTACAGAGTTTTTACCAAAGGGGATGACAATACACTTTTTGGCATTGAGCTTCAGGCCATGGCTTTGACACCAGGTATCTGTCTCAGTGAGTCCCTTTTGTAGTTTGTCCACATCGTTAGGAGTTTCAATTATGGCTCCTAGTTTGCAGCCATCTGCAAACTTTGTTAGCCAAAGACCTTCTGTGTTAGCCTGCACTTCAGGGAAGTAGGTACCAAACAGGAGAGGACCCAGGACTGAACCCTGTGGTACTCCACTTGTCACTGGTCTGATGGATTTGGAATCCGCTACTTTCACAGTGTGGGATCTGTCCGTGAGCCAGTTGGCAACCCATCTTGTGACATAGGGATTTATACCTAGTTTAGTGAGCTTATCTATAATTCCAGAGTGGGGGATGGTATCAAAAGCCTTGACGAGATCTAGATAAGCTGTGTGAACCATTTTACCCTCATCTATGGCTTTGGTGACGGCTTCAAAGAAGTCAATCAGGTTTAGGAGACATGATCTGCCTTTTACAAATCCAAACTGAGTAGGGTCCAGAGTTTGGAGATTACCAATGTCTTTGTTTATGAGTTCCACGATGATACGTTTCATGGCCTTGCAGACCAGGCTCGTCGGGCTAATGGGGCGGTAGTTCCCAGGGTCCGTCGTGGCTCCCCCTTTGTGGAGTGGGATAACCATCGCGGTGTACCATTCAGTGGGTACAAAGCCTGAGGTGAGGCTATGATTGAACATGGTACTTAGGTAGGGTGCCAGTTCATTCTGTAGTTCGTGTAGAACGCAGCCTGGGATATTGTCAGGTCCCATGGGTGCTGTGTTCTTGGCTTTGGAGAGTGTGTTTTTTACCTGTGCAGCCATGATTATAGGAACTTTGCATTCTTCTGGTATAGAGATGGGCCCTCTAGGGGGCGAGAGGGGGGGTAAAGTTAGCACTGAACCTATCTGCTAGGATGTTGGCAATATCAGTTGGTTCTGTATATTTAGTGCCATTGTGCTGTAACTCAGAGCAGATCTGAGTGTTCCCATTTAGATTCTTGACATAGCTATAGAATGCTTTGTGGTTGTCTTTAGAGTTAGTGGCAATTTTGTTTTCGTAATTAGCTTTGGAGGATTTTATGAGGGATCTCAGCTTCTTACTGAGGTCAACCAGGGAGTTCCTCCAGTCATGGGATTTTACTCTTTTTTGCAACAGTTTCTTTCTTCTGTTGTAGAGTTTGTTTATGGCAGAGGACCACCAGATTGGCTTCCTTTTTTTGGAGGATAACATCTTGGTTCTATTAGGGATAGCATGATCCATGCACTCGTGTAAGTGCTTATAAAGTGCATTTGTGTAGGATTCCACAGTCATACCTCTATTGTCCATCTGCATGGGTGTCATGAAGTTTGCCACTTCTGTCTTAAGAAGTGTGAAGTTGGCTTTGGAGAAGCTTTTATGATGGTTTCCCTAATTGGGGGTGGGATGTGGATGTCTAGGCTGATTAGCTTGTGGTCGGATCTGACCAACGAGGAATTGACCTCTGGTGTGGAACACCAGTTTCCCATTCTGGTAATGACCAAGTCTAGGATATTGCTGCCCCTGGTGGGGGTGTGAATAAGTTGATCTAAGGCATTGGAATTTATGAATTCTAGAAAACGTTGAGCAAAAGAGTTGGTACATGAGTAGTTTTCCCAGTTAATGGTGGGGTAGTTGAAATCACCCATTATTAGGGTGTTGGGTTGTACCCTAATACTTTCCAGTGTATCAAGAAATGAGGAATGTGAATCCTGGGGCATGGTGGGGGGTCTGTAGCAAGCTACAATTTGGATTGTGGTCTTGCCCAGAGTTAGTTGCAGTTGGATAATCTCGGCTGCATTATGCTGTGCAACTAGCCTGGAGGTGTGGATATCCTTAGTGAATATGGACACGCCTCTGCCTTTAGTGCTTCTTTCTGGGTTAGGTGGCCGAAAGGTGTGGTATGAATTGAAGCCTGGTAATGCAGGGGTGCTCTCTGGAGCTTTGAACCAGGTCTCTGTCACTGCACAGATGTCAATGTTCTCCATTTTAAGGAGTGCCTCGAGTGAGTGCATTTTGAGGTTTAGACTTCTAGCATTGAGTAGCATTACCCTCAGATTTTGCTTGCTTGTACCTGTTATGGTGGTGAATTTGTCATTTGAACCTTGCCTAAAAAAGGCACTATAGGGGTGGCAAGAGCCTTAGCCAGTATCCGTAATCCTAAGGGCGACAGGTGCAGGCCATCTCTGGCAAAGCATCGTGGACTGTTGATCATATCGTCCCAGACAGACAAATACTAGATCCCCTTAGAATGACACCAGAAGCTTAGCCAATTGTTGAAGTCAATCATTTTGTCATTGTACTGTGGTATCATTCTGGTTGATGGCAGGATGCTACTCAGGGTTAGGGTCATACCTGCCTGGGATACAAGATTGGAGAGCTCCTCCATGTCTCTTTTCATGTAGTCCAGGGAGGTACATCTCAGGTCATTCACACCAACATGGACAATGACAGTGTCATATTTGTACTTATTGTGGAGTGACCTGAGTGCATGTGTTATGTGGCGGATCCTGGCACCTGACAGTAACTTTCTCCTTGTTTAGTCTAGTGAGTGGAACATCAGTGTGCCTGATTATAGAGTCACCTATGACTAGAGTGTTGGGTACGTTGTTATGCCTTATGGGCTGTGGTTGAGTGGCACACTGAGTTTGTGGGCTATGTGTCATTTCGGTTGTGTTGGGGGGGTGGAGTTTGCTTGAGTTTATGCTTTGGATGTCCCTGATGCTTGGGCAGGTTTTTATTGATAGCCTCCGCGAATGTAGGTGTGTGTTTTGGTGGTGTAGGTTTTGAGGGACTATGGGATGTGTGGTGTGGTGCAAGTCTTTACCTTCTCCTCTTGACTGTCTAGTCCAGTCTTGGGTGAAGAGAGCTTTGCTTCCAGTTTGGCTTTATAAGTGCATCTCTCACAGGTTGTAGTTTTGGGTGGTAGGAGGAGAGGGTTGTCTGTGTACATGAGGCAATTGCTGCATTGACCCAAGATGCCCAGATTCATCATCATCAGGTAGACAGGAGAAATCACTGGGAGCTGACCCTTAGACATGCCTGGATAAGTGCTTATTTATTAAGTACTAAAAACTGCTTTCCACTAGACAAGTGAGGAAAGTTGAGTGCTGTAGTAATTTGCAGCTTATGTAGTGCTTACAATGAGTTCTGAACAAGTGCTGAGTTCAAAGAAACAGATTTGAATGCTGAAACTAGAAAACTGGCTAGTTATAAGAAACAAAACTAAGCTAGAAGGCTTCCCACCAACACAGAAGGGCTTGGGGGCTCAGAAGCCTACAAACAGTCTAGACCACTTAACAGGAAAGGCAGGAAACAAGCTTAAATTTTTTTTTGTTCTCTTTCCCAGATGCTCTCTTTGTACACAGTAGGAGTGCCTAAAATCAGAATATGATCTCACTGCACTCAGTTGATTGAGCAAATGAGATGGGCCCAGAAGGGGTATCCAAACACAAATTTACAAGAGGGGCGGGCAGTTTTAAAGCCACTAAGATTAACACTAAAACAGAAACAGGGAGAGTGGGAAAACTAACTGAAGAACAGAGTCAAAACTTCCAGTTCAGTTAATAATCATGCAACACAGTTAAATCAATTTAAATACTGTATTATTTGAAAAAAGTGCAGATAAAGGTATTTAAATTCTCTTATATGTCCAGTTGAATACAGCTAGATTTTAGCCGGCCAAAGCTGAGGTTTTTAAGCAGAAAATATTTCAAACTGTACCACTTAAATAGGCAAGGACAGGAAATCAAAGAATGTGGCTACCCCCACACCTGCAATTACTAGCAAATAATAAAATTCAAGCCAGCACTAACTGAAGAACAGAGTCAAAACTTCCAGTTCAGTTAATAATCATGCAACACAGTTAAATCAATTTAAATGCTGTATTATTTGAAAAAAAGTGCAGATAAAGGTACTTAAATTCTCTTATACGTCCAGTTGAATAATATGACTGCATTTTTTTATCTATTGCTTGGTTAACTATGCTGCATTTATGTGTTGAAATGGGTTATAGGTTATAGAATACATTATGGACTGTGATTTATCAAACTGCTTTTGCTAACAATTTTAGAATCCGAAGGCTAGATCACATGATATAGAATCGGGAAGTAATTGGACAACTGCTTAGCCTGCAATAAATTCAAATGCCAAGTTTTCAATACTTAAAACAGTTTCAGTTAAGTAACTCAAGTAAAACATGTTTAGCTTAGAATCAGAAAACCCATTTATATGGTAAGAGCATAAATTACAGCAAATATAAATAGTTAAAATAGTTGCAATATTAGCAGTAATACTGATGTAGAAATTAGTGGACAACTAGAGATTGTGAGCTGAGCATTATTTGTAGACATTCTGCTTCGACTTGACAGCAATAAAAAAGTTAAACAATCTAGGCTTTTGGTCCCTGAGCATTTTCTACCAAGTGTTTGGATTTGCGTCTCTCAGATGTTACACAGAAAGCTGCCCTACTTAACTCATAATTGTTGTCGAGTCAGCTAAACTTTGATGGGACCTTCTTTTTATTGAAAACACTTTTTAACATCTTTATCATTCAGATAATGCATGATAACAAACAACTACATTTCTTTTAAAAAAAAAATAAGCCAAATAATTTACTGCAGAGTATTTCCATCCCTGGATTTCAGGAGCTTCATCAGCCTACAAATCCCCAGTAATACTGAGCATGTTACACAACATAGATGGACCTTTAGGAAACAATTAGATGTGAAGTTGTTCTATCTCGCCGTTCATTCTTACAGGTGGGTTCAGAGCCTATCCTCAGCTCCAAGTCGGCCTACTACAAAGCTCGAGGTCTTCAGACAGCTCGAGGCCAAGTCTCTATCCCATGATGCACCTAGAGTTACCTCAGATCTAGTTTGCCACTACAATAGATTGGAGGTTCCTCGTATAGCTCAGGCCATTACAAAACGTTTTTCTATCTACATTTTTATAAATATTTGATATTTCTCTATTTAGACTTAGCTTAGCTCTTATAGCTTATTGTGTAGATTCCCCTTTCCTTGGTGTGCCTTTTTTCTTGACTAGTTATTAGCTCTCTTGTCCTCGTTTTATTTTAGGCCTTGTTAAATCTTTACTGTAGTTTAAATAGTAGTTGTGTGCCTTTGAATAGTGACGTTTCTGTCACTAAAAGTATCTTTAGTGGTAGTTGACCTCTCTTCATGTTATGATAGGTCGTCCTTTTGTTCTACCCCCACCAGCGGCCACAGTGACTACAGACGCTTCTCTGATAGGGTGAGGGGGACATTTCAGTGAAGAACAGTCCAAGGCACATGGACCGAACAGGAGACACATCTGCAAATCAATGTCCTGAAGATGAGAGCGGTACTTCTGGCATTGCAGTACTTCCAGGACTCTCTTCCTCTGGGAACACTTGCAATTCAGACAGACAGCATGTTGGTGGTCTGGTACATGAACAAACAAGTAGGAACCTGGTCCTATTCCCTTTGTCGCGAGGCCCTAAGAGTATGGCAGTGGGCTACATCCACCCAGTGCTTTCTGTTAGCAACTCACATCTCGTGGATATCCAACGTGATAGCAGGCAAACTGAGGAGGGCAATTTTGTTGCCTCACGAGTGGTCCTTCAAGAAAGAAATAGCGAACAAGATATTCCGCAGGTGGGGCCAGCCTTGCTGTGACCTTTTCGTCAACCACATGAACACCAAATGCAGAAGCTACTTTGCCCTGATTCCCCCTCCGGGAGAAGCCCCAAGGGATGCACTCTTATATGATTGGCCTCCGGGTCCCCTCTATGCATTCCCACCAATTCCCTTGATACCCAAAGTACTTCAGAAAGCAAAAGCCCTGGGAAGGACCATCATTCTAATAATCCCTCATTGGCCTCATCAGATTTGGTTCCCCTTCCTTCGACTTCATCAATTGGAGGACCCTTGGATTTTGGACCCTGTTCCAGATCTTCTGATGCACTCGTCGGGGGAACTTCATCTCCCTCTTCAGTCCCTGAAGCTGATAGCTTGGCTGCTCCAATTCCCAACATAGCCAGGTTCCATAACCTTTCAAATGAAGTGCAGCACATTCTAATATCCTCTCATAAATCCTCCGCGAGGAAGCTATACCCTAGCACATGGAAAAGATTTTCTATATGGGCCTCTCAAAATAACATTGATCACTACCAAGCCCCTATGGCCTCCATATTAGAGTTCTTGACCATGATTTTCAACAAAGAAGCTGCAGCAGCAACAGTTCGGGTTCATCTTGCTGCTGTCTCTAATTTTCACCTTGGATTTGTAGGATTGAACGTAATGCCACACAAACTATCCAAAGCCTTTCTTAAAGGGACTTTTCATTTCAGACCACCTGTGAAATCCCCTTATACCCCATGGAATCTAAATGTTATGCTTTCTCGCATTATTCTCCCTCCTTTTGAACCAGCTTCCTCATGGGATTTGAAGTATTTGTCATGGAAGACTATCTTTTTAGTAGCTATCACTTCTACCCGCAGAGTGTCATAGCTTCAAGCCTTGTCCATAAAGCCTCCTTATTTGATTTTCCATGCTGACAGAGTCTCACTTTGAACTAATCCCTCTTTTTTTGCCAAAAGTTTGTTCTGAAACTAACCATAACCAAGTTATTGATTTGCCAGTGTTCTTCCCCAAACTCTCCAACAACCTAGAGTATATGCTGCACAAGCTTGATGTTCATAGACAGCTCAGATTTTACTTGGCTAGGACAAAAGAGTTTAGGAAATCAGAACAGCTTTTCCTTTCCTTTTCAGATTCCAGAAAAGGTATGCCAGTGGCTAAAACAACTCTAAGTGGTTATCCGATTGTATCACATTTGTTCATTCAGCTGCTAATATGCCCTTACAACACAAAATTAAGGCTTGTTCTACCAGAGCAGTGTCTACATCATCTGCCTTTTCTGCTAGACTTCCTATAGACTACATTTGTGCAGCAGCCACCTTGTCAAGACCTCATACCTTTATCAATCATTACAAAGTTGACTGGGCCTCACTTGGGTCTACTGTCCTGAAAAACATACTTCCGTGAGCCACCCAAGATAGATGGTGCTTGGGACGCTACCCATCTGTAAGAATGAATAGCGAGATAGAACAACTTCACATAAAGACGTTATGTACTTACCATAACATTCCATGTGAGTTGTTCATCTCGCCTTCATTCTTACTTCCCATCCCTCCTTCCCCCTCCAGGGTTTTTAGGACCGAGATACTAGATTCTTCCTGGTTGTTCGACCCTTCTTTGGCTTTCTCTTCTAGAGTGATAAAATGACATATGGTATTATTATATGCAGCAAACAAGATCTGAGGTAACTCTAGGTGCATCATGGGATAGGGAGCTGGCCTTCAGCTGTCTGAAGACCTCGAGCTTTGTAGTAGGTAGACTCGGAGCCGAGGATCGGCTCCAAACCCATCTGTAAGAATGAAGGCAAGATGAACAACTCACATGGAATGTTATGGTAAGTACATAACTTCTTTTTATGCAACATTGTACTTGTGATAAGTTGCTATCTTAATGTATAATAAAATAGTAGTATACAATGCCAAGTAAAAGCCTACAAATCTGACTGGCCAACAGCATTTCTCAACTGTGACTAAATTAGCAGCTAGATTTATTTACAATCAATGTTGCTTACAGGACAAATGTAAACAACCGACTGTCATTTGTTTTTTTCTCAGTAAGTGGCACTTGAAATAATTTCTTAGCTGAAGCACTTTGCTCTCGCAACTTAACTTCCTCAGACAAGATCTTATTACTGTCTAAAAATATTTTCAAATGAATAGCATGTTTAATGAACAAATACACATTAAGAAGTCCTGAAATGATTGTCTCCAAATCAAGAAATCACAGAGCTATATCAAAATGTAAAAAATAAATAAAAAGTATACACAAAAAAAAAACTCCCTCAACAAAAGCCACACAATATTAATATTAGTGCATTGGGATGAGCCTTTCTTCCTAGGCTTCTGCTGAAAATGAGCTCTGCTCAGACGGACTCCTGGTCAACAACGGCAAATAAATAAAAATAAATAATAAATAAATTAAAATGAATGAATGAGCATGTTATGAGAAGGCCTCTGTGCTGTACCAACTCTCACCATTTTAGCTGCACAAATACTGCTCAACATTAGCTGTCTTACAGACATCATACAAGTTCTCAAGCCAGTTAATGTTATGTGCCAAACATCGCATTCCACAGACACTGGAAATTATTCACTCCTATGACTGTGAATATTGTAAAATAATTAATCTTTAGGAGATTATTGT
The DNA here is from genome assembly GCF_019279795.1 of Protopterus annectens. Lineage (NCBI taxonomy): Eukaryota > Metazoa > Chordata > Ceratodontiformes > Protopteridae > Protopterus > Protopterus annectens. The sequence goes on along the minus strand of NC_056733.1, from coordinate 744,074,969 downwards.
GCAAGCTGTAACAACTTCCAAAATGATTATCTTAACTCTAGCATGCATGAAACTCCACTCTGAACTCTCATAAATGTTAATGCCCCTTGCCACTAAATAATAAATCCCACTAACATAAGTAAACAACATTTAATATGTGAATGTGTCTGCACTTCTTCACATATAAAATGAACACCGCTGCATATACACGTAAGGTTTATAAGAGTAGTGTCTATGAGGGTAAAATATTTACTCATGCTCTTGAATGTAGAGTAACAAAACAAGATAATGACTGATATATAAAATAATATTAAAACTGCATTCTGAAATGATTCAGGATATCACATACATATTAACCGAGCTTGAAACAAACCTAGAGACCACCGATATCCCATATGACATCCAAGGGGCGGCATGTAAAACGAGACTTAGAGGTTTACTAATCCAGAAAGCCACTTATTTAAAAAAAAATGGGAAAACAAAAAGAAAATAAACTAATGGATAATCTTAAAGACCTAGAGAAGAAATATGAACAGAACCAAAACTCCAGTCTAGAAAACGTAATCAACAAAACACAAAAAGAACTATTTGAGCTACATCAGTTTAACTACTCACTTCCAAGAACAAAGGTCTATTGCAAAACACTTTGAATGGAGACAGATTCCATCAAAAACATTAGTGAGAATAATAGAAAACAAACAGGAAGCTCCTAGGATATCAATGCTTCTATACCAGGATAAAATTTGCAAATCAGATACACGAATTATTAAAATATTTCAGCAAATATATGCAGAGATATATGGAACGAACTACAGTAAATGTCTAACTCTGAGATTGAGGGATTCTTTAAAAATATCACTTTCCCCAAATTAAATGATAAACAGCTTTCCTTGAGGCCCCACTCAGTAAACACGAAATAAATGAAACCATTCAGAAATTAAAATTAGGCAGAGTTCGATGTCCATATGGGTTTACTCCTGAATTCTATCAAACTTTTAGTAAGAAATTGACATCTATTCTCTTAAAAGTATACAATTATATCAAACTTAGGTTAACCGATCTTTACCTAAGCAACTCAAAAACAATTTATCCCAAAAAATAACCTAGACAAATCAAATCCACAGAATTACAGGCTGATTTCATTGATCAATATTGACATAAAAATTCTATCTTTACTACTAGCCGAAAGGCATAAAAAAGTCATGCCCCTCATAGTATCCCCAGATCAATCGGGATTCCTATGTAATAGACACACATTGGATAAGACACTAACTCTAGACACTATAAAACAGCTTTCTAAAAATGATAGACATCTGAGATGTGCATTGATTCTTGATGCAAACAAAGCTTTTGACAGAGTAAAGTGGAACTTCCTATTTTCATCTATGTCTTAGTTTAGCATCCCCAGGGGGTTTATTAATCTTTCTACACATCTTGCAAAACACCTACCACTCTATCCCTAAAGTCTTAAACACCAGAGTAACCCTTTCTGCATTTGCAGATGATTAAATTATTTACTCCAAACACCCCAACACAGACCTAAAAAAGCTGGTTGCAATAAGTGATAGATTCTCGAGAGTTTCTAACTACAAAGTTAATTATAAGAAATCTCACATCTTTCCTACCAACCCTTTATACCACAAAGAAAATTACTTTCCGGATTCTCCACATAAAATTGAATACTCCTTCAAATATCTAGGAGTTCTTTTTGAACATAATCATTTATCCATGTACCAGGACAATATTCTTAAAACATGGACCATTATTACACAGGATCTACAGAGATGGCAACAACTAAAGCTCTCTATGATGTCAAAAACAGCAATTATTAGGATGAACATCCTACCTAAATTATTATATGACTTTATTGCATCGAACTAAGATATCCCAAACAACTTCTTTCATAAAATCAATAAAGAATTAGCCAAATTTGTTTGGTTCCCAAAATCAGTTATTATAACTTATGCAAGGTTGATGTACCCAAAATGTGAAGGGGGACTAAACCTACCAGATTTTCAATTATACTACAAGGTTATATGTGCTAACAAAATTGTTTCAATCTTGAGATATTGGCCTACCAAAGACAGTTGGACCCCAGCATGGGTTAAAATGTGGTACCACCATGTAATTAGCAGTAGCATAAACCCTAAGGCCCTCCTCTTTATAACCCTGACAAATTATAGTTGCACTAAGATAAACAGCAGTATAAAGATGAACATTAAAATTTTTCAGAACTTGATAAAATCACTCTAAACTGGACAGGGCTCTACATCTTCTTCAACTTATCCACATGAATCCCAACATCAGAATTAATAAGAAAGTGTTAGATCTTAGAGACTATCCACTAATCAAAGACTGTACAGTGTGGGATATTCATAGACATAGGGGAAAACCAATGCAAGAACTACGTATTGCCCTAAAAGTAAACAATAAATACACTATTATACTCCAACAGATCAGAGAGCTCCTAGCAACCCTAACTAGAGAAATAACTGTTAGTGAGATAGATTTAACCAGATTAATCAGTTTATGGAAAGCTTATCCTGCAAAAAAAGAATGCTATCAAGTACCTATAAACTGGCTAGCCCCATTTTACATGAATCCTTACTGTTATACTCCAAATATTGGGACCAGCAAGGAAGAATTTTTACAGAAGTACAGAAACTCAAAGCAATAAAATCTACCATCAAGCTTTCTCCTTTTAAAAAGCTTTTCTATACGCAACTAATGATTAATAATAATGCCTATTGTACTCCCCAGTCCCTAAACAAGGTTCATTCTAAGGTTTCCCCATCCTGCACATGTTGTGCTTTTCCACAGGCTGACATCCTCCATGTTTTATGGTTCTGCAAACATACATATAAACTTTGGTGTTGTCTAAAGATTAGACTAGAAAAAATGGGGTACCAGAAATAAACCCTATCCTGGGAACTTGCTGTTCTCCATATCACAGACCTTAAACTTTCCAAGTTGGAATTCCATATACTAATTACTTTATGTTCTCTCATCAAGCTTTATATAACTAAAAACTGGGTAGATCGAACCAAACTTACGTGGAATGGTTTTAGAAGCATGGCGATCAAATTTATATCATCTCAAAAACTTATCATTAAAGATGTAAACAAATGAACCTATTTTCAGAAACTTTGGAAACTTATTTTTGACCACATCCTTGAAGTTTAGTGAAGTGAGTGAAGTAGTGATCCAAGTTTCTGGATTAGCTTACAGTATGGCCCAGGTAAGAAAACTGTCTGATACACACTTCCTATATACATTCTACACAATAACTTAAACTATTTTTATTGCATTTGTTTTTTCTCATGTTCCTCTTGGTTTACCTTGATGGGTATTAGTAGCACTTTGTAGATGGTGTATATAGTTATTAGTACTAGATGTGGTAGTGACGTGTTCTACTTTGATACATAGATTGTAACCTCTACTGAGCTATCCAACTGCCAGATTGTATATTGTTGTGTACTGATTGTTCTTGTGTATAAAATCAATAAAAATTTTATTGAAAAAAAAAATATTAAAACTGCATAATGTAAACCATTGCTAAATATTACCAAGAACAGCAACTTTCTTCAAAATGTAAGAGGTAGAACATTACATAGAGAACATGGCATGTATTATTAAAGAATATATAAAAAGGAAAACACACTAACCAAACCTAGACAAAACATGACACATAAAGTGTATGTAAAATAACATATGTTAATAAACTGCAAAGTATACCTTCAGATAACATTGTAATACCTATTACAACAGTTATATACATTTCTGTATAACATTGTTAAATAATTTTTTCAGAATCATTTCTACCTATCTAAGCCATAGCACTTGTATATGAAAAGAAAAAAATGCAGTATTATTTTATTTTGTAGATTTTACAAACGTGTGTGTGTGTGTGTGTGTGTGTGTGTGTGTGTATATATATATATATATTTTTTTTTTTTTTTACACAAACACACAGTTGTGAACTGAACCATGTTTTGTGTGTGGGTTTCCTGGGATTTACTTGCAGCTACTCCATGCATGAGTAAATCCCATTAATTCTCATAACCAAGCACCAGTGTTACTATGTTTATGTCCGTGTAACTTCCACTGACATGTAAATAGATGTACATTTTAGTAGATTTTAGTGCCCAACTGTTTTCTGTTCATGAGAGGCCTCTGACCACAATAGTGTCTTTTTTTATATCCACCTAAGTTTGCCAGTGTGTTCACAGAGGAAAATTTGATGTGTAGGAGTATCTAAATAAAAACATTTGTGATTAACTGGGGGGGGGGCACTTTTCTGTGCCCTGTGACCTGCTGTGGGGTAATCCACTGTGTCATTACTGTATGTTTTCCATTTCACCATAAGATACATAGACACCAGGAGTGAATTTACAACTCCCCATCCATTGAACCAAACAGCATTTGAGAAGGGTCAGGATTCAAAGGGCTCATCTTTACATGACTAGGAAGCCTGTTCTGGAGAAGGGGTAATCTCTGAGATGCAGATCTGTCTCTGTAGCATGTTGTTCATGTCACAGCCCAGATTTAGATCCTTAGGTCAGGAAGTCCTTGTGCAATTTGTCTTGCAAATGTGTAACAGTTCTATCAGGGCTGGATATGAGAATGCCTTGTAGGTTAGGCATAGATCACGTCTTAAGATTTGGTAGGAGACAGAATGAAGGGGTGGAGCTTTTAGTCGCTTCACATAGGACATGTATACAACCTGAATTTTTTTGTAAGGAACCCCTGAGGCTGTTCCAGCTTTTGCAAGTGTCTGGTTAAGTACATGCTGAAAGGTGCTTTGTACTCTATTATTGGTTTGATGAGGGCCAAGTACAGTAGGGCTATAACTTCCTTGTAACTGGATGCTATGCCTATATTTATAAGCTTTGCCACATAGAAGGACTTCCTCACTACTGTAGACACATGGTGGTCGAAGTCCAGGCTATTATCTGTCTATATGTTTACCTAGATCTCTCACCGCTGAGTCCACTGTTAGAACTGTGCTATTAATGTTGTAATTTTCAATGGTATTTGACTTCCCGAAGGGTATGATTATGCATTTTTTTGTTTTTAGTTTTAGGCCATGGCTCTGGCACCAGTCATTTGTCTGAGTCAGACCCTTCTGAAGTATATCTGCATCGATGGGGGATTCAATGACTGCCTGCAACTTGCAGTTGTCAGCAAATTTGGTCACCAATGAAAAGCCTTGACTTAGGAGAAGTATATTGTGAACAGGAGAGATCCCAGTACTGAGCCGTGTGGCACACTGATAGTAACTGACCTTTTTCTGGATCTGAATTCTCGCACTTTAACAGCATGGGTCCTGTTTGTGAGCCATTTGGCTATCCATCTGGTGATGTAGGGATTTAAGCCTAGTTTTATGAGTTTATCTGTAATACCCAAGTGGGGAATTGTGTCAAATGCCATAGCCAGGTTAAGGTAGGCAGTATGCACTGTTTTACCATCATCCATGGTCCTAGTGACTTTCTCAAAGAAGTCCACCAGTTGAGCAGGCATGACCTGCTTGTGACAAAGCCGAACTGGGTTGGGTCCATTGTTTGGAGGTTTCCTATGTCATTATTTATTAGGTCCATTGTTATTTTTTCCATGGCCTTGTATATAAGAGTAGTTAAACTTATGGGTCTGTAATTTCCTGGATCTGTTGATGGTCCCCCTTTATGTAGAGGGATGACTTTTGTTGTCCTCCACTCTGCAGGGACAAAGCCAGTCTGTAGGCTGTGGTTGAATAGAGATCCTGTGAGCCTTATAGGTCCTGTTTCCAAGCTGTTTGAGAAGCATCCTGGAATATTGTCAGGGCCCATAAAAGCTATGTTTTAGCTTTACGTGCAGTGGCGACCTGTTCTTTGGTATTAACTGGTAGAGAAATGTTGAAAGGTATTTTGGGAGGGGGGTAACCGGAGGTGAGCCTTACGATTGAGAACATAACTGAAAAATACCTTATGGTTATCCTTAGCTTTGGAGGCTGTTTTTGCAATAAAGTTTGCTTTTGAAGACTTGACTAGTCCCCTGATTTGCTTGTTTAGACTAGTAAGGGAGTTATGCTCTCTTGTGCACATTCTCTCTTACTTCTAGACAGTATTTTCTTTCTGTTGTTGTTTAACCTGTTTATACGAGGGGTCCAGCAAGGTGGCTTGTTTTTTCTGGTTTGTCCTAGGCTTATTTCAGGCTGGTACTGCCATTTCTATGCAGTTATTAATATGGTCGTACAGGGCTTTTGTGTTTTCTGGATTTGGAGGGAGCTTGAAAATTAGCTATGCCATCACTTAATAGGAGCTTCTTTGACTTAGAAAAGTTCTTAAAGGTTGTGGGGTTAGTTGGGGGTTCTAGTTTTATATTTATTTCAAGGGAAACCGCTTTCTGATCTGATCTAACCAGTGAGGGCATCACTGTTGGGGGAAGGGGTCCAACTTTCTCTCCCATACTTGAGTACCAGGTCTAGGATATTTGTACGCCTAGTGGGAGTGCAGACTAGCTACTCCAGGGCATTTGCAGTGACAAAGTCTAGAAATCTTTCAGCCGGCATGTTAGTGGTCATGTTTGCTTCCCAGTTAATGGAGGGGTAGTTGAAATCACCCATGACTATGATATTGGGCTACATGTTAATTGATTCTAGTAAATTCAGATATATGAGGTATGATTTTCTAGTTCATGGTGGGAGACCTGTAGTAGTATGAATATGCTAAGGGATTTTTACTATGGTTAGTACGACATGGAGTGACTCAAGCATGTCATAGTGTTTGACCAGTCTTGCAGTGTTTCCATCCTTTATGTAGATGGATACACCTCCACCTTTCATCCTTTCATGTGCAGTTGGTGGTCAGATCGTGTGCAAGGCATTATAGCCTTGTACTGCTGGGGTACTTTCCATGGCTTTGAACCATGTCTCAGTAATTGCTTAGAAGTTCAGTGTTCTCCAGGTTGAGGAATGCTTACAGGGAGTGTAGTTCCTTGTTGAGACAACTAGCATTGCACAGTAATACATTTAGCTTTTCCTGAGATTTTTTGTGTTGGAAGGTTTGTCTGTTTGGCAGTGGCTAAAAAAGGCACTACAGTGGTGGATAATGTTTTGGCCAATATCTGGAAGCCTAGTGGCAATAGGTGAAGACCATCCCTGGCAAAGCAGTGTGGCCTGTCAATGATATTCTCCCAGGCTGACAAATATTGGACTACTTTGGAATGATACCAGTAGCTAAGGTGATTATTAAAGTCAACCATTTTCTGTTAGTATTGTGGCATCATGTTTGGAGATGTGTAATGCTGCATAATCTGGTCTCATAACCACCTGTGACACATTGGCAAGAGAACTCCATTGTATCTCTCTTCATATAGTCCAGGGAGGTACATCTCAGGTCATTTACGCCCACATGGACTATGACTGAGTCATACTGGTACTTGGGGCTTAGTGACCTGGGTGCTTGCATGATCTGGCGAATCCTGATAGGTAACTTAACTGTAACCTCCTTATCCAGCCTGGTGAGAGGGACAGCAGTGTGTCTCACAATGGAGTCTCCAGTGCCCAAAATATTGGATTGTGTGGGATTATGCCTTATGGATTTGGTAGTTAAGACATTTTGAGGTGTAGTTTTGTGTGTTGTGGTGGGAGGTGAATTATTTGTGTAAATGGAGAATTTGAGGACTGCATCTAGGAGGCCTTTGAGGCTTGGGTAAGTTGCACGTGAGCAGCTCCGCATGTGTGATTTTGTGTATCTGGTCCTTAGAAAGTTCTGGGAGTGTTGAATGTTGAGTGTGTGTTTGTCGCTGACAACTTGTTTGGCATTTTTTGCGACTGTATGCAAGAGTTTTGCTTCCAGTAACATTTTATAAGAACAGCTCTCACAAATTGTATTCATATGTTTCAGAATTAAGTGGTTGTCATTGTACATGCCCCAATAGCTACATTGCCTCAGGATGTCCTGTCCACCAAGCTAGATGCTGAGTTAGCAGGATGGTGCCTATTCATGGTTGCAGGTCCTTAATATGTGCTTTACAAGAGAACAGAATAGGGGGTGTGTGTTTGCAATGGTACAAGGAATGAGTGCTTAGTTAGTCTAATCTACAGCTAACCTATGTGGCAATGCTGCCCAGCATGCAGACCAGTTGCTGTTTGAGCAGTGATAGTTCTGAGTGCTGTAATAATGTAATCTAGAGTTAACTAAATGCAGCAGTGCTGTTCTGCATGCAAACAAGTTGCTCGTCGAATAGCGTAGGACAGTGGAACATTTCAGAGGCAGTTTTTATAGGGAAAAGTACAATTTCTAGTGATTGTATATAGGCTCATAGATGTTTACAAGGCTGACAACCACAAGGCCCTTTTTAAGCCTAGCCATGCATTCTAAATCTCTGCCAAGTTCTGGTACCCTTGATAAGTATAAGCAGAGGCTTGGGAGAATAACCATTTACAGGCTGCCTGTGTCCATTAGAGATATAGGTGCCAAACCAGGGATACATTTCCTGTTCCCCATCCAATTGTTCAAGGTACACTTGAATTGGGTTAGGGAGGAACTCTGCTTCACATGGATGGGGAGACTGTTCCAGAGAATGGTTACGTCTGTGGGCTACATACCTCTCTCTCCAGCAAGTCCTATTTGTATCACAGGCAAGCTTTTAAGTCTTTAGAACAAATAATTCTGGTGCAGCTTTTTTTGCAGGTATGCAGGCGGTCCATCAGAGTGGGGTCTGATAATGCTTTGTATGCCAGGCATAGATCTCCCATCAGCAGCCTGTAGGAAAGAGAATACAGGGATAGGGCATTGAGGCAGTCTGCACAGTATATGTTACTGTATTCTTTTAGTGAGTAACCACTGTGGACATTCCAGTTGTTGGATATGCCTGGTTAGGTACATACCACAGGAGGCAGTGTACTCAATGACAGAGCTGATGAATGCCGAATAAAGTAGTACAATGATTTCCTTGGATCTAGATGCCATACCTTTATAAGTTACACAACATGATTTCCTCAGTACTGTAGACACTAGATGGTCAAAGGCTAGATTACTGTCTGTGTGTGTTCCCCAAATCCCTGACTACTGGATCAGTTCTTAGGGGCGTGTTGTCAATATGATAGTTACCATGGGTAGAGGACTTCCTGAAGGATATTATTATACATTTCTTGGCATTTAGTTTTAGTATATGGCCCTTACACCTGTTGTTTGTCTGTGTCCGCTCTTCCTGGAGAGTATTTGTGTCAGTGGGTGTTTCAGTAATGTCTCCTAATTTGCAGTCATCTGCAAATGTAATAATTGGTCTCGACTTCGGAGCACCCCTAACCACTGCTACATGAAGAGCAGTGTCAGACAAATGTGAGGCTTATATACCAGCAAAGGAAAAAAATGTGTTTTAAAGTAGGTAAACTTACAGGCCAATCAGGGAAGCACACAATAAGCTTTCCACCAACAATTCCTATCTTAGATAGGTGAAATCAGCCCTCTCCTGCCACAAGAGAGTGCAGACTTTGATCCTCTTAATGTAAAATGAATAGTTTGGAGTCCAAGTCTTGGAGAACCCAAACAAAAATGTCTAAAAGTACTGAAAGCAGCAGATGTATTTAGAGTACTGCAACTGCAGAAAAGCAGCCCTTACAACAGTGGAAAATGCAAATTAAAACTCTAAGCAAGTACTGGAAAAAAACAGTAAATAACACATAAATATTTGAGAATCAATACAAACAAGGAACACAAGTGCAAAATAATACTTTATTTTGTTTTTCTTGCCAAGGATGGCTTCATACTTCTCAAATGTACAGATTTTTACAGAATGCCCAGATTTATGCCTCATATTTAGGTTCATTTCTCATAAAATTGTGGTTTTCTGGAAAATCGTTAGCAACTCATGTTGGGCCAAAGTCAGAAAATAATAATAGATATTTGAAATTCAGACTTCAAACCCTTCAGAAAATTTATGCTAATGCAAAACCTGTTATTCTATCAATTTTCTAAGTTTGTAAGAGCAATATTTAAAAAAGTGTCCCTATTTTTGGGCATTTGTCCCCCCCATTATTGATGGCTTTGTGTAGATTTCTTGCTCTGAGAGGTATGCTTCAGATGAAGTCAAAATCTTTCAAAGTCTCTGATGTCACCAAACGATGAGCAGCTCTGAATAACTGAGCCTTGTTACTGACATAAACTTTTGTTTTCTCACTAGATTTGATGAACTGAAGTAAATGCATGCAGGCATATTATACGTCTAACCTTTCTGTCACCAGAATGTGGCTGTGGTGCAGTGCTGCTTAACTCCATTTCACTAGGTAGTTGTAGCAGAACTTATTACAGCCCTGCCCTCAAGAAAGAAAGAAAGGTTGCAGTCAGTTGCTTGTTTCATGCTCACCCTGCCAAACTGTGAGCTAACTTAATCTAGTCTTAAACACTGATTATTAAATCCGTAATTAAATTGATACTGAATGTATTTAACAGAGTCTGTGCATTGCATATTGATATTTTGATGTTGAACGAGGGTTGTTAATTTTCTGGCACATTAACCAAGCTGAAGTGAAAAGGACTGAACGCTATGCTGTTACCAATATTTTTCTATTTTATTGTCCCTGTTCAGCCATTGTCAACACTGGTCACATCGTAGTTTTTCAGAAGGAATTCTGATCACAACTTACCTTTAGTAATTCTGCCATTTCCTACAAAAGGCAGTTAGAAACGTTCGTGGGCGAGAATACTGAATACTTTCATATAGGAGAATACTGCCATCACCCATCTGTCCTTTCCTTACACCCCAACGAAGAGAAGCAGCTCTGGAAACAGATTATTTTGCAATTGTTTAGTGTTTCTGCTGTAATGGTACACAAACAGTAGAAGTGAGAAGGTTGAGAAGTAATTATGCTGCTATGATTAGTCCATTCATCCAAACAGACAGAAGACTCATTCCCAAAAAAAAAAACCCTCCTACCTTTGTGACTTGATGCTGTGAGAATGCAGATGTAATAGGAAGAAGGGATGCAAACAGTGGCATACACTTAAATTAGATGTGATACCTTGTCAGTACTTTTGGAGTAACTTTTACACACAGCTGGAGTTTTCTTTTTTGATTATCTAATGAATATTGTCTTATTCAGCTGTTAGTCTGACACTAGAAGATTAAGATAGCCCATTGTTCTGTTGTTACAAGTGCTGAGTATATATTTAAATTAAAATAACGAATAATGCATACTTGCTCTGAGGGAAAAAAACGAATCCCAAGATTAAGTGGTATGTGTGTTCTGACAAAGTCTGATGTTTTAACATGGAGAATAGTGTGAAAACTTAGCTTCATTAACATGTATTTGAGATGAGGAACAGAGCAATGCTGATTCCATTGGTATTGGTAGCACATATTTTGCAAAAAAAAAGAATGGGAGTGCTAATTGTGTGACATGGGCATTGAAGAAACATAGGGCAAGGTGGAGTACCCAAAGATTAAGGGGGAGAAGAACACTGATAATGTTATGTGTTAGTATCTTACAGGTAAAGAATGTAAAAAAGGGTCAATTTATAGTATGTTAGTTCACTAATCTTATTTCAGAAAGGAATGATTTGGAGTTGTACTTTGCAGTATATACAAGTCATTGTAGTCAGTGCTGGAGCCGAGGTATTTTAAAGCAGGTCTGTATCATGACTAGAAACAGAGTGATACAGCAGTTAGTGTTTCTGCTTCACAGTGCTTGCTTCTCCATTTCATTTCCCAACTGGAGTGCCATTTCTGCAGATTTTGCATATACCCTCTTTGTCTACAAGGGGTTTTGCTTTGGATGGGGGGGGGGGGGGGGGCGCTGCAGTTTCAGCCTCATCATCCCGCAAGTGAATTGGTGATCCAGTGCTGAAGTTGTTCCTATGTGGTTTTCTTAGTGTAGGCGAGTGTGTAAGTGGCCTGTTTTATGCTCATTGAATGCTGGGACAGAACATGACCTTGTGGCAGATAAGGACGTCTTGGACCACCTAGTTTGTGCTTGTTCTTCCCCCATAAGAATTTCCATATGCCTCACCTCCATAACAGTTTCTTTGTCTAATCCATATATTCCTAAGTTTTTCACCATGTTTGATGTCTTGTTGATGTTTGTCTGCCCTCTCCTTTGCTTCCCTGTATCTGAATGAGCCTTCTCAAAGTTAGCTCCAGCATTCTGGATCTCATTCCTTGATGTTTCACCCTCTCAGACGTTTAGGAAACTCCCTTTTACAGCTTTTTACAGACTCAACTCAGTGTTGCTCTTACTGATTAACATTCCCCAACTCAGCTTCTTATAGTTAGCTCCACTTTTTCAAAATCCAGCCATTTCTGACTGACTTTGTGTACTTCTGTAAAAATGATTGCCTTTGTAACCAATTGTTTAATCAACATCTTGTCTTTTCTCAACCTCTCCACCTAGAAACATGGGTATGATTTTTGTTTCTACTGTTGGTTACGGCAGAGTGGAGAAGAATTAAGCTAGTCAAGTTAATTTTCCTGATGTGGAACTCTAAACTTGGGTTATGTAGTTGGAGTCAGTGTTGGTGTGGTTTTGTTTTGCACTCTGGCCATGTGTGTGAGATCTTCTTTTCTCCATGGTTTTGAGTGTGGAATTAGGACACATAGGAAAAGGGCGTGTATGAGGCAAGAGGCTTTCTTCTTTGTGAAAAAAATATTTTTTGGATTTCATTGACCTTATGCTTTGGTCATTGTATATTTTGTCAGATTATGGTTTCTGGGAAGCTAAATTTGATAAGATGTAGGGTAACCAGTTATTGTAAATGTTCCTTCTGACTTTACCTTGCAACACTGAATTGGCCACATTTACTAGAGACAATCATAAGGGCTTCTTCACAAACATATGTCCGCAACCTTGAAGGAAGCACCCAGATCTGTTCAGAACTGGTGGTCAAGGACACTACATATACAAATGCCGTAGCTATAGCAAACTTTCTGGCTGACAGATTCAGTGAAAACTTTACCCCTCTGTCCTCCCAGGACTTCCCCAGTACCTGCCCCCTTCCCCCATATATCTAGGGAACAGGTCATCACTGCTGTCTCAAAGCCAAAAAATACAGGCTCCATGGGACTCAGTAACATCCCAGGCTCCATCCTGTGTGAACTCAGGCAGGAACTTGCAGCACCATTAGGCACCCTATTCAACTGTAGCCCGAGTACTGGCTTCATCCCAGCTGAGTGGAGGACAGCTGCTGTCATCCCTTTACACATAGGTGGAGCGTCCACCGATCTGGGAAATAAGACCCATCAGCCTAACTAGCCTGATCTGCAAGGCTATGGAATGGATTATCATGGACCTCATTAACAAAGATATTGGCAACCTCCAAACACTTGATCCCACACAGTTTGGCTTCATCAAGGGGAGGTCATGTCTGCTAAATTTGGTCGACTTCTTTGAGATGGTCAACAAAGCCATGGACGAGGGGAAAACGGTGCACACCACCTACCCTGACCTGGCCAAAGCCTTTAGCACTATTCCCCACTCAGGCAAAATAGATAAATTCTCTCTACTAGACATCAATCCATATGTTACCAGGTGGGTAGCAAACTGGCTCACTGGTAGAATCCACATAGTCAAAATAGTGGAAGCCACCTCAAGAAATAGACCCGTAACAAGTGGCCTACCCCAGGATTCAGTGTTGGGGCCTCTTTTATTGGGATATACTTTTCTGAGTGCAGGCTAAAACCAGTGGGCTATGGCTGACCAAGTTTGCAGATGACTGCAAGCTGGGTGCTGTCATCAGTTCCCCTAGTGATGTGGACATCCTCCAAGAGGGTCTCACTCAGACAAATGACTGGTGCCAGAAACATGGCCTCAAGCTGAATGCCAAAAAATGCATCATCATCCCCTTTGGGGAGAGTGACGTCCCCACAAATTATCACATTAATAAAATAACTATGTCCTAAGCACTCAATCAGTTGTGAGGGATTTGGGCACCCAGGTTGATAGCAACCTGACTTTTGACCACCATGTTGCTTCCGTGGTGTGGAAAGCCTTCTACATAGCCCACTTCATAAGTAAGGGTATCTCATCCAGGGACAAGGCGGTCATAACATTCCTGTATTCTTCCATTATAAGGCCAATTATTAAGTACAACAGACCTTTTGGCATGTACCTCGCAAAGCACATGCAGCAGCTGGAGACCATAGAGGTTCCTCACCAGAAGAATCCGGGGCCTCAAACATCTACCATACACAGATAGATAGGCTAAAAGCTCTATCCCTCTACTAAGTTTCAGACAGATTCCTCAGAGGTGACCTCTGTCTGGCATACAAGGCAATCATGGACCCTACCTTTATGGAACTGCTGCATATCTACAAGTCAAGCTCCACTCGAGTAACCCACACACGTGGCCTCAACCTGGTCTGTAACATCAACAGGACTTGTTGGTGGGACAAATTTGTGTTCCTGAGACTCCATCATCTATGGAATAGACTCCCTCTCCACATCAGGCAGAGTACCTCTTTACCCCTTCTTAAGCGCAACCTGGATAACTGGATGGGAAACAGAAAATATACTCCTGGGATTCCACCCATGCTCCTGCTGGACAGGGGCATTGGGTGCTGATTTGTCTAGACATGGGCTGAACTCTTGGCTAGGCTTATAAGGGCCTCAGGGCCAATAGCCTAGTAACCTCCTATAATCCTATGCATTGTACATGTCTTCTCACTTGTATGCAGTTAACCTTTGTTTCTTAGCCTGAAATGTACTGCAACATATAATCATATCTAATTATTTTTTCTTTAATAATATTTCCTTGGCTCAGGTTGTAGCTGAAAAGAATTGTGAGACCAGTTCACTTACTCTGTTATGGAGTAATAAATAAATAAATATGGTCTTCTGTCACATATGCATGAAAAATGTGTGGTTTTCCTTTATGAATGAGCTGCTTGCAAGAAGAGGTTTGTAAAAGGCAAGGTGTAGATGCACGTGGCGTGTTATCAAGTCTGTTTGCTGTTGTCAGGTGGGTCAATCCACTAGGGTGTGACTTCTATGAATTTTTGGTATAAGAATACTAACTCTACCTTGTACTGTTGTAAATCATTTTGGAAGGTCAATCATTTCAGCTTTTTGAAGTATCTGCTTTACTGTTAAAGCCTTTTTATGTAAAGGACTGCAGTTCCTAATAATAATGTTATTAGATAACCTGACAATGTCTGACTTTTTTCATTTCTACCTGTTGTTTTCTACAGTTAAAACAAGTAACCTGCCTCATTTTATGGTGGACAGTCTTATTTCTCAGTTGAATGCAATGGAATTGGTCATGTTCAGTGTTACAGTAGTACGCTTTCCTGCACAGTGTTCAGAAACCTTTCTTTTTGTGAAGAAGCTGGCAATGTTTTTCATTTAAAATGCATGGGTGTTGGGACACTGCTTAGGTTTCTCTCTACCAAACCAAAAGTCCTGAAAACAGCAATAAAACTTGAGTTTATCACTTCTGTCCATTATGCTACAACTGCATGTAACAGCTATAGATGTTCAGTAGTAAAGCTCAACAGCAGATCATATCAAGGTCACTAGTTGCTTAAAGGCCTGCATTTCATAAAAAACTTAGTCTGAACACCTACTAGAACCTGAGTATCCAAGTATAAACTCATGAGCCATTTACTTAGCACTTTCAAAGAATGACAGAGTTATTTCCTTCTGTATACATGCTTGTACAGGCATTTCATTGTGATTTCCTTAGGTTAGAAGTGTAGCAGTGTGATACCCTAGTGTACTGCAGTATTCTTTTTAATTTCCATGTCTGCACACATTGCAATCACACAAGTGAGAGGACATGTACTTCCACATGCATGTTGTGCATGTCTGTACTACTAACATTGCATTTTTTTTTACTTTGTTAGTCCACGCATTGCAGACACAATGGGGGGTATATGCGTCCACATGCATAATCTGCATATGTAGCATTACATATGTTTTATAGTACACTGAAGAGACTAAGTAACCTGAACATTGTTTTGTATGGAGAGTAATGCACTTTGGGATACAAATCATTGTCTTTAACATGCAACCTTCCATTAACTTCAACCACCATGAGCCTGAAGGCAGAAACATTGCAGCAGGTATGTACAGCAATTTGTGCTTAATACCCTGCTTTGAACAATTCTTAGTTTAATTGCAAGTTAGGCTGGCAGATAGCACAGAGGTTTATGTGTCTTACCTGTTAATGAGCTGCTTCCTGTAGTCAAGGGTTTGATTCGTTCCACCATTATTACGCCTACCTCATGACTTTGAGCAGGTCAGTTAATGGGATAGTGCTCCTAGGTCACCCCTAAAGAGGGATGGTTGTGTCTAGTAGGCTAACCTAGTTTGCAAGTGTACGTAGTAAATAAATAAACAGAAGTAAAAAAAAGCTGTATCCGTGCTTGATTGGCATTGCGTAGATTGGGTGATGCAAATATTCTTTTTTTTAGGTTTGCCTCTTATTTTGTTTAAATTCAGAATGTCAACTTGCTTTACTGCATTGTGCATCACTACATCAGTATGTTTAAACACCCTTGGCATTAGTAGGCAATTTGGAGCTGCACAGGTCTTTTTTTTCACTTTTCATAAGTATTGCCTGTACAACCACAGGCTATCAGTACAAATCTGTTCTGTAATTAGTACAGTATCGGCATGAGACTTTTGTTTGATCATACTGTTTATTAATGTAGTTCGTCATGAATAATTTTTGTAAATTCTTTTAATCAAATGTGTCATTCCATATTGTAGCTGATGTTGCTAGCTTGCATTTTCCACATGTACAGTG
Source organism: Protopterus annectens (assembly GCF_019279795.1). Lineage (NCBI taxonomy): Eukaryota > Metazoa > Chordata > Ceratodontiformes > Protopteridae > Protopterus > Protopterus annectens. The sequence continues at coordinate 744,058,269 of NC_056733.1, read as the reverse complement.
TTACTTTTTTCACTTGATACGTGGCAAACTATTTTCTTCATCATTATATAATATAGTTATTGTGGTAGAGCTTTTGTGTACTGAAAATGGATTCTGCCCTTTCTGGTCTTCCCAGTCAGAATAAATAAAACTGATGTGTGCAAAAAAGATGCTTCTGAAACTGCTGTCAGTAAGGACTGGGGCTCTCCCGGACCTGGATGTTTTCTCCCAACTTCCTTTAGTGTGAACTGCAATTCCAGACTGCAGCCAAATAATAAAATTCTAAAGCATAAATCCTTGAAGTATGAAAAGGCATGTTAAAAACTTGGCAGTGTAAATAAATTTGCTTATTAAGTTCCCACAAGCATCAACTGTTCTTTGTTTGCTGTTGCTGTCAAAGTGAATGCATTCTTTCTTTGTTTAACTCTGTAGAGTTGAATAAAAGTTGATGCGACATTTCCAGATATGTTTTAGCATTATAAGCTGTATGATTACAGATCAGAGTTTTCCTCCTCAGAAAAAAAAACAAAAAAAAGCAATTCTTTTAATATCGACTGGCAAACTTGCAACTCCTCTAAACCTACTAACTACTTAAACCTCTGCGGGTTCTGTCAGCTTATCCACCACCCAACCAGAATCGATAAAACCACAAAAAGGGAATCTATACTCAATTGGATTATGTCAAACAGTCTAAACAACATTAGTAAAACTGGCTGGCCCCCTGACATCTTTGGTGACCACCTCCCAACCTATCTAATCAGAAGTCAAACCCATATAGTAAAATCTTCCATCTGCCAACAAATAAGAAGTAAAAAGTACTTCAGCCCCAATACTCTTACTACTGCTCTATCAAGGTGTAACTGGCACCCCTTAAGAACACTTACTTGGATGATGCTGTATCATACTTTAACTGAACTTTCCTCTCAATGCTAGACCACCACGCACCCCCCAGAACCATTCAAATCAAATCTAACTATGCCCCCTGGTTATCCAAAGAGACTACAGCACTACTATATAACAGGGACAAAGCTTGGGAAAAATGGAAAAAGACAGGTACCAATACTGACAAACAAAAAATCTCGAGCTCAGAAATACAGCTAAGAAACTAATTTGTGTCTTCCCGGTTAGGGTCGCCACAGCGGAACTCCGGTCCGCTAATGACTGGCAGTAGATTTTTACGTGCTGGCTTGCCGGGCCTAATGCACAACCTTCAACGAAGGAACACCCATTCACGTATGTCGCCACACAGAAGACGCTCTAACTGAGAATCGAATGGGCAACGTCTAACTATGAGGCGACAACGCTACCGCAGCACCACCACCGCAGTAAACTAATCAAGACTGATAAACTGTTACCACAGCACTCAAAACAGATATCAGAACAATCCTAAAAAATTTTGGACAACCATAAACAATCTACTCCATCCAGGTAAAGCTAGCACACCTGCTCCTGATGTTCATCGTGTTTCACTTTTGCAGTCATTACAGTTGGGTTATCCTGCTGGCAGGCTACCCACAGTCGGCCTGAATTCCAAAGTCTAGGTCCGGCATCGGTTGCTGTCGCCTCCTCCCTGACGTCAGTGCACCAGAGGTATAAAAGATGCAGCCGATGCCGTTTTCTTCTGTCTTTCTTGCCACGCGGTGCCCGAAGCAAAAGCAGTTCGCAAGTGCCGGTCGGCCGACTCCTGAGATTTTCGTGTTTGAATTTCAGATCCGAAGTCTTCATTTAAAGCTAAGTACCCCATTGGGGAAACTTTTTTCTTGCTCCAGAACGATGTCAGAAAAAGGTAATAATTGTATTTCTTGTGGGAAGCAAATACCTCATAAGGACTTTCATTCCTACTGTATTCCTTGCCTAGGCCCTGACCACGGCATTGCTAATTGTATGTTCTGTGCTAGATTTAACCAACGCACTATTAAGCGTCGGTACGATTCTGCATTTCACTATTTTGGCAGAAGATTTAATTACACAATGTCGTTGGATAGCCATCCGACTACCGCAATTCACAAGAAACGCAAGGAAAAAGAAAAGGACAAGCATCCGAGGTCCAAAACTGACGACGAGGCTTCTTCTAAGCCAGTCGCCCGTTCTCAGTGAGGCGCTTTCGCAGCCCCTGACGCCCGCTACTTTAGAGCCGCAGGCCGCTACCGACTCCCATATGGAGCCGACTAGGCCGCTGGAAACTCAAGGTATTGAAACCTCAGAAACTATTCCCTCAGATGGGTCCGGAGCCGCTGAGCAGGCATCGGCTTCTGAGGGTGTTTTCAGGCCAACACAATTATATGTAAAAACGACTTCAGCTTCAAAGGCAAAGACTAAAGCACCATTAAAGACAAAGAAACAAGTACAGCAGCCCCATGGACAGGCCTCCATGTCTAAAAAACAGATGCTCAAAATGGCTGAAGACCTAATTACTTTTCAGGGATTCCCATCCCCCTCATGATAAGAGGCCTAGGCAAGAGACAGAATATGAATCTTCAGATCAGGTTTCCATTTCATCTGATTCCTCTTCTGATCAGGAATACTCTCTTCCTCCCTATGAGGATTCTGATGCTGAAGAATCTATCCCTTCAGCCTCTCCTCCTGAGGATTATTCTTTTGGGGAAACTCTGCATACCGTGAGGGAGCATTTTCACTGGGAGAGCCAAGATTATTCGGAATCTAAGAAATGGATCAGAGACTTCCTTTTACTGCCTCAGCACAGGCCACTTGCTATTCCTCCTGTGTTAGACATTGTAGATTATGTTTTTTCAGAGTCCAGTCTGACTCCTTGCCTCCAGCTCCTGTTAAGCCAGACAGATACTACAGGGTTCCTGATTCACATAAATTTCTTTTTAAAAACCCTGCTGCTGACCCAGAAACTATCTCTCAGGATCCCAAAGGGGTCAAGGCTTCCACTGCAAAAAACTCTACCCCCTCTGACAGGGATTCTAGGGCACTGGACAGATGAGGAAAAAAGATTTACACTTCTGCTACCTTGGCTATAAGGGCTTTAAATTGTCAGTTTCGTATGCTTAAATATCAGCAATATATTATGTCACTGCTTAAACAGAAAATGTTGATAAATTCTGAATGTACAAGAAACAAAAAAATGCAGGATTTATTGCATGCAGCTGAACAAGTTGGAAAGCATACTTTGCAATGTGTTTTTTATTCTCTGGAGGCGTCCTGCAGGCCCCCTGTTACGGGTTCTGTCATCAGGAGGCATGCTTGGTTAAAGGAACAGAATCTGCCTGATCATGTTAAAGCAAAATTATTAGATGCTCCATTACAGCATACCTTGTTTGGTGTTAAAGCAGAGGAGGTGTTGAAGAAAATGGAGGACAAAGCAAAATCTATGCAAACAGTCAAGGATTTCTTACAGGTACAGCCTCCAAGATTTAGCAGACACTGGCCTACAAAGAATTGGTCCTTTCCAGTGTCAGACAGGCCACAAAGGGGCAGATACTGATGCCCTAGAGGCAGGTCCCAGCCCCAAGGGACATACAGGTCTAAACAATGTGGGCTTCTACCTCCAAAAGCGGAGAAGACAAATCACAGCCTTACAGGAAACAGTCCCAATGACTTCCCCCTTCCTGCGCCAAGCACTTATCTTCTGGCAGCACCTTTAGGGGGAAAACTAGCACTTTTTCATCAAAATTGGCACATAATAACCCAGGACAAATGTGTCTTGAACATAGTGTCACAAGGTTACAAGATTCGTTTTCATACCCTGCCAAGGGCTCATGGTTTGCCAGACCTGCCAAAAAATCAATGGGCAGAGGCACAAAAGCAAATTTCATCCCTCATGGACATGAGGGCCATTCAGCAAGTACCAGAGCAAGAGCAGGGACAAGGATTTTACTCAAGACTGTTCTTGGTGCCCAGAAAGGACAAAGCCTGGAGACCAATACTGGACCTATCTATTCTAAACACATATCTGGATATTCCAAAATTCAAAATGTTGACTCTGCAGCAGCTTCTGCCCATGCTGGGCAAGAACACTTGGCTTGTGACTTTAGACCTAAAAGAGGCATACCTGCATGTCCCAATCAGACAATCATGCAGAAGATACCTCAGATTCATAGCTGGCTCAATGCACTACCAATTCTTTGCACTGTTCTTTAACTTACCTACTGCGCCCAGGGTATTCACAAAATGCCTGGCTCCGGTAATTGCATTTTGCAGACAAAGAGGAATACAAATATATCCTTACTTGGATGACTGCCTCATTCAAGCAGAGAACAAGGACATTCTACTACAGCATCAGGCGTTTGTAAAAAGATTACTAGCATGCCTAGCGTACACGGTAAACAAAAAGAAATCAAAACTTGTACCCTCTCAAGAGCTAATATTCCTGGATGCAAGCTTAAATACAACTGCACAGATGGCTTAATCTCATGCCAGACAAACAAAGGCAACTGACTACTTATTTCAAACTGTTGGCAACAAAGGCACAGTTATCTGCAAGAAAAATTCTGCAGGATTTGGGCTTCATGGCATCCTACATTCTGCTAATTCCATATGCAAGACTGCATATGAGGAAACTTCAATGGTATCTAAAAAGTGTTTGGACTCAACATTGCCACAGCCTGGAAACAATAATTACCCTCATTCCCTGCCTGCAACAGGAGTTTCGATGGTGGGAAAAGGCCTGTCACCACAACAAGGGACAGCCATTCACTTTACCCCCAGCCAGGCAGACATTAACAACAGATGCATCAGATTATGCCTGGGGGGCCCACATGGCAGGAAGATGTATTCAGGGCACATGGTCTGCAAGCCAAATGCATCTACATATCAATCAAAAAGAGATGCTAGCTGTTCAGAATGCCCTGACAGCCTTCAAGGATCTACTTCATCCGGGACAACTACTGATAAAGACGGACAATACCACAGTCATGTGGTACATAAACAAGCAGGGAGGCACTCATTCTTACCCCCTTTGCAGACTGGCCATGACTTTGTGGGACACAGCATTGACTTACCAAGTATATCTGCAGGCACAATTCCTGCCAGGAAAGATAAATACTCTGGCAGGCAAACTAAGCAGAAACCTCTTGGATCCCCACGAGTGCTGAAAAATGGAAGAGATTCTGTGCATGGAACCAGGCACAAGGGATTGACACGATTGTACCAAATATTCCTCAGATTTTCAATACTTAACTGAGATGCTGAACAAAGGCCTATCCTTTTCATCAATTAAGATTCATGCCTCTGCCATTTCAGCTCATTACAATACAGAGCCACCTATTTTTTCTCATCCTTTACTAAGGCAGTACCTCACAGGAGCCAGAAACTTAAGGCCTCCAAAGAGATCACCAGTACCTGCATGGGACCTCAATTATGTCTTGGAAATACTCACCCTGCCTCCTTTTGAGCCAGCCAATACAGCTGATATAAAATTCTTATCTTGGAAAACAGCTCTGCTCCTAGCAATAACCTCTGCAAGACGAGTCTCAGAGCTACAGACACTCATGGCTGTGGAACCTTTTATCATTTTCCATACAGATAGGGTTTCTCTAAGGACAAACCGATATTTATGCCTAAGGTAGTGTCCAGTGTGGCCCTTAACCAAACTATTCACTTGCCTACCTTTTATCCTAACCCACAGAATATGGGTGAGAGATTTCTGCATTCTTTGGACATACACAGACAGCTGCGCTTCTACTTGGACAAAACCAAAGCTTTCAGAAAGACTGAGCAATTACTAGTGGCATATGCTGCAAGATCACAAGGAAATGCTATCTCAAAGTAGACAATTTCAAAGTGGATAGGCCACTGCATTCATTTCTGCTATTCACAACTTAGCAAACCAGTGCCTAAGGCCATTAGGCCACATTCAACCAGAGCAGCAGCCACTTCAGCAACCTTCCTCAGAGGAGTACCAACCAGAGACATTTTAGAGGCTGCAACCTGGAGCTCAGTGCACACTTTTACAAAGCACTATCACTTACCACTCTACTCTAAATCCAGGGCACGCTTGCCACTGCAGTTCTGCAGGGCCTCATAACCGCTCCTAATCCTATTTAGCTCCAGCCTCCCAACCTCAGCTTTGGGATTCAACCCAATTGTAATGACTGCAACAGTGAAACACAATGAACATAGTACAGTTGTGTACCAACCATAAATGTAGATGTTCGAGTGTATTCACTGTTGCAGTCCAGGTTACCCACCCTTATCTTTGCTGGAACTTATCTGTACTTCTCTATTCTATACAACCTTTGTGGTGTATTTGCTGGTAGAGGAAAGAATAATTTACTTTGGTGCATGTATGCTTTATTGATGTATATTTAACCTACCCTTTTGGGGGCACCTGACATCTGGGGCAAGAAAAACTAAAGAAAATGGCGTCGGCTGCATCTTTTATACCCCTGGTGCACTGATGTCAGGGAGGAGGCAACAGCAACCGACGGCGGACCTAGACTTTGGAATTCAGGCCGACTGCGGGTAGCCAGCCAGCAGGATAACCCAATTGTAATGACTGCAACAGTGAATACTCTCAAACATCTACATTTATGGTAGGTACACAACTGTACTTTAACTCAGACAACTCAACAAAAAAGTAACCCAGTTCAGAAATTCTTCACAGACTCCATTCTAACCCTAGTTAAATCATATACGCTCCCAACTACCATCAAACCACCCAACCTCAATACCACTGACCTGGGATTCTCACTGCAACCTGTTCCTATCTCCACTATTAAAAATATGCTTACAAAAGTTAAACTTACAGCCCTCTCTGTAGACAGTCTACCAGCGGAATTCCTAAAGATTGCTGCTAATGCTATTGCATATCTCATAACATTCCTCATTAATTGCTCTATAACTGAAAACTTAGTTCCTCACCTCTGGAAAATTGCCTTTATCACCCCACTTCACAAGGGAGATAACTCCAAGGTACTAACCAACTATCGACCAATTGCCATACTCTCTCCATTATCCAAAATCCTTGAAAGATGTGTACACACATGCAAATCTTAACTTTCCTATATTCTCATAATCTACTAACTAAAACACAACATGGCTTCAGGCCTTCACACAGCACCACTACAGCTCTTATGTCCTTTACACACACAGTCAACCGACACAGAAACAATGGTAGCTATGTCTCAGCCATATTCTTAGACCTCTCCAAGGCCTTTGATATGGTAAACCATGACAAACTCATTGACACACTTGCAGATTTATATCTGAGAATATCTACGACTTCCTGGTTCATAAACTATCTAACATGCAGACAACAGGGAGTAAGATGGCAACAGGAACTCTCCTCACTACTACCAGTCTCATTAGGGGTCCCACAAGGTTCAATCCTTGGGCCACTACAGTTTTCTATATTTACCAACAAACTACACACAGCCACACTCCATGCCTCCATCATACAGTATGCAGATGATTCAACTCTCATCTGTGCCTCTCCCTCTCCTGAGACCCTCCACCATCAAACACAATCCTCTTTTCTCGCTGTTGAGCATTGACTCTCAGATTCACATCTAATACTAAACCTCAGTAAGACTCAGCTTATCATTTTCCCACCCACACAACACTCCTCCCATACTATTTAACTTTAACATTACCTCCAGTAACAACACAATCATATCACCAGTCACTCACACAAAACTACTTGCGGTTATCATAGACAGCCAATTGAAGTTTGACATACATATATCCACCACCACAAAAAAAGTGCATAAAAAACTTGCTATGCTATACAGGAAGAAACAATTCCTAACCGACAGCACCCGAGCCACCATTTCACGTACCCACCTTATTTCCACACTCTTATAAGCATCACCAATGTTCACCAATCTCAGAAAATCAGACCTTGTCATTTTTCAAACCTGCTATAATAAAATTGCCAAATTTGCAACAAATATGCCCCATCGAACCCATCACTGCACTCCTCTAAAAGCTCTTGATTGGCTGGAACTTCCCAACCTCATTCTTTATAACAACCCACAAACTTCTTCACTGCCCTGACAAAATCCCTGCTCTACAAAACCTACTTCACCCAAGTACCAAAGCTAGAATTCTACGATCAAATCAGAAACTCCTACTAGAGGTAACAAAAAACAGTAACTCCGCCGGCACTTCCCTCTACAGTAACTCTGTTGCTAAGCAGTGGAATAGCCTCCCCCCAATATCACAAGTATAACTACCCTCACCCCCTTCAAAAAAGCCATAAAATTCCATCTTCAGCATCTTTGGTTATGTAACTGCAACAACCCAGACTAATCTCCTACTAGTACTTTCAGCCTACCAATACATCTCTCTCTCTGTTTCCCACCTCACTACTTCTCCTTCCTTGCCCTACTTCCCAGTATCATTTCTCCTGTTACATCTCTCTGCTTCTCCCTCTAAGTATCCTCTTCCTTTCCTATATCCAACTGATTTTATGTACAGCACACCTGCAAATACTATCCTTATTTACACCCTTTGAATTATTCCTCTTCTTCTATATGTCTGCAACCCTCCTGCTTACCCTACCTTTAGACATTACCACCTACTACTCTATCAGCCCCTCCACTTTCATCTCATTATTTCCATAGCTGTACCTATCCTCGCTCCCCTCTACTCAGAACCCTTCCTAGCCAATCTTTTATACATATTTCATCCTACCAGCTTTTTTATAATGTATATATCCCAAATACTCTGAAGTATTTGATGTCTAAACTCTTTCTTTTTAAGGTATTATTTTTCAACATCATTATTAATAGAAAAAATGTATGGATATTATGTATGATTGCATCTAATCTAACTGTATATCAACTATCTAATGTAATATTTTACTATGTACATGGAGCTATTCTCCCCGCCTCTGCTGAACAAGGACATGTATCAAGTCGGACTTTCCCGGTTAACAAATGTAAAATAAATAAATAATATTTGGTGTAAACAGATGCTGGCTTCCTTAACAGCACTAAGCAAGATAATGTATTTATTATTCACTACAGGATTAGTAGGGGAAGTGCTTTTTTTGGCTAAAAGTGTTTGCTGTTCTAATTAAAGAAGTATTTTACAGTCTGAGAGAACAGCTGATGATGACAGCCACACTCATGTTCTGGTGCCAAGTAAGGAGTACTGCTGTCTGGTTAGTTACTCCTTTTCCATATTTTCTCCTGAATTGTTCTTGTAAGAATCAACATTTGATTTTCATTGGGAATATATCATATTTTTAGAAAATTTTTGTACTCCTGCAGCAGACCATTGGCTGCTACTGGTGTCTGTCCTTGATCTTAGATGCAGGGAGTCACTCATGCCCTCCCCCCAATCTGCTCTAATACTGGCATCCATTTCCTAAGAGGAGATGGAGGATCCCAGTGCAGCGTCATACTTCCAGTTTGTTTCAAGAGCTGGATAGAATATAAAGCTTAGAAAGGATTCATAGGTTATTTACACGATTCTGATGAATCCAGAACTGTAATGGTGGTGCAGTTGTTGAACTTCTGATACTTATTTTTTTTAATTCAGTGCTCTATAACCATACCACTTAACATCGCAGTGCAAGAATGCCAGACAAAACCAAAAATAAGGGGGCACGAAGGCCCACATTCAGGGTTAGATTTTAAATATTGCCCTTATCAAATTAGAAAGTTGTATTCGTGTATATTTTCTTTATTATATGAAGTCTGAAACACATGCCTGTCTTTATTTAGTGACATCAGTCATCCATGACTTTCCTGAAAAGCTGAAATTGTATGAAAGACAGACAAAAATAGGAGGCAAAGTTCTGGAGAGTTGAATGGGTATGGATATAACCACTGAGCTGTGTGGCATGCCATTATATATTAGAAAGGGGAGGTGTTCATAGGTTCATAGATTAGTACTAGGCTACTTGCCCTTGTGGGCCATTTTAAGCCCAGCCAAGTACCCCATGTGAGAATCAAACCATGCACCTTGTGTCTGCAAGGTAAACACCTTAACTATTCTGCCATCCTCCCACCTCGAATTAATAGCCCCTGCAAGGCTCAAACCCAGGACCCTACATACCACAATCATAGTGAATTACCACTACACCATGTCAGGTATAAGTTCACTTTGTTGTCTGTTTAGAACAGTCATCACTCATTTATGTCTCATCCTCACTGCCTGTTTTTTTTTTTTTTTTGGGCTGTGTGTTGGAGAAAGAAGATGATGCCTTTTTCCAAGGTAGACTTCTGATAGTGTTGGTAGTGTGTGTCGGGGTATATGTGTATTATATAAAATGTATTCTCATTCATTGAGAATGCACTGCTTCAGTAATGAAATCATCGAACTCTTATGTTGAAAAGTCATGCCCTTAAACTCAACATAAAAAAGTAACAGTCCCTTCTGCTATGTATTTATACATACTAACTCCTAGATCACACACCAGTGAGTAAAAACCTCTGTGCCACTGATATGGAACCAACACTGTGCTGCAACCATTGATGAAACCCAAGTTGATCAAAATAGCTGACAGTTCTCATTTCATCAATTCAAACTGCTCAATGAATGCAACAGCAACCATATATACAGATACATAGATATTGAAAAGACTGTTGGAGAAGAACAGGCTTCCCTTTTGTCAAGGGATACTTGCGTATTAATATTTGGGTGACTGAGTAAATACATATTAATGAAATGTGGTGTAAGAGAAGGATATCCCATGAACTTAATATTTTTTGCACTGGTAATGAATGTGATATTAATGAAATGTGGTGTAAGAGAAGGATGTCCCATGAACTTAATATTTTTTGCACTGGTAATGAATGTGATACTGAGTGAAATAGCTTATAAAACGAAAGGTGCTGCATATGTGATGCAAAAGAAGGTAGTGATTCCAGTAGTACTGACATACATAGGAGATGTAGTTGTAGTTGCTAAGCAAAAAGTATGGATGAGAAAAGTGTTGGTTTATCTGAATGGATGTTTAAAGGAAATAGGAATGACTTGAATGAAGATAAAAGTAAGAGTTTGGATGACAGTGTGAATATTGGAGGGGTTTATTTTCAGTGAGTGAAATAGCTTTGCTGGGGATAACATCTGGGAAAAATAATGAGGTTATGAAGCAATGGGAGGGTTTGATAAAAGAAATGAAAAATATGTCTTGTGTGGAGGACTTATAGATTCAAAAAATATTTATCTGGTAAATTCTGTTTTAATGGGGAAAATAGCATACATGTCAAATGTTTATATGATCCCAGAAAAATATGACAAATTGTTGCAATTAGCATTTTATTTCATATGGGGTTCCAGATTAAATGCAATGAAAAGTGCTGTGTTATATACGAGTGAAAATGAAGGGGGTGGAGTGGGGTTATTAAATGCAGCTGTGCTTATTGCGCTTCTTTAAACTTTGCATAGAGTATTAATAAAGTAGGCAAATGAAGGCAATGAGACATTAGTAGTGAAACTGCTTAAGTGCAAGCAAATCTGGGAGATGATGAGAATAAGAAAAAGACACAAAGATTACATAAATGAAATTAAAAATTATCAAGAAAAAATACTAACTTGCAAAAGTGATTTATGCAGAAAAATAGAAGGATGTGGTATAATAATGTGGTGAACCAAAGGAAAAGTGGTGTACTAAGATTGTAGACTGTCCGTATTTCCGATATAGACTGGTAATAAATAAATTACCCGTAAAGGGGATTATGCCATATGAAGAAGTTGAAAGAGTGCATTTATTTTATGGGGAGGAAGAGGTTACTTAACATTTTTTTGAAATGTAAAAGAGTGGTGAAGCTCTGGAAAAAGTTGTGTAAAGAAAATTTTTTAAAAATATTATTGCAAACAATATAGATATGAATATGATTATGTATAGGTATTTGTCGAAAGATTTTACTCTTCTAACATATTCTGGAAGAATTCCTGCTGCTACATACACGTAGCACAGAGGACTTTCATTAAAATTGATAGTTTGATTACTTGTTTTTACCAGCCAGTACCACAGTTATTCTTGCACCATTAACTTTATCAGCAGTTTAAGATTAACTCCTGCATTCCTCAGTGATCAACATTTTCCAGAACATTTCAGTTTTTTAAATACAGAATACAAAACATGTTGACTTCAGTATTTTTCCACAGTATTATAAAAATAATGAATATGTAAGACGGGTATACAAAAATTTATTTTTATGTAATATCGGTTTTTGGAATGAAACATGGAATGAAATTTTGTTTAATGGGAAATGGATTTTGGCTTATCTGTTGCAAAAAAAAATTAGATTATGTTTGTGAAAAAAGGAGTGGGTGTCATTTATGGAATAATAATGATGGTGGTCTATAGGAATGTGTAGATATGTAATTATAAAAATTTTGCAGATATGTAAATAATGTTTAGTTTAGGTTGTGTTAATTAAAAGACTCCTACTCTTTTTGATAGGTGCCGGGGGATTTTTTACATACCTGAGCTACCAACAACTGAAGCAGATGGGACCAAAGTTTAGCATCTCATTCAAAGGTCAACATACTCAGGAGTACAACACATCCCTTGTACTGCACTGCAGTGTCAGCAATCAAACTACCTAGTGTGGGAGTTACAACTTCACAGCCTTTTGTGCACTACAGGTGACTGTGCTATCTGTTGTGCTACTAATGATTCTAATATCCCTAAAACATCAAATGAAAGAAGTGAGACACTTGTATTAAGTTCAGTACAGACAGCTTTATCTCTGCCCTACAATACTAAAACTGGAATGTACTCAAACATCTGCCTGTAGATGATGCTGTCTTTTTTTTCTCAAAATACTTTTTATTAGATATATAAACAAGCCATTAGGAGTTTTGTACATATAAAATAGGGTTGAATAAACATATTGCAACTCTAAATAACATTCAGGAACAAATAAAATTATAATAATGAAAACAATAACATTACACAATATATACACTATATACAAGTTAGGCAACCTGAAAAATAATGAAAAAAAAAATCCTGAAGTAAAATAGAGAATATTATGCATTTATATTTTCAATTAAGGGAATAATATGAGAAAATGAGAAAAGAAAATAAAAAGAGAGAAGGAGAAAAAATATATATATATATATATATACCAGCACAAAACAGTAGAAGAATTAAAGGCATTAACTATTGATAACGTTTAAAACTTTTTCTAATACTAATTTTTTTAATGCCATTTTTTTAGGACTTCTAACTATGTTCTTCTGAGCATCAATATATAAATAAGCCATTTTCTGAAAAGTATCCCAATTTAGTTATCAAGCCAATTTTGAGTTATATAAAGTTTTAATAAAGAGCAAATAAAAATGATAACATGAGTATCAAATTTTGAAAGATGAATTAATGGAATATGAAGAATGGCAAATTCCCAGGACAACGTAGACTTATGGTACCCCATTCTCTGTAGTCTAACTTTCAAAGAGGTCCATAATCTATGAGAAAAATGACAATACCATAGAATATGTAGGAGATCTGCTTGGGGGTGATAACAACATGAACATGATGAGGATTTATTTGGATTAAATTTATTTAATTTATAAGGGGTATAGTAAGCATCATTGTTAATCATTAATTGTGTGTATAATATTTTTTTAAAAGGGGTAAATTCCTTAGTATATCTGATAGCCAAGAGTTTTTGATTCTCAGTTATTTGGGAATTATGATTTAACCAGACGTTAGACAAAAGACAGTTGTGGTCCATCATTAAACTCTTTATCAACTTATAGGAATTTGATAACATTTTATCTGATGAAGATAATGTTCTAATGATCGTGTTAAGATTATTCATTTGATGTTCTATAAGTTCTATAAATAGAAACTTATTTTTAATTACTTCTCTTAATTGAATAATTCCAATTAGCTTTCAAAATCTTACGCCAATCAGTTAGAGACAAGTCATTATGTTTCAAGATATCCCCAACTTTTAAACTTTTTATTAGAGGATAATTTGTTAAGTTAAAAGGAGTGTTATCTATCATTATATTTGGATTTAGATGAAGTGGTTGAAAAAAGTGAGAAATCTTATCTAGATTACATAGTTTAAGTAAAGTTTGAAAAGCTTTGATCTTTTGTTTAATGAAGATAGAAAGATTTTTGGTAGATATGATGTCCAAGGAGATAAAAGGAATAGCTTCTGGGTTTATATTTTTAGATATGATGTAATTATACCACATTTTTATCCATAAAGAATGATTAGTATGAGTATTATTCTTGAAATTAGATATGGTGAAAAGTTTATTAGATGAAACAATCAAATAATAAAGATATTTTTATATTTAGATATTTTTTTCTTCTTCTATAAAGATTACCAGAGGAACGAGGCAAGGCTGTCCACTTTCTCCCTTTCTTTTTAATATTTATTTAGAACCTTTATTGTTGTATATTACTCAGAACACCTTTCATAATGTCCCTAGAATTCGCAACACGAAAATTTATTTCTCAGCCTTTGCTGATGATCTAGTAATTTACTTTCAAACTCCATTATCTGACCTTAGAAAAATAACAAATTCTATTGAATATTTCTCTTCTGCTTCGAACTATCTTATAAATTCCTCAAAAACTTATATATTTCCTTTAAATCATATAGTCCATAAACCATTCTTGTTTTCTGATCATCAAATTCAGTTTACTTTTAGTATAAAGTATCTAGGTATCAACATAGAACACAATAATAAATCTTCTTTTCAAAATAACATAAATAAAGTTTGGAACTCAATTATATCTGATATAACCAGATGGGAACATCTAAATCTTTCACTTTTATCAAAGGCTGCTATAATTAAAATGAACATTTTACCTAGATTTCTTTACCATTTCTCTTCTTCTGATCAGGTAATTCCTAAATCTTTCTTTGAGTCTGTAAATAAAGTGTTGGCTAAATTTTTATGGTTTCCCAAATCGGTTAGAATCTCCTATTCTAGATTATCAATCTCTAAGGATAAAGGTGGTTTGGGTCTACCTAACTTATATGCTGTCTCTAAGTTCAACATTTTGTCCTCAGTATTCTTAACACATCTGCCCCAACTAGATAAAAAAAAAGCTAACGGCTCCCTTTGGTTTGCTGGCAATACTAAGACCCCATGAATGATAGAGATAAGACATGGAAAGCATGGGCACACAATAAAACTCCCACAGACCTGCAACATTTAAAGCAACTCAGAAATTAGGTGAAGTATCGGGTACAATGCAAGAATAAATCCTTTTATAAAAAACAAACGCAAAGCCAGCTCCAAACTTTTCTGGCTTCTGTAGTAAATCTCCTAAACCCCAGCAAAACTACCTAGCCAAACCCTTCCAACTTTGGGAAAAATGATGCATCATACCTCTCCACAACGGTGGTTATTCTTTAAAGCTCTCTAACTTCTGAACCATTGCAGCTCTATCACCCACCTCAAAGGTTCTAGAAAAACATATCCAGTCCCAAATTCTTAATTTCTTCATTCTAGAACAAAGCACCTTCTCTCTGACTCTCTATGAATTTAGACCTCACCGTAACACCACTACTGCCCTATTTAGTTTTACCAATACAATAAACCACCACAGGAACTCAAACAATCTGGTAGAATCCAAGGCCTTTGATACAGTCTGCCACAATAATCTTTTGTATAAACTTTCCTTACTAGGCCTCACCAACCCTGTTTATAACTGGTTCCATAGCTAACTAACAGACAGTCAGTTAAGTAGGAAAATAACTATTTCTTCTTCTTCCCAAATTCCCTTGGTGTTACCCAAGGATCAATCTTGGATCCACTATTCTTCAACCTGTTCACCACATCCCTGAATGCTTTTTTAGCCCAATACTCTGACGACTTTGCACTAATCTTCTCTACCAAAAGTATACCTATCCTAAAACAAATAATGCAGCAATCATTCATCTCCCTAGAAAATTTGTTGGATAACTCCAAACTTTTATTAAATGCCAATAAAAACACTAAGTTCAAGCTATTTACCCCTAAGCAGTTTACATTCCAAAAACATAATTTTTGTATTACTTCCAAAAACAACATCCATCCAGCTGTCCACAACCCCTTTTTCCCAATTTTTGCACACATGGGGTCAGGACATCACTTAAAAAGTGATAGTCATCCATAAGGGTGGCTAGCCCTGCCACAGTAGTTCTTCCACACAACACACTCACATGTACACTCACAACTATGGCCAATTTAGTGTGTCTAGTCCAACTACTGCATGTTTTTGGGATGTGGGAGAAAACTGGAGTACCCAGAGGAAACCTATGTGAATATAGAGAGTACACACAGACGGCACCCCAGCTGAGAATTGAACTGGCAACTTCTTGCTGTGAGGTGACAATGCTATCAACTGTACCACTGTGCCACCATTGCCAAAATGAAATAGTGGCACATACCAAGTTATTAGGAGTCATCATGATGACCATATTAAATTCAATCTCCACATAGCTCAAGTCAGTAAAAACACATCAGAAGCTAGGCAGTCTATACAGAGCTAAAGCAGTTCCTCACTTGTTCAGCCCAGACTACCATTGCTACAGGATATCTACTTCCAATCTTTCTCTATGTCTCTCTACTCTTTATTAATTTAAATAACTACACTAACCTCAAACTGCAGAGAGCATTATAATAAAATGGCAGAATTTGTACAAACATGGCTTACAGAACTCACTATTGCTCAGCATTCAAATTCCTAAACTGGCTGGAACACCCACATACCCTTACTTATAAGTAATATACAGTTTGCTCTCCAGACCTGAACAGTGCCTACTCTGGCCAGTCATATAGTCCCCCCTACTCATCAAATCAAACTGTAAGATCAAATGATAAAAAGATCCTAAGTATAACCAAATCCAACAATATGGCTGGTGATTCATTACACTACACCTCAGTCTCTAGAATATGAAAATCTCTTGTCTCCTTAAGAAAAACTGAAAATCTAAGGACTTTTAGAACTGAACTGAACCACCACCTAAAAAAACACCTGGCTGGCTCTGCACCTATGTCACTCCTGTCTAATATGATTGTCTCAATAACACTGCATTAGTAATCCAGATATCCATCTCAGTAAGCATGCATACTGTATGATTACTGAATTGTACCTATAACTGATTAGTTAAGTCTTAGCATATAAACAGTATATTATTTTCTTCTGACTAAAAAATATTTTTGTTTTGTCTGTAAATACTTGTTTCTTTGGAGTTTTCCTCCCTGGGCCACCACTGAAAAGGGGCATTTTCCTAGTTGGATCATCCCACCCAACAAGTGGAATTAATAAACAAACAGGTAAATGTTTGTTGTATAATACTAACCTACTTCAAGCCATGCAGTAAGCACACAGGGTTGAAGTTGTACCTAGTCCCAAAGTAGTTTTCACTGTGAGAGCAGCTTATTAGCTCTTGTCGCTGAGGTGCAAAATGATATCTCTGAGCTGGTTCTAAAAGCTTTCTCTTAGTAAATAATTGTAACAGGGTATGTTGTTCTGGGAAAATTGTGTTCAATTTGAATTTGTAGTGGGTCATTATGCCTTCAAGCTCCACCCCCAACCGACAGTAATTAGCACACAGTTTAAAGCACTTTATACAGTTTTTAAACTGGAGCATTCCAAACTGAAAGCCACTGCAGGCATTGAATTTTGTACTACTAGCCTTTTGTCCTACCAGCCATTTATTTTTAGTTGTTACTTTCTCTGGCTTGAGGTCATGGGGAATTGGATATTCTTCCAGCAAGCAATGGGCATAGGGCAGGAACCAGTCCAGTTCACCACTACTTTTTATTTGCATCACTGAGTGATTTTTAAGCAAATCCTGATCATAGTAACTTGTGTTTTTTAACTTACTTTAAAACCTCCAGTCACACTTAATTTACTTAGGATTCTAGAGTCAAACCCTTTTAATGGAATGAAATTGTGAGATTGGGATTTTTTGTTTGTGTTTGTTAACCAGGTAGATGGACTCGTTCTAGAAACTTTTTAAGCTACAGTCTGGGTGCCACAGTGCAAATGAAAATATATAATAGAAGAAATACCAGTACGTACAAGCAGTGTCAGTACACTGGACATAAATATAATGTTGGTGATGAAGTTAGAATATTTGAAGATTTTCTTAATAAGCTATATCATTATTATTATAATTGTTAGTACAATTGTAACATAGGAGAGAAACATTTGGAACAAAAGTTAACTAAGTTCATAAAGAAAGTTGCTGGAGCATAAATGAATCTTCTTCTTCTTTCAGCTTTTCCCAGCTAGGGATCGCCACAGCAGATCACCTGTCTGCTCATGATTGGCAGTGGAGTTTTACAGTGTCGATTTGCCAGCCCAGCGCCCAACCTTCCACAGAAGGCACACACATGCACACACTCACACCTAGGGCCAATTTAGAGTGTCCAATCCACCTACAGCATGTTTTTGGTATGTAGGAGGAAACCGGAGCACCCGGAGGAAACCCACGCGACCACAGGGAGGACATGCAGACTCTGCACAGAAGGCACCCCAGCCGAGGATCGAACCGGAGAACCTCTTGTGTGAGGTGGCAACGCTAACCTCTTCACTACCGTGGCCAAATTATGTTTCTTTGTCTCTCAGCTTATTATATATTCTAATTATGAGATAGCAAAAAATAAAAAACAGGGGTTTACGTAAAAATTTCTCAGTGACACATACTGTATTTATAGCAGTCTGCCACACAATTTGTCGCATGTTCACACACACACTACACAAACACACAACTGTCTTTAAGATGCTTTCTGATTGCATAATTCTTTTCATTCCATTATCGGGGCCTCGCACTTTTTATTTGTAGGAACAAATGCTTCATTAAATAGGGCAAGGACAAGTTGATGTCTCCTTTCTTGCTTTAACTACTGTGTGAAAAGCAGATCTACCTTCTAGGGTAATAGTTTACAGGAATAGCTAAGAATAGTGAAGGCAATGCAGTTTTTTTCATAGCAGAAGTGTTTTGTTATAGTGACTATGAAAAAATTAAAAATCTCATTGAGTAAACCATTTCATGCTATAAATACCAAGGAGATGTGGGATGAATGGAGAGTGAGTAAAAGGAATTTAGATTAACTTGTGGGTGGTGCCTAGATTTTTGACTTCCGAAATACTCTACGCTAAGATAACACTAATCACTTGCACCTAAATCAGTCAATGTTTAGGATACTTTCTGATCATTTTTATGCCATCAGGTTACTTAGGCTGAAAAGTCCCTGCAGAGATATTTAGCTGTTGTGGCGTATGTACAACAGTCAGTACTTCTTTTATGTACCATTACAATTTCCCCTTTTCCATTTCTTGGTTTTCTGTTGCATTTTCTGTTCTGGGTTTCTTTAATAAAAACTTAAAAGAAAATAGTGGAAAGTAAAGTGAGCGAAGAGGACATTAAGCAACGAGCAAATGCAGCCAAACAGAATAGCAGACAGCATTATGAACGTACACCTGACGATGATTATATGCCAGGTAGGTTTGCACAGTTTACATGTTTGTATGTAAAACAGGAAGAACTGCAAAATCGATCAGTGTATTAAGAAGCAGTACAACAACTTTGGAATTACTTGTATATTTTCTGATTTTTCTGACAGAAAAACATTTGCAATGGGTATGCCATTCTTTGATCATAAAAGAAGTCTTAAGGGTTTCCCACTCTTTCTTCATTTAGTACAGGTAATCATGCATTCCAGATGGCATATTTCAGTGTTTGCCAGTCATTTGAGCTCAAGGAAATCCCTTGTCAGGTATGGGGAAGGGATGATTTCACATTTGATGCCAGAACATTAGAGATGATGTTTAAGATAATGTCACGTAACTGTGTTTGGGCAAACGTAAACACTGTAATGAGTAATAGAGGAATACTTTTACTGGTAAGCAGAAGAAACTGCAATGTAATGTGTGATTTTACCAGACATATTTATATGTTTAAAGGAAGGGTTTTATGGTAGACCAATGCTTACATATTATCAGTGTAACTTAATAAAGACACTTTATAATTCTTGGATACTCACATGAGCCTGTATCCCTATGTAAATGAAGTATCCTTAGTTTCAGAATGACACTGGAAAAAGTGACATGCATACATTGTTCAGGCCACGCTCCCTTTAACCTTGACATTGTTTTTAATTTCACATTATGTTCAGTTTAACCTTGAAATTGTTTTAATTTTGCTTTTAAGTAATATATGTAATAACAAAGCATACATGTGTTGTAACTGTCACCGTTATATAAAATCAAGTGCGTTCTACACATAGTTGATGGGACTCTGTGGCCAAAGGCAAAGCAGACAATGAAAAGTATGAGGCTGTCCCTTCTTGACAAAAATAAATGTATTAAAAGACCTAGCCAGAGCTTAGCACCGAGAGTTTTTCCCCTGTCCATGTATATGCTTACTTCTGTTTTGTTTATTTTTTTCATTTGTTAACAATATAGCTTTACAGGGATGGTTCAAGCACTGCCTGGTTAAGTGACTTGTTCACAGTTACACAGCAAGTGGACATTGAGAGAATCGCATCTCAGCACTGAAGGTTGAAGCACTTCAGCATTTCATAGCCTTAACTATCTGAGCTAAAGTGAAAGACTATAGGTAGGTCGTCTGCACTAAATGAGTATTCAAACTGCACTTTAACATTTAAACAGTTCATGTCATACTTCATCGAAAGGGTCACCACCCTATACTTAAGGAACCGTTCCTGAGATCACAGTAAACTTGGTCAGCTACCAAACTTTCGGACACAGTCCTACTTGACAAAGTCACATCCATAACTCTCAACCATACCAGATTCCTTGGGATTTCCCAGTTTTGAGGCTAAAATAATGGGATGCCATGAATTCCCGAGTGGCCCCTTGAAATCATGATTTTTTTATCTTTATTTACAACTTTAAGTTAATTGTTGAGGACGTCATCAACTATTACTTTCAAAATGCCTTTGTTGTAGTTTCCACCACATCCCCAAATGCACATCAAATAATGACAAACTAAATCTCCTGGACTTCACGCATGTGTAAGCCTGATCGGAACCTAAGAACTATGGCATTAAAAAAGTGCAAAATATTTACAGAAATTAAATTAAGGGAAATCTCCGAAAAGTATGTTTATTCTGCATTCATCAAAAGCAAAGTGAAGCCTTCCCTGCAGTTTTATTAAATGAGGGAAAGACTTGCTACTCACAGACCCCAGTGGCTGTTATATACTTACAAAATGCCACACTTCTTAGGGCAAAGAGTTTGAAGTACAGCTGCTCAAAATCCTTTACCAGAATATAATACATAAATACAGCAACCATACAATATAAAAAATGCATTCATTACATTTACTTATTATACCCACCATCCTGAATTATTGCTGTCACCAACATCTGATCTTATAAGCGGCTGTCAAGAAACAATAATCAGGTCACCTACAGCACCAGAAATATCTGCTACCCATTATAGGACAACTACTGATCACACCCCTAACAGCAGCACTGATGGGAATTGTGGTTAATTCTGTCTAAGGGAAGCTAAGTGCCATTTATAGCTGTAAACATTAGAAAGTAACTACAACCCCCAAATAACCCAAATTCTGCTGTGCAGTTAAAATACATGATTAGTTGATGCCTAAGCTAAAGTGCTGCTAGCTTTGGAAGAAAACAGAGTCCACGATAATGTGTATAAATAAAATAAAGTATGATGTTCTTCATGTTTCACTGTTGCAGTCATCACCTGTGGGTTATCCCTGATGTGGTAGCCCTCGGCTGGCCCGAATACCAGAGTCAATGTTTTTCTGCATCGGCTGCTGTCGTTTGCTGCCTGCTGTCAGGTCGTCAGTGCTATAAAGGAAGGCAGCCGATGCCATTACATCAGTCTTTCTTGCCGTGGAGCCTGTAGCAGAAGCAGTTCACAAGTGTGCCAGTCGGTTGCTACCCAGAGTTTGAATTACAGCTGAAAACGTCTATAGCTAAGTATCCCATTGGGGATCCTTTTTTCTTGCACTAATCAATCCCCGAAAAAGTTAACACTTGTCTTGCTTGTAGAAAGCAAATACCACACCAAGACTTCCATTCATACTGCGTCACTTGTTTAGGGCCAGACCACGATGTCCCCCCATTGCCGGTTCTGTGCCCTGTTTAATGCGAGAACTATTTGTCATAGAGCTCTTATTGTAGCCAGGTATTTTCATCTTCCGTCTTCACATTCCAAAATGGCATCCATCAGCCAACAATCCATAAACATTCCAAAAAAAGTAAGGATAAAGATAGAGACAGACCACGCAAGGCTAAGCCATCTGATGACTCTACCTCTAAGCAGGTCGTCAGCTGTACGTAATTCAGTGAGGCGCCTTTGCAGCCCCTGATGTCCGATTTGATATCTTTGCAGGCCTCTACTGAGACTCTTTCAGTATGCTGCAGAAATCTTCTTCGTCTTCCGAGACTTTGGTTTTCTCTGCTTTGGTTGGGTCCGGAGCTGTGACACAGACACCGGCTTCCAAGGAGGTTTTTCGCACTACGAATCTAGACAAAAAACAACATCTTCTCCTCCAACTACAGTTTCTCTCAGACCGATGGATACTCTTTGGCCTAGAGGCAAGACCACTCCTATGAAACTACCTCTAGCCACCATTTTACTCCTGCTCCACCACCCCAAGCTCAAATGCTTAAAATGGTGGAGGATCTTATCACACTTATCAGGGGGTAGTCAGCCCACACCTTCTAAAAGGAAAACAGACCTTTCTCCTGAAAATACTGACAGAACAGGATACTGAGGAGTCTGATTATTCAGATTTTGAAGAGGAACAACAACCTCTTACTGCTTATGAGGATTCAGATGCAGGAGGAATCCATTCCTTCTGCCTTCCCACCAGAAGATCTTTCCTTTGGGGAAACCCTTCACACCCTCAGGGAACATTTCCACTGGAATCCCAGGACTTCCCCCAGTCTAAGAAAACAATAAGAGTTTCTAGACCCATGGCCATCCCTCCAATCTTAGAGGTGGTTGATGTCTTCCATGAATCCAGGTTTAACTCCTGATGCCCTCCCACCTGATCCCAGAAAACCTGACCGGTTTTACAGTGTACTGGATTCTCACAAATACCTGTAGAGAAATCCTGCTGCAGACCCGGAGGTCATTACACAGGGATCGAAAGGAGCTAAGGCTAGTTCTGCAATGAATCCTATTCTTTCTGAAAAGGACTCCAGAGCTCTGGACAGATGGGGTAAAAAAGTATACACCTCTGCAACCTTAGCTATCAGAGCACTCAACTGTCAGTTCCACATGTTAAAATAGCAACAACACACTTTGTAACTATTAAAACAAAAGATTTCAACCATTCCTGAATGTGCCAATTCGAAAGAGT
The DNA here is from genome assembly GCF_019279795.1 of Protopterus annectens. Taxonomy (NCBI): domain Eukaryota; kingdom Metazoa; phylum Chordata; order Ceratodontiformes; family Protopteridae; genus Protopterus; species Protopterus annectens. The sequence continues at coordinate 744,035,089 of NC_056733.1, read as the reverse complement.
TAGCAGATTTACAGTGTGGATATGACGCCCTAGAAGCCTCAAGCAGGGGAGCAGTGTCAGGATCTGTCATTAGGAGACATGCATGGTTGAAGGAACAACTTCACCCTGATCATGTCAAATCTAAATTACTTGATGCACCCTTGGATAAGGACTGGTTGTCTGGAGTAAAAGCAGAAAAGTTGCTTAAAAAGATGGAATACAAAGCAAAATCTATGCAAAAAGTAAACTATTTCCTTCCGGTACAACCTCCTAGGTTCAGCAGGAATTTTCCCTCAAAACACTGGTCCTTTCCTGCACCTAGCAGACAGGGGCAAAGTAAGCCCTGCAGGGACAGGCCACCCAAACAGTGGACCACTTCCACTCCAAAGGCAGGGAGTTGTAAGCCATCCCTCTATATAAAATCTCTCAATGACTCCCTCTCCCCCCTCTGCCCTCTTTTCTCTCACCAAAAACTAGGAGGAAGGCTCTCCCTCTGCAAAGAAAATTGGCTTTCTGTAACAAAGGGCCAATGGGTCATAAAGATCATTTTTCAGGAATACAAATTCTCCTTCAACGAACTCCCAATTCCAAGAAGGTACCCAGATTTACCTCCAAATTAGGGGGCAGAGGCATTGAAACAAGTCCAAACTCTCATATCCCAAGGGACAGTAGAACCTGTCCACTCAGATCAAACAGGCAAAGGCTTTTATTCCAGACCATTCCTTGTTCCCAGAAAACAGGGCATTTGGTGGCCCATTCTGGATCAATCCATTCTGAACACCTTCCTGGTGGTCCCCAAATTCAAAATGCTAACTGTGCAGCAGCTGCTGCCTATGCTGACAAAAAAATGCCTGGTTAGTTACCCTAGATCTGAAAGATGCCTACCTCCACATCCCCATAAGGGAATCCTGCAGGAAATTCCTTCACTTCAGAGCAGGCTCACAACGCTTTCAGTTCGCTGCACTACCCTTTGGCTTATCTACTGCTCCCGGGGTATTCACCAAATGCATAGCCCCAGCCGTATCCTTTTGCAAACAGAAAAGTATACAAATTTACCCTTATCTGAATGACTGCCTTATTCAGGCAAATTGCAAAGAAAAGCTCCTGAAGGACCTCCTCTTTGTCAAAACTCTCCTAACCTCCTTAGGGTACACCATCAGTGAGAAGAAATTAAGGCAAACACCTTCCAGGAAGATCATTTTCTTGGGAGCACTGCTGGATACAGCTTCCCAAATGGCCTTCCTATCCCCAGAAAAGCAGAGCTTCCTGCCTCTCTATTTTACCCAGCTGGCTTCCAGACATAACCTCACTGTGAGGAAGTTCTGCAAACCTTGGGGTACATGGCATCTTGCATCCTTCTAATTCCTCTGGCCAGGCTTCACATGAGAAAACTTCAGTGGTACCTAAAGAGCCTTTAGTGAGAGCATTCTCAACCTCTAGAGACCTCTCTACCTCTGATCCCCTGTTTACGGGCCAAGTTTCTCTGGTGGGCAGGGGCCTGTGCCCAGAACAAGGGTCTTTTCTTCACCCTCTGCCCAACGGGCAGACCATTACCACTGACTCCTCAGACATAGCTTGGGGTGCTCACCTAGAAGGCAGGTGCATCCAAGGTCTTTGGGATGCCCAGCACCTTCCTGTACACATCAACCAGAGGGAAATGATGGCAGTACAAAAGGCTCTGACATCCTTCAAACCCTATCTCAAGCCAGGGGTTCTCCTTATCAAAACAGACAACACCACAGTAATGTGGCACATCAACAAACAGGGAGGGACCCAGTCTTACCCTCTATGAAGGCTAGCCATGAACCTCTGGCTGACGGCCTCTTCCATGGGACTACATCTGATAGCCCCATATCTACCAGGGATCAACAGCACCCTGGCAGACCACTTAAGCAGAAACTTACTGGGCCCTCATGAATGGCAGCTTCAGAGAAAAATATTTGGGACTGAGGAGGTGGAAATATTCGCTTCGCATCTCAACCACCAGCTAAAAAAATTCTGTACCAGGGAGTATCACCACCTAGTTTGGAAGGTGGATGCCTTGACCTTCCCCTGGAACACCCACTTTGTGTATGCATTCCCTCTTCTGCCTCTTATTCCCAAGGTACTGATCAAAATAAGAGAGGAGAGACCAAAGGCCATCCGCATTGCTCCAGATTGGCCCAGACAACATTGGTATCTCTTACTGCGCAGCCTGACCTTACAGCCTCCCAGGCAGCTTCCCCTGATCTCTGACCTCTTATCTCAGGTGGGGGGGGGGGGATGCTGCACTCAGACTTGCAGACTCTCAAACTATCAACATGGCTAATACTCTAAAGGCAAAGAATGGGCCCCTGTTAAGCAAACTGGTCCTAGACATTATCATAGAGGCGAGAAGGCCCAGAACCAGAAAATCTTACGCTGGAAAATGGAAAATATTCTGCTCCTGGAACCAGTCCAGTGGGGCCAGTGCCTCACAACCTTCCATCCCGCTTATCCTGGACTACCTAGCGGAGCTACTTAATAGTGGCCTCTCCTTCTCCTCTGTTAAAATCCACGCTTCAGCCATTTCAGCTTATTTTGATACCGAACAGCCCCTGTTCTCCCACCCTTTGATTAGGCAATTTCTCAGAGGTGCTTCTAATATCAGACCTCCCAGAAGGCCACCCACTTCAGCCCTGGGACCTGAATTATGTTTTGGAAAAAATAACTTTACCACCCTTCAAACCTGCTGCTTCAGCAGAACAAAGGTACCTCTCCTGGAAGACTGTTTTTCTCCTAGCTATCACCTCAGCCAGAAGGGTTTCAGAACTTCAGACACTGATGTCCATTAAGCCCTTCATCATCTTCCATGCAGACAGGATATCCTTGAGGACTAATCCCTCCTTTATGCCCAAGGTGGTATCTAATGTAACTCTCAACCAAGCTGTACATCTACCCACCTTCTTTCCTAACCCTCAAAACAGGGGGGAAAGAATTCTGCACTCACTAGACATGCACAGACAGCTCAGATACTATCTGGACCATACTAAATCCTTCAGGAAAACAGACCAACTACTTGTCAGCTTTGCCCCAGGGGTAGATGGGAAGCCCATTTCCAAAGAAACCATTTCCAAATGGATATCACACTGTATTCATTTCTGCTACACATTGCATGGGAACCCCTCCCAAGTCTATTCAAACCCATTCCACTAGTGCAGCCTCCACTTCCACAGCATTCCTCTGAGGAGTTCCCACCAGGGACATCCTGGAAGCTGCCACCTGGACTTCTGTCCATACCTTTACCAAGCATTACCACCTACCTCTATTTTCTAAGGCTAGGGCAGGGTTTGCCTCTGCAGTTCTGCAGGGCTTGCTGACTCATTCCTAGGTCTCTTTCTAATGTTACCACCCCTCTCCTCAGCTTTGGGAATCTTTCCACAGGTGGTCACTGCAACAATGAAACACAAAGAACATAGTACAGTTGTGTACACTTACCATAAATGTACACGTTTGATTGTATTCACTGTTACAGTCCTGGTTTCCCACCCTCTTTCCCCCTTATATCTTCTTTCTTTAGGTAGACATAAGTTTCTTACAGTGGCTTTTAGCCACCGGGACCACTTTACCATATTTACTTGGGCCTCTGACTGGTTAGGGCAAGAAAAACTGATATAAAGGAAGGCAGCCGACACCATTACAGCACTGATGACCTGACGTTAGAAGCAAGCGACAGCAGCCGACACAGAAAAACATTGACTCTAGTATTTGGGCCAGCCGAGGGCTACCACAGCAGGGATAACCCACAGGTGATGACTGCAACACTGAATACACTCGAACGTCTACATTTATGGTAAGTGTACACAACTGTACTTTTTATATGACCACTGTATACTGTAAATGCATGTATGTCACTTATTGCATTATTTGCATAATGTTATATCTGACTTAATGCATCCCCGCCCAAACCTATGTTTAGCAAATTACAGCAGTCAATAAATTACGTGTATAGGAAGCGAAGCATTAAGGTATCTTCCTGACAAGTAAATGTGGGAGGGATTTGCATTTTCAAATAATTAACACCCGGAAGAAGATTCCACATAACTGCATGGCTGTGCGCCCTCTTGAAAGCTTCTATCTGTTGCCCATGCCTAGGAGACACATTTCGAGTGAGTTTAGAGTGGACCAAGTGAGACTGAGAAGGAAAAAAACACATTTTTTGGATAAATAGACAACATCTGCTGCAGGTAGAAATTTTTAAATGCATTTTGGCAAACTTTGGTCCAGAGTTTTTTAGAAATAATTGAATGACGTTAATTTTTGATTCATGTTTAAGCTTACTATTGTGAAGTTAAGACTACTTGACTGCTTATAAAGCCACAGGAAATGCCGCCACTGTGGGAATCAGGAATGGTATGTGTAGAAGTAGGCATCTTTGTTGTGATTTTTGCATCTTGGTGTGCCAAGTTATTGTAATGTGACATCTAGAATGAATTACCCACTACAAGTTCTGTATGATCAGATTGTGTTGTGTGTAACATGTTGTGCCATGCCTTTCCTTTTTTCTCTGTTAGCTGCGTATTAGTTGAACTTCTGTAGGATGATGCAGAAAATGTAGATAGATGGTACTATGCATGTGACAAGCATTTATATGAGCTTTTGATGTTAGTTTATTTTAGTTGATTAAGTAGTTGAAATCTCGTACAAATAATTTTTTTATTCAGTTTGCCTTAGTCTGTTGGAATGAAAATATTTTGCTTATCATTGTTGCGCATCTGACCAGTATTCAGTTACCAGTTTTAGCCAAATGTTTTTATTTCTATGTAGTGCTGTTTTGCAAAGTGCACAGTCTTAGAAGGGATAGTAGGGGCATAGTGTATGTGAACGCATTGGCTGTGAAGGATCATGAATTTGTGTTGCCTTTTTGTGCATTTAATGGTAATATTTAGAGAGTTGTCTGATCTGCAGTTGTATGTTATTTTCACTCAGATGTATTCTACAGTAAATGGGAGTAGTTTGAATTTGTTCCAAGATGACATTTATTCATGTTTTTTCTCACCATTTTTCCTGATAAAACCTTAGGTATGGATTGCAAAATGGTACCGTTTTTAGTCCAGTAGATCATGTAGATGCATTGTCCATTGTATATTTTATTATAAAAGCACTGTTTGTATTTTAAATTGTTGTACCATTCAAAACTGCTGTGAGGCAGTAAATGAATGAATATTACCAGCCAGTCATGCCAGATATTAGATGTTCATAACTTAATGGGCAGAAAATGCATGTTGATGGTATCCCACAATTCCATCAGAGTGGATGGGGTTACATAATTATGTATCCAAATTTTATGTTAATCTGTGTCCCTTTTTTTTGGCTAGTTGTACCTACTTTTCATGGGCCTTTTTCCAGATTTTTGATGTCTCCAGATTGAGAGGTATAGTCACATCTGTTCATATTTGGTTATCAACTCTCACACCACATGGACAACTTTTTAGTTGCCCAATATAACTTTAAAAACTCAGGGAAGGGGAGAGTGCCTTCAGTATTGTGGTAGAGACATTCCTTATCTTGTTTAATAGGCCTCTGCCGGCTGATTGAGCTATCAGGTTTGAGCTTGTTTGGCTGTCCATGATGTACCCGACTATGTGATATCTTCCTTTGTATGTGAATTGCTGTTCACCACACTAAATTCTTAAATCTCTTAACTAATCATTTACTAGTTGCTTATGGAATCACTGTTTCCTCTATGACTTTGTGTCTTTGCATACTTTCTTCTGGCATACCTTATTGTATTTAGCACTACCAGAGTACAGTAGTGCAGCAGTAAACCCCAGATATTCAGATCAAACACATTTGACTTGTTAATCTTAAAATATCTAGCAGAAAAACCTTCAAGGGAGTACTTGAGATCAACAGATTTAACATAACCGATAAAAGCAACAAAACCGGATCTCAACACCAAGACTAAAACTCAAATTGCTTTATTTGAATACAACAGCAAAGCTTTCAGGAATAATCCCTTCCTCGGTGCCTATAGTCATAATTTTAAAATTGGGACTTGCATAATAAATGTATATTAATTATAATACCGTGAAACACTATTGTTCATTTCAATTTCATCTGTTTATATTTTAACACAGGTTTAAGCTAAAAGAAGTATTTAACCCAGGTGCATGATCAGCCTGCAATCTTAAAATCCACCGAAATTCAACTAATTCAGTGGTATTCAAAACATCGCCCCCTCTTTAATTGAGAGATTTTTTTTGTATTGCTCTAAACTTAAAAACATGATCTATACCACAATCTTGAACATGCTTAGCGAGTTAGTAGATATATTTCTTCTGATTTCTGACAGATATTCTGAAATTCTCTCCTTACATTTTCTACTGCATTTGCTTACATATAAACTATTGCAGGTAGTACAGGCAGCTAAATAAAAGTTTTCTTTGCAAGTGGCAAAACATTCAAATTCAAACATTTGTTTCATTTGTGGTTGTTCAAAAGTAGTAGCAGATTTTATGTGTTTGCAAAATACACAATTACAGCAAGGAGCAGTACCTTTTTCTCCTAACCTTTACAGATTCAAACTTATTTCCATGCATCTCTTTATAACATATTTTCTGCTTCAAATTGGAGCATTTCTTAAAAGCAAAACAAGGAAAATTCCCAGTTATTTTGCTCAGTTCAGGCATAGTAGTCAATATGTCCCAGTTGTTCCTAATAATATTGGTGACACCATTAATATTCAGACTATACCGAGTAATGTACCTAACTTTGGTATTGTCATTTCTGTTTGGGATAGCTGACTTATGATTGGAAGCAAAATAGGCTTAGCTTTGCTACTCCTTTCCATATTAACATAAACAGACGCTTCATTTAATAAATTCTCATCATAATTTCTCATTTGAAATTCTTACTTTAACATATCCATTTGCTGACTACATAACTTTGTATCCATAGTGAGCCTACTCACTCTCATGAACTAAGCACTATCCCTTTATAAACATATCTAGGGTACATACTACAACCATCTAGAAACCTACTAGCCTGCACTTCTTTTCTAAAAATATTTGTTGAAATTTGTCCCTGGTAGTTTTTCAGCGCTTTATCTAAGAAACAAATCTCTGTTCTAGAATATTTTAACTTAAATATTAAAAAATCAGTAGTGGTATCTTAAAAACTGGACATAATCTAATAATTCAATTTCATCCCCCTTCCAAACCATGAAAATGTCATCAACCAAGCACTTATAGAATAAAACCTTACCAGCATAATTATCAGATGAGCCAAATACTTGCATACATTCCCACTGATGTAGGGCTATGTTAGCATAAGGGTTTGCTATTGGTGTACCCATAGCAACACCAGAAATTTGATGGTACAATTGCTTGCCAAATAAAAAAACACTGCTCATTAATACAATGTCCAACAGTGCACAAATCATTTTCAACTTTCCTATTTGCAAAGGAAGTATAATTGCATAAATTCTCTCTCAATGCCTGCACACCTTACTCATTAGGAATGACCGTAACCAGTGAATTTACATCCCTTCTCACAAATAAACATTGGTCACCTCATTTATCGAGCACCATTGATATAGATGCTTCAATAAATCATTTGTAGCACAAATATAACTTTGAAGATTTTTTTAAATAAAGGTTTCAGTCCTAAATAAATAAAGGTTCATACAAGCCAGATATAGCCAAACATTACTGTAAAAATCTAAACCATTATTACAAGCATAAACATGAATTACTTCTAAAATGTGGGGATATTCGCCCTAACCCCGGACCTGCCATAGATAATACTGTCCTAAACAATCATAATACCCAGAGTAGACCTTCTGGATTAAAATGGTCATGTATATGCTTGTCGTATGTGTAACAAGATAACAGACCTGCATAGTCTGATAGCTCTCTACACCTCTAACATAATTATCATAACAGAGATCTGTCTTAAAGTGTATTGGTCATAATTTTTTTTTTACCTTTTACATCACTTAGTACTGAACAGCATTTCCACAACATTAATGATGGTTTCTAGCCACTGTTTTGCAAAGAAAAAAAACTTTTGAAAATAGCTCTTTGCCTACCATGATGACTGTGAATTTTTAAAGTAAACTTTAATCTCAGTGTCATAATGGTAGGGGAAGCTTGAAGTGTGCCCATACACTTTAGTGGGCATGCCACCACTCTTGTGCAAAGACAAGCACATTAAAATCTATGCACAGAGATCTTGCTATTTCAACAGTGAAGTTACTAAGTTTGTTTGGGCTATGGTTTAATAAAATGTTTGTGATTTTTTTTTATTAAAAAACAGCTCAACTAAATGTGAAGCAAAGATGACTGAAATGCTTCGTAGCACTTAATTCACTACATGCTGTGATGTATTCATAAATATGAACAAATCACTTTAAATCACATTCAGTCAGTAAAGAAATACTGCCTCCTAGCTATAACATTATTTACAATGTTCATACTAGTAAAAGTACAGCGGTGTAGCTATTTTATTTTCGAAAGCTTTTGACCTGTCTGAGCACCCCATACAAACATCAAACTTTGATGAAGTTCATATCCTACTAACTACACTTAAAATTAAATCAAAACAGTCATTATGTACAGCAACACTCAATAACCCTCCTACTGCAGACAGATCAGCCTCTGAGGACATGTTATCTTGGCTAATTAAAAGTATATCCCCTGAAACAATAATCCTAAGTGACTTTAATATTGACCAAGCGTACTTGTAAAACTGTTCACTCCATTGTCAATCTGTATGGGTTAACACTGTTAATATGTATGAACACAACAGTAAATAAAGCTACTGGAAAATAAATTATCCTGGACCTGGACTGCATGATGACATCATATCCTACCAAAGTTACCATGTGGGAAATATGCCTAACACAGTTAGTAATCGTAGCCTAGTCTTTTATGAAAACACATGAAAATTCATAGAAACATCCAATATAAAGTGGTCTGAATCACAATCAGATTTGATAAGGACACTTTCTTCTCTGTCCTTATGCATAGCAACTGGAAACTGCTAAAACACTGCCTTCAGATGATCAGTGTATCTGTGCAACAATACCTTCCTGTCCATAATAAACACTCTTGTAACTCAAAGCACAAAAAGAATCAGATCATAACCTGCACAGTGACTTATTCCAGATGTAAAAATGTTGATTCACAACACAGAGGAAGTATGGAAAATGGCATTTATTAAAAATGATTGTCAACAGTATCAGCACTTCTGAAACCTAATTTTACCGTTTAGGTTCATAGGTAATTATTGGGCTAATGACCCCCCAGTGGGCCTTTTTAGGCATAGCCGTGCTTCCCAAAGGTGAGAATCCAACCATGTACTGTACATCTCTGAGGTAAACACCTTAGCCATTATGGCAACCCCCAAAACTAATTTTAAAGGCTAAACAAAACTGTACTACTCTACAGGGAAACCACAGTAAAGCTCCAAAGCAGTTTTGGTCAATGATCAGTTATTCAGCCTGGTAAAAAAAAAGCCATAACCTTGCCCTTTCACAGATTAAATTATCCGTAACATAGCATGGAAATTTAATTCATTCTACATAAGTGCTACTAACTCCCTTTATACACTTGGTATGTCCAGAACAGCAGTAAGTGAGATAGATTATGTTATTACAACTCCTACTGGCATAACTAAAAAAAAAATTTGAAAAACATGAACCCACCTCTCTTGTAGCAGACAACCTTCCTGTGAAATATCTCAAAATCACTGAAGATGCCATTTCTTACTTAGTATCTCAGCTTATAAAGTGCTGTCTACAAAAAGCTGTATAGTCCCAAAACTTTGGAAACAATACTGTTTTACACTCTTATGTAAAGGTGGAAAATCTATTCAGCTAGCAAACTACCCTATAGCCATCTTGCCCCGTTAATCTAAAATAATTTGAAAAAGTGTTCACCCACAGTTGATCAACTACCTAACAGAGAACAAATTACTTTCCACAACACTGCATGGATTTAGATCAGGCCGTAGCACAGGAAAAGCATTACTAACATTTGTATATTATGTTCATGAAAGACAAAATAAAGATGAAATAGTTGCATTCTTATTTCTAGACCTTTCTAAAGTATTTGATACTGGAAATGTACCCCACAAACAATACAGTTATTTGGTTGAAAAGTTACCTCAGCCACAAAACAAAGTGTGTACATTGGGCAGATGAGCTGTCAGCTTTAGGAAACATTAGGTGTGCCATAAGATTCAATATTAGGACCGTTACTTTTTAATGCATTTATAAGTAAAATGCATACAACCCTTCTCCCAGCAAATGTAATCCAATATGCAGATAATTCAACAGATGACCTACAACATTCCTGCAAAAAACTGAAAAATGGCTTCAGCAATCTAAACTACACCTAAATCCAAAGAAAAATGTAGTATTTTCACCTCCAAGCCATCAGTAAAACCACTGCAACTTAAATATATTCTCAGTTGATAATACTAGAATGAGCTAGTACAAAACACAAAACTACTGGGTATAATAACTGAACACAGATTAAATTTTGATCAGCATACTCAAAAAGACAGACATAAACTTGGGACTTTTTTCTCAGACCATAGCTCAAATCTATCTACTTCCTAGAAGCTTTAGATGGGATATTCCTATTATAAGATTGCAAAGCTTGCAAATAACCAGATTAACCAAACAGCACTGCCTTTTACTCCAGTCCTTTAATTGACTTGGTATCTCTAATCTGTTAAACTATACTCATTTTAAAACTGGCCACAACATCATCTACAGCCCAGACAGATGCCCTGTCATCAACTAGTTATTAAACTGCTGCTCACTTCACAAACAACTGCAAAGTCAAAGTCAAGCTAAACTTTATTGTCATACAGATAAACACAGAAGAAAAAGTACACATCACTGCACAAAATTTCAAAACTCAGGCTTGTACCATATGAATGACAGTTTGCAGAAGGAAGATACATTAAATTAGCAAGTAAAACAAATTTGAAAACTCTACTTACATCAGAAACGCAACAAATACAACAACAGAAATAGACTCAGTAGAAATATAAGGATATGCAAAAAACAGTACTATAGTAAATAACAGAGGCACACATGTAAACTTATCCACCACCAATATATATCATAAACTTACAGTTCACAGTTTTCCTAGTGCAGATAGAGACGTACGAAGTGAACAATTCAGAGAGTTTATGTAAGCAACAATGACATATTGCACACAAATAATGTTTTACCCATATAGCACGTTAGGCTATGGGTTTGTTATTCAGAAGTCTGATAGCATGTGGGAAGAAGCTATTATGGAATCTGGATGTTCTGCATCTAATGCTTCTGTAGTGCTTCCTTGTTGGCAGGATTTTGAATGGTCCATGAGCCAGATGGTGTATATCCCTCAATAGTTTTTGGAATCTGCCATAAAATCTAAAAATCATAACGGTGACTGCCATTACTGTTAATCTATATATTGCTAAACTGTGGAACTCTTTATCACTCAACAAAAATCAGAAATGTCTCATCTCCTATTTAAAACTATTTTGAAAACATATAGCAACAAAACAGTCTTGCTTTTTGTAACACCCATTGCTAAGCCTTGTTCTTATTCAAATGATTTCCCATCTACATTTTAAAATTCTATTGAAATCATACTTATCAGCACAATAACCCTGGTCTTGCACCAGCACTATTACTAACAATATTTTTATGTAGCCAAATCAAGTAAATATAAACTTCTCTCACGTTATCTCCTGTTTACATGTTTCAAGTGAATAACTAGTTAGATAAAACATTGCATAAACTTCATCTGCTGCCTGTGTTCTAAATCTAATGTTTGTTAGGTATGTGTGACTTCAGCATGCTGTAAATACTCTGTAGTCTAAATAGCATGGTCGTCCGCTGTTAAACTCTATATAGCTCCATGTTAAGTAGGATATTTTACTGTGAGCTCATGCTAATTGCCTTTGAAAAAGTGCGTAATGTAGTACAATTTTTTCCAGGCCTCCGCTGAAAAGGGGCTTTGCCCGATCAGACTTTCCATGTAATCAAAGGCTAATAAATAAATAAATTATGTTTAAATTGTAATTTGATTTAGTGTGTACTGTTTTCACATCTGTGCCTCTTTTGTCTGACTGTATTATGTGTGCATACTTTTTAGGTGTATACATTTTTTGCACTGTTTGTTAGGTTAATTTGAGGCTGAAAAAGGTGTCTGGATTAGTGCATCCATCAGGTTGATAAAGAAAGAATTACACCCATAAACTGGGCCTGGAAGAAAGTGTTTAGAAGCACTGTGGTTTTGACATCTCCTCTCCACGAGACACATTTTTTTCACCTTTGTAAATAATGTGTACATTTACACCATTTTATAATGGTAACTTTTACATGGAGTTTAGTAGTCTTTAATGCTGTGATCATATTGCTCAGTTCGATAGCCCTTATCTGAAAGTGCTGAAGTCCTTACATTTCAGGGAAGGTGTGACTGTATATGCCTCAGACCTCCTGCTATAGGCCCAGCAGTGTAGAGGTCACAGTTTCACAGCAGTTCAGGGGGAAGACAGTGCTGTGTTAAAAGCAAGCAATGGAATGGCCATTAAACCATATGAGGCCAGAACCTCTCCATCTCAGGTGCTAGTGTCTAATTAAAGACTTTCCCTTTATTCTACTGACCCCACTTCATACCTTTCATTTTCTATTGCTAAAGGGCAGACATATTCCCATTCATGACAGCTTGTTGCTTTTTTGAAAAGTAAGTCTTTCACCATAACTGTAGACACAGCTTACACCTAACAGCAATCAAGAGCAAGAATGTGCTGGTAATTGAGTCAGCAAGAGTGAATCATTGACTGTTGGAATTGTGGCTGTGTGAGCATTCCATTACTGAGAGAATTCTGCAGGACACCAATGCCAGGGACAAGATAGCTTTTTTGTCTCCTCTGTCAATACTAAAAAGTGGTACTCATTACATTGTCATTGCAGAAACTCAGTGCTTGTTTTGTTCAGAATTTTGAAAGTTTACTTTATTTATGAAAAAAAATTATACATAAAACATTTCAAAGAGGGAGCAAATGATAACCCCTACCCATTTCTTGACAATTATTATTAATATTATTATTATTATTATTATTATTATTAACAATAATAATACTTTTATATTTTTGAATTGCAGTGCCTTTTGGCCTGAGTTGTTGAACCAGCCCGCATATGCAAAAATTAATAAAATCAATGAATGAATAAATTATTATTTTAATAATTTTTATATGTAATAAGTTTGTTGTCTAAATATGTATCAGAAAATAATTGTATTTAACCAGCCAAGACTCAGTGTGAGACCCTTTTCCTCTGATGATTTCTCAATGAACCGAAATAGAGTACCATGTGCAAAGGCTCATAGGTAAAGGCTCCGAATTATGGTCACTTTTAAGTATTAGTATACCTGTGTGTTGAGAGGTTAGGATACCTTCACTGCTTCTTTGTCAGAAAACCTTTAATTTTAATTATCTGTGTCAGTAGCCTGCCCAGAGAAATCTTGCCAGTGATTTAAATATGACCTTTACACTTAGGCATACTAGCTTGGTGAGCTTGTGCAAAAAAGGTAGCAAGATGTTCTTGCCGTAGATTGAGAGAAAAAGAGTGGGCAGCCAGAGTCATTCTATTGTAATGTCATTGGCCTATGCTATCTCAACAAATACAGACTCCTGGCTAGTTAGAGTGGTAATAACCCTCCCAATGAAGGTAAGGCTATCAGAACAGACTTATCCTTGTTTATTTTTGTCATTTTAATAAGCCAGCATGCTAAAATTGCCTTTCATGAGACATCTATGTGGATTTGGATTCAGGCAATAATCTAGCTAGTTGAGATTAATATTAGCTACCCAGAGAGACTAGAGGCATTATTGTTGCATTCAGTGTCCTATCACCTTGGGGTGATCTGTGCCTTGCCTTCAGGGCGATTACGAATCCAGGAGTCCCAGACCTTTTATTTTTCCATAAATCAAGCAGTTCAGTCAACACTAGTCTAGGACCAAAGCACTAAACTTGTTTTAGCATAAATAAATAAGTAAATAGATAAAATCACAGTAAAGAGACATGTTTATCACTCAGCAACTTCCACTCCAGATTAAACAATGATGAATTAGACAACTGATTGAGTATTCTTAAATTCACCTCTTGATATACCAATGTCCAATCACCCATACAGTTGAAACAGGTGAAACACCTTTTGATATGACATGCCTATCACTCACTGAAAAAGAAGTTAAGATCTAAGGTGAATACTGGAAATGCATAAATGGCCACATGGCCCAGTTGCCTTGTAGTCTATGATTCAATGATATGTGGGCAGAGATCATTTAAGAAAAAAGAACCTAATGATAATCCTTTAGCACTGTGTTGTTTTTGTTTTCTTGTAAGCAGGAGCTTCAGGTAAATATTAAATAAAAGTGGCAGCTGGTTGACAGCTTTGCCTTATCTGAGTTAGGAGAGTAGACTCAAAATAGTTCTTGTAGTGGATTGTGGCAGGGTGTTGCAGATATAAGGCACCCACCAAGGTGAAGAAGGCTAGCAGGAACCTAGAATTTTCCATAATTGTGGAAAAGAATCCCCAGTTCAACTTATCATATACCTTTACCATGCTTTATGGAAAGGAAAGTGGTGGACTTGACCGTTCAGTTGTGTGCCAGTATCCTGGAATGGCGATATAACAGGTGGTCTGGCATTAATCCCAAGAGTTCTTGGCGAAGTTGTAGTATGCTGTCTCACCAGATACGCAGTAGCAAGCACCACCCAAACCCCTCCCAACATCCAGCAATAGGTTGACGTGACAGTTTACTCATGAATAAGCAATGTCGTGTGTTTCTCGGATGCCTATGTTTCATCAGGGTATGTCTAAATGTAGTAGCCAGTTATTTCCTAGTTGTAGTGGCTTGCTATTTATGGATTATTTCTTTTTTTTAAATTTTGTGCAGAATGAAATGTCCTGTCACTGTTTTCCCTTTGATTTTGCGGGGGGGGGGCAAGCCCCCCTGCACCCCACGCGACTTCAATATACCAACTCCAAGTGGCTTGAAATTTATGGATTATTTCTTTTTGCTTAATTTTTTTGTTAATTTTGTGAAGAATGACATGTCCTGTCACTGTTTCCCTTTGCTTTTGCTGGGGGGCAAGCCCCCCTGCATCCTCGGTACTTCAATATACCAACTCCGAGAGCAAGAAGTTTAACATCTGGGACATACATGTTTAGATAGTTATGCTTCCTGACAACACACTGAAAGCAAGGTCACAACATTCTCATTTCAGAGAAAGGACCTCACAGTTTTACTTTGGAAAGTGGTGTTAATACATGAAATTGATGACGTGGAAACAAAGCTGTCTTTTGCTGTTATGTTAAAAAGCAGCTTGCATGAGGAGTGCAATTATATGTTTTGTGTGTTTTATTTTTATGCATTGGTTGCCTAAAGTCACAGCAGGACCCACTGCAGCTTAGATGCCATGGATGTCTAACAGTAATACAAATGTTTCAATCAATTTTTCTGTAGTATGTCTTTTACTGTTACTTAGTGTATTGCTCTTGAATGACTAGTTGAATGGCATTAGGTCATAATATAGTGCTCCACTCAGCAAAATGAAATTTGTAGCATTTATAAAGTGAAGGTTAAGGAAATGGAATAGGTTTAAAATAGGTATATAACCCTCCAGCCTGCATCACTTCTGCTGAAACTGTGGAGCCTCACAACTGCAGGAACACTCACAACTCATATATGCTAATCAACAATCACTGTATACATGATGTCACTGGCAAATCTGCATGGCATGCCAATCATTCATCGTTTGCATACTACTTCACAGGTATTTGGCCTGTCAATCACCCTGGCCACGCCCACTCCTGCACAAAACTCCCAGTGAGCCAGTACACTACAACATGCATAATGACTTTGGCTGGTAGGATCAAATGTGTGCTGTAGGTTTGTCTGACTTACTGTTATTATAACTGTGAGGATCAAAAATCATGAGATTTTAAAGCTGTTTAAGCAAGTATGCAAAAACTTTAAACTAACCTCGAGCATAAGGAAGCTTTGTCACTTTTCATCACCATAATCAGTTAGGCTGTCCAGACCTGGGGTTCTTCCATTACTGTTTTGTAGTTCTGGAGGCAGGGCAGAACTTCAGCACCATGATGTTTGACACTATAAAGTGAACACTCATGTGCATGTTTCTTTGATGTTTGATTTTGTTTTTAATTGTCTGATCTTTGCTTGAGATCACACTTTCAATTGCCAAGTATTAGGTTGGTTTCTTGTAACATTTAGGTATTTAGATAGATAGAATAACTATTTTTATGCAACTATTATATAAAATATGGGACATAATTATGTCGCACAATCTCAGGACATTTGCCATTTTTAATTTTTTTGTCAGAAGTATTGATGTGCTGATCTTTTGTGACGCAGCCATATTTTTTTATAACATGACTTTTTGCTCTGATTAGACAGTGAAATTATGTTGCTTTTTGAAGACCTTAAGTAGTTGTAAAGGTGGTAGGTAGCCCATTTTTTCTCACTTATTATTATTATGAGGGCCCATTGTGTTGTGTGGATTCCCTGTACATTGTCAGTTGCAAACAAGACAGGGTTACATCTGCTTGTGTTCAGCTCACCAGTTCTGAACTCCTCAATTGCTGGTTTCCATTGCAGTACTTTTTCTAAGTGTGTGTCAGTAAACCACAGTGAACGACAAAAGTGGTGAACCAGCCACTGAGGACAATATAGTAAAGTACTCCTGTACTCTCAGCCGAGAACACTGGCAATATAAAATCACCAAAATAGCAATTCGAACAGACCAAACCATGCACAGAACTGCCACACCTGTGCTGACAAAAAAACGATGGCTCTTCTTTGTAAAAATGAATGTCCTTTAATCAAAACCAGAAACAGGAATAAAAGGAATAAGCGCTTTCACGCGGTACAACCGCGCTTCTTCAGATTTCATTCAAGTATAACAAGTGTCTAGCTTATATTCCGCACTAGGCGGGAACTTACATCAATTAATTAAATCAATTGATCAATTAGTAAACTTGCTGCTAAGCAACTATTGCTTGGCATATATAACAAACATTGTGTAAATCTGAACATGAGATACATCAATATACATATAAGCCCTAAATAATCAATAAACATATTATGTTCCTGTTTAACCATAGCTATAAATACAGCCAACTCTTAAAAACATTAATAAGACATCATGTTCATAAACATTAAAAACAGTAAACTCAAACCATGCTTATAGGAACTGTTTCAGAGTCAAGTTGGTGCAGACCAAACAGATCACAATGTATTAATCATTATATTCAGAAGCAATCAAAACACTCGATCGCATAAAACCATTGTTGCTGTAACTAAATCCTAGACCCAAAAGATGTATATTTGTAGCCTTTAATGGCACACATCTAAAACAAAGCAGGTCTCAGTCCTTTTATAGACCACATACAGCTTCAAAGTGTAAAACACGCCTATATAGTTACGTTCAATAAAATATATCATTATGGTAGCAAAAATGCAGATATATCATACCATGTGTATATCTATAGATTCTCGTTATAAGTAATAGATGCCAAATTACTTACATTCAGCTATATCTGCCTCACTAAACAAACCAGTGTAAAACAGAAAGTTCAAACTTAACATCGCTGTATAACGCTCTGACGCCATAACGCTATGGCTGCCAGGTTAAGATATTATTTAAAGCAACAGTGAAAATATATGATTTCTACCATTAGTTTCATTATATGCTATAAGTGTGATGTCAATAATAACTTGCGTCTATAGCAAGCCCTATCTATTTAAAACATTAAATGTTTGTTGCATAAACGCATATGAATCCAAACGTATATGTACATATCTATGTGGTGTGAACTTCCATGCTCATCACACTCTTATGAATACATGGAATCTCTTGTTAAATATGAACGATTGTCCACATAGCATCCTATCCAGCAAACGGATTATAAACTGAATGTGTGTTTATAAGACTCTTCTAAAACTTCTGGAACATAGCTAGAGCATATCATGCCGTATGCAAAAATCTTGATCTAATGGGCTGTTATAACTAACACAAAAAGGCTCAAGCAAACGGCTCTCTGAAGTCATGGGTAAAGGATTTGGACAAATATCAAATAAAGATATGTAGCAAAATATACATTCTAAAAAATCAAGGACAAACATGTCCATATACAAATGAGAAAAGATGTGTATAAAAATATATAAAACATAAAAATATATACATAATTATGTCTGCCCAAAAAAATTTTTTTATGTGTATATATGTATCCCAAAAAACAGTGAAGATATCTGAGAATAATAGGTATCTGTTATACATAGCTTCAGCAACTGTGCATAACATAACATGATATATATTGACTATGATCTAAAGATATTATATCTAAGAATAAAAAGTATCTATATACAAAGCATTAACAACTATGCATTGCATGGCATGATATATATTAATTGTGATCAGAAGTTGTTTGTGATCAGAAGTTATTTTAGGAGCCCATTAATAACAGTTTAAAATACATTTATTTATATTTCTCTCATCATAATTACCTAAGTGATGAAATCAAGAAACTAAATCTATTATACTGTCATCGAGACAACAGCACTGGCTTTAAAGATATGGAGCTATTAGCCCCTGGTGCTAAATGAGCTCCTAACTTCAAAATCCATTGCAATTCCGCAGTGGCTAAAATGTTATCCTTGTTGCCTCCTCTATTGTTGTCAACCACCAATTGCAAAACCCTAAAGGTGAAACAATGTGACGGATGTTCTATTACATGTTTTGCAAGTGCATTAGTTTCTACCTTCTTTCTGATATCATAGAGGTGATTGTATATCCGTTCATGTAGTTTCCTTTTGGTTAGGCCTACATAGAACGTTGTGCACTTAATGCATGTGGCAAGATATATAACATTAGTTGAATTACAGTTAGCATAAAAGTGCGGTATAAAAACATAATCCCTGGTTGGATGTTTAAATAGCTGTTCCTTTGTGATATAACTACATCTTCTGCAATTATAGCATGGATAGGTGCCTTGTTTGTGTGAAACAACTGTGGGGTTCATACAAGTCTCTAGGGAAGTATGAGCATCCATGCAGAGCATCCTTTTCAAATTCTTGCTATTCTTATATATAAAGCTAGGATGTTCCCCTATAAATCTACTGGTTAGGGGATCCATAGTTAACAAGTGCCAATTGTCACGGACAACCTTCTGTATCCTGTTAATGTCACTGGTATATGTGATTAAAAATCTAACAAAACCACTAGAAATGGGACTTTTCCTACTATAGTGTGAATTCACTCGAGTTGTTGATCTATGTATGGGGGTCACCTCATTGGGTATAGCATCACCCAATGTTTTGTGTTTAATGCATTCAATCATTTCTATGTCATATCCTCTGCTCACAAAAAGATCACATAAAATCGAGGCCTCTTTGACAATATCCTCTTCTTTGCTGCAAAGTTTCTTAACCCTTGAAAATTGACTACCAACAATCCCCTTGAAAACATGTCTGGGGTGCATGCTATCAAAAGTTAACAGTGAGTTACGCCACAGAGGTTTCCTGTACAAAGTAGAAGTGACGCCTCCCTCAGATGTAAAACGTAAAGTCACATCTAGAAAGTCAATGTGTGTAGTGGATGACTCAACAGTAAATCTCAAGAAGCTGCTGGTGGCTTCCAGATTTCTGAGGAAGATGTTGAAGGATGATATATCACCTGCCCAGATGATAATGATATCATCCACAAAACGTCTATACAATTTGACATGTCTGAAGCTCTCATGTGAAAAGAGAAACTGTTTCTCCCACCAAAGGACAACCAAGTTGGCATAGGTATTGGCACAGGGGGTGCCCATGGCTACCCCCCATCTCTGCAAATAATAGCTGTCACCAAATAGAAACACATTATTATACAAAATAAGTTCAAGTAACTGGCTTACAAGGATGTTCCTGTCATTACTATAAGAAGGTTCTTTACTCAGAAGCTGCCTAATACTCTCTAATCCCTCAATGTTAGGTATTGAAGTAAATAGGCTTTTAACATCCAAAGTAATAAAAATGTGTTCCTGGCTCATATCCAACTTGATGCCCTTGATGGTGTCAAGGAGATCATAAGTGTCTCTCAATATAGTTGTACAATTATTCACAATCGGTCTCAACATGTCTTCAACTAACTTAGATATGTGAGCTGTTACCCAATGTTCACCTGATACTATGGGTCTATATGGTATCGGTGTGACATTCTTATGGATCTTGGGGAGGCCCTTAATAATAGGTATTACAGGAAACTCAATGTGTAAGAAGTTGTAGATCTCTTGGCTCACCTGACGACACATGAGCAGATCATAGATGGTGTCATGTACCCTATCTATGATCTGTGAAACATCTTTGTAATATATAATGGTGTAAGTATCTTCTTCAGACAATAAAGTTGACATACCCATTAGGTAGTCATTAGTATTAAGCAGTACTACCCCTCCTCCCTTGTCCACTGGTTTAATCACCACCCTCGGATCCTTTATAAGGTGTTTCAAACTATGAAACTCACAAGGGCTAAGATTAAAATACCTTCCTTCTTTTGTGCTGCTTTGAAATATTTTATAATACTGATGCTCACACACTTTCAAAAAGCTTTCTACATGGGGAGGCATAGGGGGTATGAAAGTACTCATGATTTTATAGCTTGATAAATGTGGGGTACCTGATTCATCATTCATGTTGTTCTTGAAGAAAAGTTTCAAGCTTATATTCCTACAAAACATTCTCAGGTCAATCAATGTTTCTGTTAATCTAGCATTAACAGCTGGTATAAAATTGAGGCCTCTATTCAAAACACTAATGCTATGTGAATCCAGAGATACATTAGAAAAATTAAACAAAATGCCATCTGTCAATTTATTTTCCTTCTGTTTAGAGGATGATGCTCCCACGAATTCTTTCTCTTGCGAGTGTCTCTGCTTCGAGATCTTCCTCTGTTGTATTGGTTGACCTGCTTCTTCAGATACGGTAAAAAAGCACCAGTGGAGGAAGTCATTGTTAAAGTATTTTTGGGAATGGTGCCAGATGGATGTGCCAGAGGTCGAACATTGAAGGCTTCCTGATTGGGTGGAGGTGTACCAGAAAGTTCAATGACTGCTGAGGAATTAGCAACTGCAGCCAGAGGCACATCTCCCTCATGAAGAGCAGTAGAAGTCAGGGAGGGTAAAGGCTGAGCGGCACGAACATAAGTGGAGCTGGAAGGAAAGGCTTTATCTGGATGACCAGAGGCAGTTGTGTGTTGAGCTCCTTGCTCAGCCTGATGTCGTGGCCAAATAAAGACCTGACCTCTTTTAAAATCGTTGAAGTCCCTTGTCAATTTCTTTTGCTTAGTGGTTTTTAATCTATCGCTAAACAGGTTGACTTGCGTTAATATATGTTTAACTTTATCTTTGCAGAAACTCGAAGGGAAGTGTTCATTTAGTTCTTTATACATGATATCAATCTTGTCCCCTAGCTCCTTCTCCAAAGGTGTAAAATAATCTATCAGGAGTCTAGCATAGCTGAACCCAAGTTCAATATTCAAGTCTTGCCAGCGTTTAAGCAGTTGGGGATGTGAGTCCCCATAGGTGGGCATACAAAATACCCTCATCCCCCTGGGGACTATTTTAAAGTGTAAACATGCTTCCAAATGAAGCCGCTGCCAAACATATTTCTGTTGTTGGTAAAGGTTATCTTCAAACTTTTTCAATAATGGAAAAAATTCTGTAAGGTTCTCACCATTAGCTTGTGTCTGTACCACATTCGTGTCTTGCATAAGGTCCAGAGACAATAAAGGGTTATCATTGGAATGAAACATACTCTTCCATATGGATGGTGTGTCCCTCGACTCCGGCCCAAGATGAAAAGTAGAGTCCATAGTGTACAAAGTAACCGACCAAAAGCTGTAGAACAATGTAAAAGGAAGAGTCGGTACAAATTGTCAAGTGGTTCACTCACCAAAAACAGGAAACCACAGTGAACGACAAAAGTGGTGAACCAGCCACTGAGGACAATATAGTAAAGTACTCCTGTACTCTCAGCCGAGAACACTGGCAATATAAAATCACCAAAATAGCAATTCGAACAGACCAAACCATGCACAGAACTGCCACACCTGTGCTGACAAAAAAACGATGGCTCTTCTTTGTAAAAATGAATGTCCTTTAATCAAAACCAGAAACAGGAATAAAAGGAATAAGCGCTTTCACGCGGTACAACCGCGCTTCTTCAGATTTCATTCAAGTATAACAAGTGTCTAGCTTATATTCCGCACTAGGCGGGAACTTACATCAATTAATTAAATCAATTGATCAATTAGTAAACTTGCTGCTAAGCAACTATTGCTTGGCATATATAACAAACATTGTGTAAATCTGAACATGAGATACATCAATATACATATAAGCCCTAAATAATCAATAAACATATTATGTTCCTGTTTAACCATAGCTATAAATACAGCCAACTCTTAAAACATTAATAAGACATCATGTTCATAAACATTAAAAACAGTAAACTCAAACCATGCTTATAGGAACTGTTTCAGAGTCAAGTTGGTGCAGACCAAACAGATCACAATGTATTAATCATTATATTCAGAAGCAATCAAAACACTCGATCGCATAAAACCATTGTTGCTGTAACTAAATCCTAGACCCAAAAGATGTATATTTGTAGCCTTTAATGGCACACATCTAAAACAAAGCAGGTCTCAGTCCTTTTATAGACCACATACAGCTTCAAAGTGTAAAACACGCCTATATAGTTACGTTCAATAAAATATATCATTATGGTAGCAAAAATGCAGATATATCATACCATGTGTATATCTATAGATTCTCGTTATAAGTAATAGATGCCAAATTACTTACATTCAGCTATATCTGCCTCACTAAACAAACCAGTGTAAAACAGAAAGTTCAAACTTAACATCGCTGTATAACGCTCTGACGCCATAACGCTATGGCTGCCAGGTTAAGATATTATTTAAAGCAACAGTGAAAATATATGATTTCTACCATTAGTTTCAAGGTTACATCTGCTTGTGTTCAGCTCACCAGTTCTGAACTCCTCAATTGCTGGTTTCCATTGCAGTACTTTTTCTAAGTGTGTGTCAGTAGTGATTCTTTCATTTCCATGAGTCCTTTGGCCAGCAGAATGCCTACCTGTTCAGGCATGCTCTGATTCTTATGACCATTGCAAAGCCTTTCCATAAGTAATTTCTTCATCTCTGCTTCTCAGAGTTGTATTTGTTTTGGCCTGAGTGTACTCTGAAGCATTGTTGTCCTTCCATTAACTGGTTGCAGTATTCCTTATGTCTGGGATTCCCTGCCTCAGGTAGCCCAATGTCCGGCCAGTATACAAAAGCCTACTGTTGCTTTAAAGTGCACCGTACATCACACATATGCTCCTGGTGTAGCATAGGGCATAAAGGTAATGTCCGGATGTACCGTCCTCAGAAATTCTTTGTCACCAGTCCAAACGCATCTCTCAGTCATCTGTCTGAACACCTATGTCTTTGCTGCCAGTCTGAACACATCTCTTGATAGGTTCATAGGTGTTTACTAGGCGAACGACCACATAGGCCCTTTTAAGCCTAGCCATGCATTCCAAATCTCTGAAGAGTTCTAATACCCTTGATAAGTGTAAGTATGGGCTTGAGAGGTGAACCATTTACAGGTTACCTGTTTGCATCAGAGACATAGGTGCCAAACCAGGGATGAATTTCCAATTTCCCATCCAGTTATCCAAGTCGCACTTGAATTTGATTAGGGAGAAAGTCTGCTTCACATGTATGGGGAGCCTGTTCCATAGACAAAGTAGTTTCTGGGATGCATGTCTATCTCTGCAGCAGGTCCTATTTAAATCACAGGCAAGGTTTAATTCTTTAGAATGGGTAATTCTGGCACTGTTTGTTTTGTGGATGTGCAGGAGGTCCATCAGAATGGGATCTGACAATGCTTTGTATGCCAGGCATAGACCTCCCCTCAAAAGCCTGTAGAAGACAGAATACAGGGATAGGGCCTTGAGGCAGTCTGCATAGGACATATTACTTATGCCCTGTATTCTTTTAGTGAGGAACCTCTGTAGACGTTCCAGTTGTTGGATATGCCTGGTTAGGTACATACCAAAGGGGGCATTGTACTCCAATGATAGGTCTGATGAATGCCGATAAATGCCGAATACAGTGGAACAATGACTTCCTTGGACTTAGATGCCATACCTTTGTTTATAAGTTGTGCAACATAAAATGATTTCCTCACCACTGTAGACATGTGATGATCAAAGGCTAGATTACTATCTATGTGTGTCCCTAAGTCCCTGACTACTGGGTCAACTCTAAGGGGTGTGTTATCAGTATGACAGTTACCAGGGATGGATGACTTCCCAAAGGATACTATTATGCATTTCTTGGCATTTAGTTTTTTTCCATGACTCTAACACCAGTTGTTTGTCTGTGTCAGCCCATGCTAGAGAACATTTGTGTCAGTGTGAGACTCAATGACAGCTCCTAATTTGCAATCACCTGCAGATTTAGTCAGCCAGAGACCACGGACATTGGCCTTGACTTCTGAGAAGTAAATGCCAAAAAGGAGTGGTCCAAGGACTGATCCCTGAGGGACTCCACTTGTGACTGGCCTCTTTGTAGAGGTGGACTCTCCAATTCTAACTTCCTGAGTACTGTCTGTGAGCCAGTTGGCTATCCACTGGGTGACATACGGGTTTGTACCTAACCTCTTGAGTTTGTCAACAATGCCGAGTGGGGTATTGTGTCAAATGCCTTGGCCAGGTCAAGGTAGACAGTGTGAACGATTTTACCCTCATCCATTGCTCTGGTGACCTTCTCAAAGTGAAAAGTACTCTCAACGTTGTAAGTGTGAATGCCTAGATCCTTTTTGCTGGTTTCCAAACCGTTGCAGATAAGTGCTGCATTGTTTTTTTTTTTTCTTGACTTTTGGTTGATTCTGGGGATTCATGTCATCCAGGAAGGGTAAATGCCAGTGCAGAGACAGATTTCCCATAAAGACTGCCATGAACAGTGTTTATTTTGCTTAGTCACCTCTCATGACCATACAACCTGTTCTATCTGGAGAATCAGTGACTTAAGCTTCTCACTAAGGATACTATGAAAGGAACTTCCTGCCCCAAGGGTCAGCCATTAGGAAATAAGAAGGTTAAGAAACCAAGACTGGAATCTTCTGCTGTCTAGCCTCCATTGGACGTTTCTCCCGAGGTGAGTAAGAACCCAGTTCACCCGGGTTTGTTGTCTGATTTCTCTGCCATAACCGGGTTGGAGGCCAAAGGGGGTCCGGCTTTTAGCACGTTTGATGAGGCTTAGCAGATGTCCATATCGGACATTCAGGGGGAACTATAGTTGATTATTTCTGAGGGGCCTAGGGGTGTTCTGGAGATTTTAATTAGGGAGGAAATCCCTGCTACTGTTATTGAATGCTGTCCTGGGTCAGAGTCGTCTAAGTTTTACAGGGTAGATGTCCCATTAAAGAAGAAACACAAAACTAAACATGTTTCTCCTACTCCTAGGGATCCACAGAGTGAGTGGCACGCCTTCACTCAGGGTTTGTTTAATGCTTTGATGGCATTGAAGCCTCCTCAGCAGGTCTCTTTTCTACTCCCCCTTGGTCCTCTGGTCGACTTAAATGACCCAGGGAATAGGATTCCTCTGAGGAGGAGTCAGATTCTGATGAGAAATCTC
Source organism: Protopterus annectens (assembly GCF_019279795.1). Classification (NCBI taxonomy): domain Eukaryota; kingdom Metazoa; phylum Chordata; order Ceratodontiformes; family Protopteridae; genus Protopterus; species Protopterus annectens. The sequence goes on along the minus strand of NC_056733.1, from coordinate 744,009,360 downwards.
TTGCTTAGTCTTTCCAAATTCCTTCTCCTTCGGACTATGGGTCCTGATACTCCTTTTTCTTGAAATTTCTTTTGGGGGCACATTCTCCAGGATGATGGAGTTTTTAAATGGGATTGTGCTGACATCTCAGAAATGCATAACAGGTACTATGAGTTGCTGCAGAATTAGTCTCTGAAACCTCCTGCTATTCCTCCTGTTTTGGCTGCCTTGTTGGTTGCATTTTCAAATGCCTGTAAAGCTCCTGATTCTCTGTCCCCTGCTCTAGGGTGCCTGGGGACTGTAACTTTTTGTATGTGTCCTGCTGCTGACCCCTCACTGGTGTCTGTAGCCTCTGAAAAACCCTGTCAGTTGCTTCCTTTGCCCAAGTTACTACCTTCTGATAAAGACAGCAGAACTGTGGAAAGGCTAGGTGAGAAGCTTTAAATCTTGGCTACTTTGGCATTCAGGGCTGTTAATTATCAGACCCATATGTCCAGGTATGGTTTTTCTGATCTCCCAGATTCTGAAGGTAAAGCTTCTGCTCTTTCCCTGTTAGAGACTTCCTTACAGGTGGTTTGTCATTCTATCAAGTGTAGTTATGATGCAACAGATGCCTTTTTTAGGGCTGCTTTTGGTTCTTGATAATAAACCCTTGTTTGGGGAAGCTGCTCAAGGTTTATTTAAGTCACTTCAGGATAAGGGGAAGGCCTTACAGGAACTCAAACGTGTTTGTCTCTTCTGTTCCTAGATTTCAGAGAAACTGCCACAAAAAGCCGTCCTTTGTTCGCAGGCTATCTGGGCCTCCTGCTAATGGCAAAGCTTGGCAAACGGGCTCCTCTTGCTAAGGCTACGCAGACTTCAGGGACTTGGAAGTCCTTCTTTCCAGATAAACCAGGTGCTGTCTGACTATCCATCTCTTTTCAGCCACTTTCCTGTATCTCTTTGGCTTTCTTTGTCTCTCTCTCTCTCTCTTCCTGTTTGGCTTCTACTCCGGATTCTTGGGTTTTGTCCATTGTTCACCAGAGGTATTTCATGGTGTGGAAACCCTTTCCCCCTTTTATGGGCATTGCTCAGCCTCCTCGGGAACAACATTTTTCCCAGAGGTACTTAGGACTCAGGATACTGTTCAAGAGGTGCCCGTGTCCCAAAGGGGCAAGGGAGTTTTACTCCAGAATTTTTCTAGTTCCCAGAAAAAGAAAAGACGAATTCTAGACCCCTATCAGCTAATCACTTTTTACCCCACTTTTTGAATGTTGTCCCTTCAGACGTTGTTTCCTCTTTTGCTTCCCCAGGCTTATATGGTGTCTCTCGATCTTAAGAATGCTTATCTCCATCATCTGATCTATCCCCCTTAAAGGAAGTTTTTGCATTTGTCTGTTGCTTCCTGACATTTTCAGTCCTCTGCTTTGCCCTTTGGACTTTCTACTGCCCCAAGGGTATTCACTAATTGTCTCGCTCCTGTAATTGCTTTTTACAGGCTTCAGGGGATACAAGTATTTTCTTACTTGGACAACCTGCTGATTTAGGCCTCTTCTCCAGATATCCTGTTGCAAAATCTTCATTTTTCCATTTCCCCTTCTTCAGAGCCTGCGGTTCACAATAAACTTCAAAAAGTATTCTCTGACTCCCCAGGATCATGTCTTTCTGGGTTGCAGGATTCAGATGGTCCCTTTGCTGGCATCCCTGCCTCCTCCCAAGGCCTTAACTGTCATTTTCTTCTTTCAAACTCTTCTCCCTCTCTTTTCCTTTACAGCCAGGGAGTTTCTGAGAGATCTAGGTTCCATGGCATCTACCATCGCTATGCTCCCTCTGGCCAATCTCCACATGAGAAAGTTTCAGTGGTTCCGGAAGTCAGTTTGATTTCAACTTGCACATCCTCTAGATGTTGTAGCTCCTCATCTTCCTTGTCTCAAGAAAGAACTTCACTGGTGGATCCAGCAGTTGTCTCTAAATCCAGGGCTCCCTTTTTACCCCCCCCCTTCCCTCTGAAGAACTGTTCACAAATGATTCAGATGTGGCATGAGGAGCAGTTTTGGCTGCCTAAAGGTACAGGGGGTGTGGTCACCTCTTCAACACTAGGGTCACATCACTGTCTTAAGGCTTCTCGTCCTCTTTTCTCCACAGGACCTCTCAAGGTATTTACAGACAATGCCACAGTGATGTGGTATATAAATAAACAGGAGGGGGGGCAAGATCTTACCTTCTTTGCTGGTTGGCCCTCCTGGCATGGGATCGTGCTTTCCAGTATCAAGTGACTCTTCAGGCAGTTTACATTCTATCAGGTCAAAAGATTGTGGCAGATACTCTGAGCAGGTCCTTAACTCAATCCCATGAATGGATGCTTCACAGGGATGTGTTTCTGGACATTGTCCAGTGGTGGGGTACTCCTCAAGTAGATGTATTTTCTTCCCCTCTGAACAGACAACTTCCTGTATTTTGTGCGAGTCACAGGCACTCTAGTGTGGAATGTAGACACCCTCTCTTTTTTTTTTTTTTTTTCCTGGAAGGGTGTGTTTCTTTATGCATTCCTTTCTCTTCCCCTCATTCCAAAAGTCCTGTTCAAAATTCAACAGGACACTCCCAAAATCTTGTTGGTGATTCCCCTTTGGCCTCTTCTGCATTTAGCCAAGGGCAGTCATCACAAGTTACATCAGAGGGTGGACCTACTCACCCAAGACAAGGGATCACTCATCCATCCCCACCTGTCCACTCTTCAATTGACCCTGTGGATAATAGGATTTTGATTCCACATAGACACCTTTTTTCTGAGGATGTGCGTAGGGTCCTGCAGAAGAACAGGAAACCCAATACTAGGATGTCCTACTTATCAAAATGGAAGACGTTTTCTGTTTGGTGTCTCTCGTAACCTGGATTAATTTATTGAGGATGTTCCTTTGGTTCCTTCTTATTTGTGTGAATTGCTCAATGTTGGTCTGGTCTGTTCTTCTGTTAAAGCCTACTTATTAGCTATTTCTGCTTGTCTGCCTTTATCGCCTCCTTTAGCTTCTAGATTTGAAGCTAAACAATTCCTTAAAGGCATCCTTCATATTAGGCCTCTCGAGAAGCCTGTTCCTCCTCCTTGGAATATTAATTTTGTTTTGGAGAAGTTGACTCAGGCTTCTTTTGAGCCTGCTGCTTCAGTTTCCTTGCAACATTGCTCTTGGAAGACTGTTTTTTTGTTGGCCCTTACTTCTGCCAGATGGGTGTCTGAGCCTCAAGTCCTTATGGCTTGCCCTTTTTTGGTGCTTCATGAGGACAGGGCACCTTATGTACTAATCCTTTTATGCCCAAGGTGGTTAATGAGTTGTCACTTAATCAGTCTGTTCATTTGCCTACTTTTTCCCCCCTCTCCACAGTCTGCCACTGAGAAGGGTACTGGATACTTTGCTTTTACATAGTCAGCTCAGGATGTTCTTCATCTCACATTGCTGCAGTCCTTACACTTGGGTAGTCCGCTGTCCTCGGTCGGCCTGACTATCAAAGTATAAGGCTGACGTCGGTCAAGGCGCATTTGACTGACATCAGGACGTCAGGGTACAAATGCGCATGACCGACGTCATATCCTCAGTCTTTTTTGCCGCATGGTCCGATGCAGAAGCAGCATTGCAAGTGCCGGTTGGCGTTCTGAAATTTTTCGATTCCGGAGTTTCAGACCGACTCAAAGTTGGCTAAGTACCCGTTAGAATATTTTAGTTTTTTCTTGCCTCAGTGGTTTACCGGATGTCAGAAAAAGTGAATAATTGTATTTCTTGTGGGAAACAGATACCGCATAGAGATTATCATACTTTGTGTATTCCTTGTTTAGGGCCTGAGCACGACGTTGTTGGGTGTCGCTCTTGTGCTAGATTCAATAAGCGCACTATAAAGAGAAGGTTAGATTGTGCCAGGTTAGTCTTCGGGAAGCGGTGCAATTATAAAATGCCGTCGGATGCTCCAACGCCCGCTTCTTCGAAGAAGCGCAAGGACAAAGCAGTTAAGCCTAGGCTAGAAGAACCGTCCGTACCAGACGCCGGTTCTTTAGAGGTGTCGGTGGAGCCGGTGGTTCCACCGGAGGTTTCTTTGGGTTCCCAGGGAGAGACTTTGTTGTTGCAGGATGTGGCCTCTCAGGAGGCAGGTCAGGCTGAAGGGGCTTCTCAGGCTACTATACTACCCTCCCTTCCTAAGGTGGTTAGGCCCTCTCCTTCTGTTTCCAAGGCTTCTCCCAGAGGCAGGCCAGGTTTAGCTTCAGTTGGTGTCACCCCTAGTTCTTCTGGAACTGTGCCCAAGAAGCATATGCTTAAAATGGCAGTGCATACTTTCTCTAGGCATTATCACCTTCCACTTTACTCTAAATCCAGGGCTGGTTTTGCCACTGCTGTTTTGCAGGGCATTTTGGCAGCTCCTGCTTCCTTATAGTTTAGCCATCCTCCCTTACCTCTGCTTTGGGATTCTACCCAAGTGTAAGGACTGCAGCAATGTGAGATGAAGAACATAGTACAGTTTTGTACCTACCATAAATGTAGATGTTCGAAGATCCACATTGCTGCAGTCCAATTTACCCTCCCTCCTTCCCCTCTTGGAGGCGGTTGTGTGGGTTGGGTTGTTAATAGGGTGTATATTGTATATATTGTACATATTATTAGTGCTAGGATGGTTGGTTGTTGGTTTGCTGTCTTTTGGTTTTGACCTTTATTTCTAGGGTCTTCTGACATCTGGGGCAAGAAAAGACTGAGGATATGATGTCGGTCATGCGCATTTGTACCCTGACGTCCTGATGTCAGTCAAATGCGCCTTGACCGACGTCAGCCTTATACTTTGATAGTCGGGCCGACCGAGGACAGCGGACTACCCAAGTGTAAGGACTGCAGCAATGTGGATCTTCGAACATCTACATTTATGGTAGGTACAAAACTGTACTTTTTATTTGTTTAAGACTAAATCTGTTTAGAAAATCTGATCAGTTGTTTCTTTTCATTTTAGGTCTCTGAGATTGCCTATATCCAAGAAAACTATTTCTTCTTGGATCTCCAAGGCTATGCCCTAGGGCATTTATAAGCCTAGCCAGAGTGTGTTTGGCTTTCGCCACCCATTTTAAATTAATTTTGCTATGCCCTTTTTTGAGGTTAGTATACTGTGCCTCTGTCTAACAGTGACACAGAAGTGATACCCGGGGTAAACCTACGATCTCCCATCCACTCATCAAGATTCCTCTTGAAGAGAGTCAGTGAGGGACTCTGCCTAACCTGGACTGGGATTTTATTCCAGAGTGAAGGAAGCCACTGGGTTATGAATCTGTCCTTCCAGCATGTCCTATTTATTTCAGTGCTGAGGTTCAAGTCTCTCGAGCGCGTAGCTCGATGGGATTTGGATTTTCTGAGGTGCAGCATGTCCATTAATTCCGGGTTGGACATGGCTTTATACGTCAGGCATAGATCGCCTCTGAGCAGGCGGTATGCCACTGAGTAGAGCTGGAGTTTCTTTAACCAGGCAGCATATGGCATCTGTTTGAGCCCTATGATCCTCTTGGTGAGGTACTTTTGGGGTCTTTCCAGTTGCTGCAGGTGTCTGGTAAGGTACATCCCAAAAGGGGCATTGTACTCAATTATGGGCCTGATGAGGGATGAGTAAAGAGGCACGATGACCTCCCCTGATCTAGATGTGAATCCCTTCATGATTAGGTGGGCTATATAAAATGTTTTTCTAACCACTTTGGCCACGTGGTTGTCAAATGAGAGATTGCTATCAACTTGGGTCCCCAGGTCCCTAATTACTTCTTCTGTACTTAATGGATTACCACCTATGTGGTAATTTGTGGGCACTTTGTTTTTGCCAAAAGGGATAACTGTACACTTTTTGGCATTTAGCTTGAGGCCATGGCTCTGGCACCAGTTGTCTGTTTCTATGAGGCCCTTTTGGAGGATGCTTGTGTCGGCTGGAGAGTCGATTATGGCACCCAGTTTGCAGTCATCTGCGAACTTAGTCAGCCACAGTCCTTCCGTGTTGGCCTGTACCTCCGAGAAATATATACCGAACAAGAGAGGTCCCAGGACTGAGCCTTGTGGGATGCCACTTGTAACTGGTTTGGAGTCTGACATGGCTCCAGCAATTCTAACCGTGTGGGTTCTGTCCTTGAGCCAGTTTGCAACCCATCTAGTGACATAGGGGTTTATATTTAAGCTGGTGAGCTTATCTATAATGCCCAAGTGGGGTATTGTATCGAAGGCTTTTGCAAGGTCCAGGTAGGCTGTGTGGACCACCTTCCCCTCGTCAATGGCCTTGGTGACTGTTTCAAAGAAATCAACCAGGTTTAAGAGGCAGGATCTGCCCTTAACAAAGCCGAACTGGGTAGGATCCAGTGTCTGTAGGTCCCCAATATCTTTATTTATGAGGTCCATGATGATCCATTCCATACCTTTGCAGACTAAGCTAGTCAGGCTTATGGGGCGATAGTTTCCAGGATCCGTTGAGGCACCACCTTTTTGTTATTCTTTTCATGATAAAAGCCTTCCTTCTTCTGTAAAGGCTCATTCTGATAGAGCTGTGGCTTCTTCTGGTGCATTTGTCAAGGGTTTGAATACTAACTCTATTCTTGTGACAGGTACCTGGACTTCTGTTTATACTTTTACTAAGCACTACAAATTGAATAGAATCTACAGAGCTAGGGTTCATTTTGCTTGGCAGTCCTACATTGCTTCCTAGAGGGGTCTGCTGGTCCTTTCTCCTCCCGTTTCTTCTTGAGCTTTCACTTGAACTAGAGCTCATTTTGCTTGGCAATCCTTCATGGCTTCCTAGAGGGGTCTGCTGGTTCTTCCTCCGCCCAAGTTTTTTGTTGAGCTTTCGCACTCTTCCAGACGTAAAGATGACTGAAACCAGTGAATGGAAGGACATAGTATAGTTGTATAAAATCGTACCATAACAGTAGATTGCCTTTCCTTTACTGTTGCAGTATTCACTCCCTCCCTCCTCCCCCTGGTCTATTTCCCTCCTGGATGTACTGGTTACCTCTTGGTTTTCCTTGGACTGGCATTCCTACTGGGACTCTCAAAAAAAAAAAAAAAAAAAAAAAAAAAAAAGTTGCCGAACAAAGCTTGGCTCATAGAACCAAAACTGGATGCAGTATGAAACAAACCAAGCAACGCTGATACTGAACAAGTGTTTAATAAAGCAGAGCTACTACTGGGACTATCAGTTCTGTGGATGGCATATCTGGAAGTCATCTTTATGCCCTAAACTATGCAAGGAGCATAGATGTGACATATGGCATACGTTAAAGAAACAGTAGGCTTTTGTATACTGGCCAGATGTTGGGCTACCCAAGGCAGGGAATCCCAGACATAAGGAATACTGCGACAGTGAAGAAAAGGACATCTGCTATTATGGTAAGTGTGACAACCCTCCTCTGGGCCAGTAATCAAGGAGCTTCAATCCTCACTACTGACACTGAGGGGAAATGTTCACTTAGAGCAAAAATGGATGCACACAGTATTTTCAGATGCAGCTCTCTGCACCAAGCACAATTTCCTTTAGGAGCAGACAGGGAGCACACTCCAATCCTGGGGCTGAGTTTTCCTCTCCATGCCCCAAATAAGACTTCACCTTTCTCTCTGCAGGAAACAGTGCTTTGTGTCCCTGTTCCAAGCAGCTGAAACGTGCGCACTCTGATATTTGATTTTCTCTCTCTCACACACACACACATCTGGGAAAGGCTGGCACAGATTTACCCACTATATCACCTTCACCCAGGCTATATGGCAGATTCACTGCCACCAGCCATCTACTTTAAGGCTGTTACCAGGGTACCTAATTACTCTCAGTAAAATTAATACTTCTACAAATGGTAGTATTAGCCAAGCGACTTTCAGGAGCATGAAACCCACAGTGTCACCAAATGAATGCAGTTACTCTCCAAGGTTAAACTACTTTCTAAAAAAAAAAAACAGCCACAATGAAATGTATAGATATATTTAATAATAAATAATAAAATAGAAAACCAGAAAATACTGAATGTGTTTACAATAAACACCAGAGTATCAGTTCACAGGGAATATATAAACAACACAGATGGAAAGATTCAGATACAGAAAAACAATATTTAACTAGTCGCACTATATTTTCCTAACTGACTGAAGAATTACTGTTCCCTACTTACTTGCTAGAGCAAGGCAAGATGAAGTGGATGAGTGTCTTTTTGTTGTGAAGTTCCCCAAAACAAAGTGCTGAGTGCATACCTGTCAACCTCTTAGAGCAATAAATCTGGACAAACCCATACATAGTGGGGGGGGGGGGGGGGCAGAGGGCGAAAAATAGGGACTAATTTTAAATATTGGTTTTACAAACTTAGAAAGTTAATATAATAACAGACTTTTGCATTAGCATGAATTTTCTGAAGAGTATGACATTTGAAACTCAAATTACTGTAATTATTTTCTGACTTCAGTCATCAATGACTTGCCAAAAATTTGCCAGAAAAACAAAGTTTTATGAGGAAAAGACTAAAAATATGAGGTGAAAATCTGGACAGTTGAGAGGTATGGCTGAGTGTCGCTATCACATCTCTCACTAATATCTAAAATAATTTTAGTGCTGATTATAAAATGATGTCACATCTGGTCATCTGATTGTGTGGTTCCCACACTACCCCCCTGACTAGAAGCTAAACGAGAATCTAGCACTGATGTGTCACAATATACACCTAGAGCTTTGGTAAAGCATCTGGAGACTGTAAAACAATTCCAGTACTTTCATCCTCCTTGTAAAGACTAACCAGCCCTTATCTGGCACCCCAGGATAGCAGTTAGCTCACCACTAAGGATAATAAGACCAGGATCCCAGGTGATTCACTGCATCTCTGGCTGTATTAAGGCCTGTGAGATAAAAATCTTTATGGCCTAAACCAAGTAATTTAATTTCAGATTATTTTTAATGTTAATCTAGGCTAAGCTTAACCCCTTCCTACCAGTATTCCCTGTTAACATATATGCATTTCCTCGGTTACACCAGTACAGTCTGATATAAATGTATATTTCTTTTCTATCCAGGAGGACATTTTCAACGCAAGCAGCTTTACAAATGCATTTTAACATGAGCATCTGTACAAATCAGTTTGATATACAAATGACATAAAATTCTTTACAAAACTTCAGCCTCTATGCTGGCATATGTTACACATGCACTGCCCTACTCTCTCTGCCATAGTTGGCACTATCTCACACCATCACAGTAAGATTTCACAGAACTGTTCTTTCTAGAGTTTTCAGCACTCTAAGTCTCTAAAAAAGGGAAAAAGAGCTGCTTTTCTGATTAATTTTCTGCTAATTGCTAACTGGATGCCTTTTCATTTTATTTTTTTCTAAGGTATGTGATTCCTTTTGAGAGAACTGACCTCTGCATGCAAATCTTAAGGTGATGATTGTGTTTTAGGGTATACTTAAAGTTTTGGATGCATGATTGGAAATGGCCTAGAACTAAAATGAGTAAGTTTTCCAGCTTTTATAACATTTCCCCTTTTATTAAAACTAACAGTGCTAGAAGTAGTGAATTTAGTAACACAGATAAGAAATGGAAGTTGGATGTTAGGAAAGGGTAGGAGCAAACTACGTAGAAAAAATAGGAAGTGTGGGAGCAATACATGTAGAATAATGTTTTGGAGGAGGAATGAGATTTAAGGGAAGGCAGGAACTGAATGAGCTTTGTAATGTCCGATTGAAGATTATATGTGATTTATAATGGTTGCAACTAAAATATGTCAATATTGATTGTTTTCATTTACATAGATGTATGTGTGCCCATGTCATAAGTGATAATTCAGTAAAGATGTTTCTTGTTTTAAAAAAAAAAATCACCCTTTTATTCAAAGCAGCTCTACCTTGTGTCTGTATGAGGAGTATGCACAGTAATTCTGCCCCCCCCAAATAATGATATATATATATTTTTGTAAACTTTATAATAAGGCTCCAGCTTCAGCATTAGAGTAGAACAAAATGCAGTTCATTTCCCTAATGGCACAAGTATTGAATCCAGAAGCAACTCTAGTCCCTGTTCTTTCCTATAATTATGCCTGCTTGCTTGAGTAGTGCATTTAAACTTCTGTTTCATCTAATGGCAGCACTGTTCTTACTCACCCAGGTCCCAACCCATGTGGGAGATGTAGCTGTCCCTGCCAAATATAGCAATGGCATGCAGTGGCAATGTGTTTTATCTCAAGATGTACCTGGGGTTTGTCTGCAGGAACTTTGTAATGTCTGACTGCATTTGGAGCAAACTGTCGCTTGTCCGGTGAGGATGAAACAGAAGAACAGTTCTGGGTTCAGCTCAAACAGCTTTATTATATACAAACACATCAGGATTGAGGCTTAGTAACTTAAACTTAAATAAACCTATAAACAGACTGACTACCGCACTCATACGTGTTAACACTCTGGGTGTTAACTCAAAATGGCACTGCTGCCTGCATGTGCTCTCTATTTCTATGCATGTGCCCTCCCTCACTTTGAAATGCTTCTTAAAGTTACAACACATGCTCTGTTCTACATCCTCCCTCTTTGAGAAATGCGTCATGCACGGTAATAATGCCAACAATCACTGACATGCAGTTGTACAGAAATAATCCTTTGACATGCAATTATACAGAACTAATTACAAATGAAACTATCTTGTCCAGGTTGCTGGTCTAGAAATATGACCTGATCATGTGACATAAAAACTAGGACTGGGTTTAGCAACAGGGATTGTCTTTAATGAATGTTCAACTTCAGGGACATCTGGGACATCATCAGGAATGGGAATGGATACTGAGACATGTCCTTCAACAGGAACATTGTCTGGGTTGCTCTGAGATCTAGAGTCTGTATCACAGGTATGATGCTGTGATATCAATTCAGCCACCAGAAGAAGATGCCTGTGATTTCTTCTGTATTTTATAGCATCAGATTCCACTAAGATCTTGGCTCGGCACATACACCTCTCACTTGACCAATTTGATTGAAACCTTTTGCTGTTTGCATGCTCACCATCTCTCCTTCTTTCAATGGATGAAGAAATCTGTTCATTTTATCATAGCTGGACTACTGAAATGAAAGCTATTTGAATAGTTGGGCTTTTTCTGCTCTGGTGTTTTTGGCATTAGGCACCAACAAACTGGAACTGATAGGCAGGGTTGTTCTGGTTTGCGTAGACAGTAAATTGTCATGGGATATATTTCTGAGATTAAGCAAATTCAAGAAAACATTGGTATTGTCACACTTTGACCTCTCTAGTAATTGCTTTGCACTTTGTATTGCACGTTCAGTTAGACCATTTGACTGGATACTCAGGATTACTGGTATATGGATAAAGTCCCGCTCTTTTGCAAATTTCTGAAATAGCTAACTGGTAAACTGGGCACTGTTGTCTGAAATAACTTTATGTGGGCTACCATGGACTGAGAAATGACATTTCAACTTACTAATGACAGTACTGAACATTAGGTTAGGTAGTAGATCAGTCTCAAAACAATTTGAATAAGAGTCTACCCACACTAAGTAATGTTGACTGTTCCACTCAACTATGTCAGTGGCTACTGTTGACCAAGGTAGTTCAAGAATCTAGCTTAGCTGAAGTGGCTCTTTTTGCAAATGCGGTTTAGTACTATCACATACTGAACAAGATGAAAGTTTTTTATAAATCTCTTTTGACAGAGAAAGCCAGAATAATAGTCCTCTCACCCTTCTTTTGGTAGCTTCAGAACCTGGCTGGCCACAATGCAACATTTGGATGTACTCATGTTGTAAGGAAGTAGGAATGACAACTTTAGGACCTTTGAAAATTATACCATCTTCCATCAACATCTCATCTCTGTAAGGAAAATAAGGTTGCACTTTATTGGTACACAAGCTTGCTTGGACGGCCATCCAACAATGATGAAGTGGTTGAGATTTTGCAAAACTGGATCAGTCTTTGTATGATCTCTTAGCACATCAAGTCTTGTGGTAGAAAAATTGTGCATTTCCATGACATCGAAGGCAAAATTCTGTGCATCAAGCTTTTCTGTGGTATTTCTGGGTGATCTGGATAAGGTATCAGCCAGATAAAGAAGTTTGCCTTTCCCACAGACCATTTTGAAGTTGTACTTTTGTAATCTGAGCATCATTCTTTGTAGTCTTGCTGGAGCTGTATGCATAGGTTTCTTTAAAATAGTGACTAGAGGTTGATGCTCAGTCTCAATCTAGATAGCTCAGCCATAAATATAATCATGGAACTTTGAACACGTGAACACAGTTTCCAAAAGTTCCTTTTAATTTTGAGGATACTTGTTACACAAGCTTGCTTTGATGGCCATCCAACATTGATAAAGTGGTTGAGATTTTGCAAAATTGGATCAGTCTTTGTATGATCTCTTAGCTCATCAAGTATTGTGATAGAAAAATTACGCATTTCCATGACATCAAAGTCAAAATTCTCTGCATCAAGCTTTTCTGTGGTATTTCTGGGTGATCTGGATAAGGTATCAGCCGGATAAAGAAGTTTGCCTTTTGGACAGATCATTTTGAAGTTGTACTTTTGTAATCTGAGCATCATTCTTTGTAGTCTTGCTGGAGCTGTATGCATAGGCTTTTTTAAAATAGTGACTAGAGGTGGTTGATCAGTCTCAATCTAGGTAGCTCGGCCATAAATATAATCATTGAACTTCGAACATATGAACACAGTTGCCAAAAGGTCCTTTTAAATTAGAGCATACTGCATCTCAGTTTGGGTAAGAGTTCTAGATGCATAGGCTACTGGTCTGCCCTCTTGAAGAATAACTTTACCAAGACCAAACTTTGAAGCATCACAGGAAAGAATTACTGGTTTGTGGATATCATAGTGTCTTAACTTAGGTGGACTAGCAATTTTCTGTTTCCGGTAATCAAATGCTCTCTGGTGTTGCTCCAGCCATGACCAGGTAACATTTTTGTGTGTTAGCTCTGTTAAGGACGCTGACAATTCACTGAGGTCTGGTATAAACTTGCCCAAATAGTTAACCATACCAAGAAAACGCTGTAAGGCTTGGACATTGTCTGCAGCTGGCATGTCAAGAATAGCTGTTTGTTTGGAAAGATCTGGTCGTAAACCTGAACTGGTAAATAAATGTCCTACGAGAGTAACTTCTGGTAGCCTGAATTTACATTTCAGAGGATTGAGCTTTAGATTCACGTCACATACTCTTTCCAGAGGTTTCAGTCATGCTCTTCTTCACCATTGCCTCCAATTAGTAAATTATCTACTATTATAGCACATGGATAGCCTGAAAAAAATTTGCTCCATTGCATGCTGAAAGACTTCACTGGCAGAATTTATTCCAAAAGGCATTCTAAGAAATCTGTATCTGCCAAATGGTGTGCTGAATGTAGTCAGTAGTGAAGATTTACAATCAAGCATTACTTGCCAAAATGAACTCTTTACATCTATGACAGAAAAAACAGTGGCATTTGGTGCAGCGGTTAGCGTTGTTGCCTCACAGCAACAGGTTATCCAGTTAAATTCTCAGCTGGAGCATCTTCTGTGTGGAATCTGCATGTCCTTCCCACGGTCGAGTGAATTGAAAAGACATGCAGGTAAGTGCGAGCGTGTGTGGGTGTGCCTCCTTTAAAGGTTGGGCACCGGACTGGCAACTCGACACCGTAAAAATCCACTGCCAATCATTAGCAGACTGGAGTTCTGCTGTAGCGACCCCTAACCAGGAAAAGCCGAAAGACTTTAGTAGCAACTTCCTCAACTTTACGCATAAGATGGCAGGGTCTCTTTAATGCTTTAAGTCTCTTGGGTCAATACATATTTTGATTTCATCTGAGCTTTTCTTATGAGCAACAACCATGGAAGACACCCATTCATTTGGTTCTGTAATTGGACAAATCACACCTTGGTACACCATTTTATCTTACTGTACTTTGACTCTGTCCTGCATAGCTATTGGAACTCTTCTTGCTGGTCTGACCATCGATCTGACCTCATGGAGTACACAACTGGAAGTTTACCTAGCTTGTCTTCGAAAATATCACCATAATATCACCAAAATAGCATTGGTGAAACTGGAACATGTGCTTACATGATGGGCTTCTTTGATAAAAGAGAACCGTTTCATTTTTAAACCGTCTCCAAGACTCAGTAATGACTGCACAGGTCTTTTGACTACATAAAATTTCAAGCTGCAACTTTTCACAGCTGAGTAGCATGAAAGCACTACTGAGCATTTGGTTTGAATCTCTTCACCTCCGTAAGCAACACACTTGGCACAATTGGCCAAATTAAGGTGTTTACCAGCTCTTACTCTAGCAAATGTTTCTGCTAACATAACATTGCACTTTGAACCAGTGTCCACTTTGAGCTCTGTGGGTTTACAATTAATCAGGACAGTACAAAACACTTTGTTCTTTGCCAACAAATCTACTGCATTAACCTTTTCACTAACCACTGATACACCATCTACATAGAAAGTAGAGTTGCAGCTTTCTATATGATCAACTTGCTTTTTTGAGACGCCTTTTTTAAGAAATGAATGATGCTTGCTTGATTTACAAAGCTTTTGAAATTGGTTCCATGTTTTACACTTGTGGCATTGCTGACCAAATGCTAAGCACTTTTCTCTTTTGGACTCGTGATTGGCACCACAATTACGACAACTGACAATGAGACTTGACATGGGTTTTGTTGACTCACCCTTATGCTGCACTGAGCATGTCCATTTTAGTGGGCTAGTCTTAGAACTTACTGGAAAGGTAAGCCATGTACTTGGGCCTGTTTCAGTTAGCCATGTGCTGCATGCGTCTATGTTTGCTCTAAAGGCTGCTGACACCATGCTCTTATCACTTGCAAGCATAAATGTATGTCTTTCTGTAAACTCATGTGTTTGACAAATCTCTATGACTTTTGCTCAACATTAAATCACTGTCTCGAAGCAAATGCTTTCTCACTGCAGCATTACTAACATCACTCACAAGCCTGTCATTTATCAACTCATCTTTCAAATCACCAAATCTAAACATTTTAGCTTTGTTTCTCAAGTCAGTAATGTAAGCTGCAAAAGTTTCTCCTGGCTTTTGGTCTGTTGTATAAAATAAGTGCCTCTCCAATGCAACATTTGTTTGCGGATTGCACATTTTTATAAATTTACATTTCAAGCACTCAGGGCCCTCCCTTGATTCAGCTTGTACAACAATATGGTGGTTTTCCCCTTCTCCTGCATATACTGCTGCTGCATACACAACAAATGCTCTCTTTCAATAGCTTCCAACCCACTAGATTAAGCAGAATAAATGCCCTCATATGTGCATCTTTATCAGAAAAAGCTGCTTGTATGAAAATGTCATATTCCTGCTCAAATACTCTCCAATTCTCTGCAATATTATGATCAAACACGAGTGGACCGGGTCTGAGAAATGCCTCTGCCATGCCAACACACAGTAGTAAAGACTCTTGAAGTTATATACATGCACACACATACGTCAGACACGTGTAATTATCCTCAACAGCACAATAGACTCTTCAAATAACTGCACTTTGCAAAATAAGTTTCCGTAGCACAAGAACACTTTCAAATCACTGCACTTTGTGAAACCACCCTTATCAGTATAAGAAACACTTCAAAATGGCTACATTTTGTGAATGAACTGTACACAGCACAAGAAACTTTTCAAAATGACTGTACTTGCAAAATAACTGTACTTTGCAATGTGTGCTTTATTACAGTACAATGATTTCAAAGAGTTTACTATGTGCAAACACTTTGCACAGTCTGAGATACTTTGAACAACTGTAGTTATACTTTGAATAGCTTTAGGCAATGCGAAATACTAGCTAATATAAAAACAATGGTCTTTTACTAAAAAATTACAGCTGCTTTGCTTTTCCATGCTTATTTTACCGTTTTATTGTACTTGCACTCATTTGACTTTTAATACGCTCATTATACTTTTCTTGTGATCATTTTATTTTTAGCACGCTCGTTGTGCAAATCAGAAGTAGTGCTGAATGCTCTCATAAGTATTTCAAATAACTTTAACAAATATCATGGTTTCGAACATTTTGTTTAATCAATCAAGAATGTTGTGCTTTTTGTTTGATTAGTAATATGTTTTATGCTTTGCGAATGCTTCATATAATTTTCTTTATGAAATAAATAATTTGTGAGTTTATTACCTGAAATTTGTTTCTGACCTTTTTCAATCGTTTGAGCAGGATGGGATGAAACTTCTAACACCATGCCGTTCAGATACACCCCTTCTGGTACCATGTCATTCAGGCATGTTCTAACACCATGTCATTCAGAAATCCTGCTTCTGGCACCATGTCTCTTTTAGACATGCCACATCTGACACCATGTCACTCATCTGGTCAGGATAAAACAGACGAATAGTTATGTTTTTTTTTCAAACAGCTTTACTATATACAAACACATCAGGATTGAGGCTTAGTAACTTAAGAAACACATGAACCTCGTAGTGACAACAATATAGCAGAATAGGTAAAATTACTACGTGAATGCCACAAACTAAGAAGGCTCAAGGAGACATAATGTTGTAAAAACAATAATTTATTAGACTTGTTGAATAAATAGGTTAAGTGCTTTAGTTTAAAAACAACACAAGATTCGCATACAGGGGAGCACTAGCAGCCCCCATAGCTACTCCCTTGCTTTGCCTATAGTATTCCCCCTCCAAAAAAATAAAATTATAATCTAATACAATACTCATGAATTCACTTATAAGAATGATCTTTTCCCAGTCAAGGCCACTATATCTCCTGATACTACTAACAAACCTCTCCATCCCTTCATCTCTGGGGATGCAGGAGAATAAGTCGACCACATCAATGGTGACCAGAATTAGATCTTGTTTCCACAATGTGGGGGTCAATCTGCCTAGGAAGTCCCAAGAATTTTTCACTATATGTTCAACTTTCCCATAAATAAATTTCAACCAACAGTCTACCACCTTACCAAAAGGGAAGGTTTTTGACTTGCTTCCCGAAATGATTGGTCTAAATGGGGGGGTGGAACATGTTCTTGTGGATCTTGGGAATTCCTACCATAGTGGCTAATGTGGGATGTTCTACTCTAAGAAATTTGTATAGGTCACCATCAATTCTATCTTCTATCAAATATTCCTCCAACAGAGCATCTATTCGCTGATAAGCTATATTTACTTAATTGATAGAAGACACCATGTATTTGTCAGAATCCTGTATTATAAGTTGCATCTCATTCAAATAATCATTAGTCTCAAATAACACTACCCCTCCCCCTTATCTGGCTGCATTATTCTGATGTTATTATTACTACACAATGCACACATGGTGTCATGTTCTTCCTTTGTGAGGTTGTAGTGTATTTTACGATGTCTACTGTTGTCCAGATATTGATATAGTTGATCCACTACAACCTTGTCAAAGCTGGCCAGCGTGGGATTTAAGGGGTAAAAGTGCTTTTATGAAGTAAAGTTTTGGAATGTCACTCTTCAACCCCTTTGAAATGCACAGACAAATTTAACTTCCGTAAAAAAAAGTTTGAATTCTATAATATTGTCAACAATATTAAAACTAGTATTGGGTACAAACTTAACACCCTTCTTAAATAATGCAAAATGATGATTTGTCAATTGTAATGAAGTATAATTGTAGATATAAAAATTCCCCTTACCAAATTTGACTTCATTGTATTTGATTATACCATCATTATTAGATGCAGTTACCAACTCCCCCTGTTCCCCCTGTGTTTGGGTGGTTGATATCTCCATTTGTTATCCTCTCTTGCTCCATTGTTGTCCCCCCAATGTATGTCTTTCCCTAAAAAAGACTGAAATTCTTCTTGCCGATATTTCGACTCTATAACTTGTTCACTAGGGTGTCCACCTGTATTCCCCTGAATTCAGGTCAATCTACTTCTCTTGTTCCAATTATATGCATAACCTTCCTTATACTGCTTCAAATCCCTCTTCAATTTTGCACATTTTCTTATAAAAATCTTTTGGTGATTACTGTCAGCAAGTTTAAATTGTTTATCGTATAAATTGCTCCACTGATCAAATGAAAGGTCACGTGTAATACTTGTGTTTAAACTGTCAACCTCCTTCAATAGTTTACACATTTTACTATCATTACACTAATAAACTTCATGAAACTTATCCCAAAACCATCAAACAGCGCATTACATTCATTCAATAGCTCTTCATTTAAGACAATACCCATTGGCCTCTTAAAAAAACGAAGCCCCATAGGAACTATTTTAAGTTCAATACAACAAAGCTTAGTAACTTAAGCCTAATTAAGCAGTTATACATGTTAACACTCTGGCTGTTCACTCAAAATGGCACTACTGCCTGCATGCACTCTGTATTTGTACGTATGTGCCCTCACTTGGAAATGTTTCTTAAAGTTATAACACATGCTTTGTTCTACACAAACCTTCTCCCATTCTTGATTTCCTGTATATTCCAGGTAATTATCTTGAATGCTTTCTCTGGTACTATACCCTTACATGTGTTGCTGTGTCTCTGTTTCCCAGGAGCTGGGTGAATCATCTCCCACCAGTGGTCATGTCATCATTGGTCTGATTCTCTCCCGTTTCATCTTTCTGCCAAGCATCGTGTTCTTGTACCTCTTGCATCCTGCCATTTACACACCTCTGTTGTGCTGTGGAATGGCATGCACTTTCACTTGTTACATGAATGCAGCCATCTAAATCGAGATCCTTAAATTACTTACTGTTCCCAGCAGGCTTCCATTTGTCTGATGGTGGTCTGAAGTATTTTATTCGTAAAGTAAAGTTTAGTTCCCTCGTCAAGGGAATCTTAAGATCATTCAGTGCTGCCTGTCCTGTAAATGTTTCCCTCCATTTTAAGCCTCTGGATAGCTTATTGTATATATATTATTGGCTATAAACTTCTGGGATGAAGGGGCAGTGATTATTACATTTGTATCTTTTAAGCTAGGTCAGGATTTCTCTGATTTTGTTTGCTTGTTTATTTGATTTATAACTGGTTAGATGGGCTTGTCAGAAGACTCTCCTGAGGCACAAACTGATCTAAAAGACATGCACACATACACAAACACACACACACACACACACACACACACACACACACACACACACACACACACACACACACACACACACACACAATAAAAAAAAAAACAGAAATCGTAGGCCTTGGGTGGTGTATTTATGTTCAGATGTTTATTCAGGTGCTGCATATCAAATGTCATTTTTTTCCCCACAGCGTGTCTATTTGGGAAGTGAAATGGTCTGGTATTAAGAGTTATTTTATTACTTTGGGAACATCACAGGAGAAAGTGTTCTGGTTAAAAAATAAAATCAGCCACTCACTGAAGTTTTCTGTTTCCATAATATTGCAATTTGTACATAGGCCATAGAGCAGATGTTCTTCGTTTTCCATTGCTGCAGTCCTTACTATTGGGTATAGTCCGCGTCCAGTCGGCCCGAATACCAGAGTATAAGGCTGACGTCGGTCATGGCGCCTTAGACTGACGTCAGTACGTCAGGGTACTAATGCGCATGACCGACGTCATATCCACAGTCTTTTTTGCCGCATGGTCCGATGCAGAAGCAGTTTTGCGAGTGCAGGTTGGCGTTCTGAGATATTTCCGAAACCGGAGTTTCAGACCAAACAGAGTTGGCTAAGTACCCGCTAGGGAACATTTTGGTTTTTCTTGCCTCAGTATTTTACCGGATGTCAGAAAAGTGAATAACTGTATTTCTTGTGGGAAACAGATACCTCATAGGGATTACCATACCTTGTGTATACCTTGCTTAGGGCCTGAGCACGACGCTGTTGGTTGCCGCTCTTGTGCTAGGTTTAACAAACGCACTATTAAGAGGAGGTTAGACTGTGCCAGGTTAGTGTTTGGGAAGCGTGTAATTATAAAATGCCGCCGGATGCTCCACGCGCTTCCAAGAAGCGCAAGGACAAGTCAGTGAAGCCTAGGGTTGATGAACCGCAGTCCCGACGCCGGTTCTTTAGAAGGCTCAGTGGAGCCAGAGGTTTTGCCAGGAGTTTCCATGGAGTCTCAGGCAGAAACTTTACTATTACAGGATGTGCCTTCTCAGGAGGTAGGCCAAGCTGAGGGGGCTTCTCAGGTAACTGTTCTTCCCTCTCTTTCCAAGGTAGTTAGAGCCTCTCCTTCTGTTGCCAAAACTTCTTTGAGAGGTAGGCCTAGTTCAGCTTCAGTGGGGGCTTCTCCTAGCATTTCGGGTTCTGTACCTAAGAAACATATGCTTAAAATGGCAGAAGATTTGATTACTATGATTAGAGGTTCTATGCCCCCGCCTGATAAGAGGCCTAGGGTGGAACCGGAGTTTCCTACTTATTCTGATTCTGATGTGGATGATTCCACTCCTACAGCTTCTCCTCCTGAGGATTTCTCCTTTTCAGAGACTCTGCATTCCATGAGGGAGCATTTTAAATGGGAAGGCCAGGATTACTCTGATTCCAGGAAAAGGCTTAGGGAATTCTTGTTTTTGCCCCAGCATAGGCCCTTAGCTATTCCTCCTGTGTTGAATGTGGTGGAAGATGTTTTTGCAGAGGCTTCCCTGAACCCTGACTCTTTGCCTCCTGCTCCTGTTAAGCCTGATAGGTATTATAGGGTGCCCGGAGCTCATAAGTATTTGTTTAAGAGTCCTAGGGCGGACCCAGAAACTGTTTCTCAGGGGCCTAAAGGTGTTAAAGCTTCTGTGGTTAAAAATCCTGTTCCCACTGATAAAGAGGCAAGGGCTTTGGATAGGTGGGGAAAGAAAGTGTATACTTCTTCCACTCTAGCCATGAGAGCGCTGAATTGTCAGTTTCACATGCTAAAATATCAAAATTATCTCCTTTCACAATTGAAATCTAAGGTGGATGCTTTGGCGGAAGGTATTGAGTGTAAAGAGTTGCTGGATTTGGTTCATGTGTCTGAACAAGTGGGTAAGCATTCTTTGCAATGTGGTTTTGATGCTGTGCAGGCCTCCTCGAGGGTGGCTGCTACTAGTTCTGTTCTTCGCAGGCATGCCTGGTTGAAGGATCAGAATTTAGCTGAGCATGTTAAGACAAGGATTTTGGATGCTCCTTTACAGTCTGATGTGTTGTTTGGATCGCCTGTGGAAGCAGTTTTAAAGAAAATGGAGGACAAAGCTAAGTCTATGCAAACTGTTAAAGATTTTTGCAGGTGCAGCCTCCAAGTTTAGTAGAAATTGGCCTGCTAAGGGGTGGACATATCCTGCTTATGATTCCCAGTCTAGGGGTAGGTCTAGACGTGGTAGGGGCAGGGCTCAAGGTTCTTTTAGGCCTAGATCAGGGAGTTCACCTGCTCAGACTTCTGGTGAGGGCAGGGGTCAGTCCTTTCAAACAGACCCAATGACCTGCCTTTTCAGCTGCCAGTGGATTCTCGTCTGGCAGCTCCTTTGGGAGGAAGACTGTCTCTTTTCAAAGAAAATTGGGATTTTATTACTCAAGACAGATGGGTGTTGGATATCATTCACCACGGTTACAGATTTTATTTCCACACAATGCCCCTTTCAAAGGCATGCCAGACGCTCCTCCTCCACAAAGAAAAGAGGCTCACAAGCAAGTTTCTCAGTTACTCCAGATGGGGCCCTTCAGCCAGTCCCTGTTTCAGAAAGGGGCCTAGGATTTTATTCTCGCCTGTTCCTAGTACCAAAGAAGGGGAACACGTGGAGACCAATTTTGGATTTATCTCTCCTCAACACTTATCTGGACATTCCCAAGTTCAAGATGTTGACGTTACAACAACTTTTACCTCTGCTGGGCAAAGATCACTGGATGGTAACTTTAGATCTCAAGGAAGCTTACCTTCATGTGCCTATAAGGCTAAGTTGCAGGAAGTATCTGCGGTTTCAACCTGGTAATTCTCAGTATCAGCTCTCTGTATTACCCTTTAGCTTATCTACTGCCCAGAGTATTCACAAAGGTTCTGGCTCCAGTGATAGCTTACTTCAGGCTTCAAGGAATTCAAATCTATCCTTACTTGGACGACTGCCTGATTCTGGCTCAAGAAAAGGAAGACCTTCTACAGCATCTGGAATATGTTATAGCAGTGCTAAGATGCCTAGGGTATTCTGTGAACGAAATAAAGTCCAGTCTAGTACCCTCTCAAGACATGTGCTTTCTGGGTGTGAGACTGAATACAGCAGCCCAGATGGCCTTTTTAACCCCGGACAAACAAAAGAGTCTGTCACTTTACTTCCATCAGCTATCTCATCAGTCCGTGCTGACTGCAAGGACAGTCCTTCAAGCATTAGGGTTCATGGCATCTTGTATTCTGGTGCTTCCCAATGCCAAACTGCATATGAGGAAGCTGCAATGGTATCTCAAAAATGTATGGACACAGCACTGCCAGGATTTGGACACTGTCATTCAAATAATACCTTGCCTACAAATAGAATTTTTGTGGGGGGCTCAGGAATGTCACCTAAACAAGGGACTCTCTGTGACCCGGCCAGAGGCGAGTCAGATTTTAACGACAGATGCCTCGGACATTGCTTGGGGAGCTCATCTAAATGGAAAGTGGATACAAGACAAGTGGCCTGCCAGACTACAGCATCTACATATCAACATGAAGGAGATGTTAGCAGTCCAGTTTGCATTAATGGCCTTCAAGGAGTTACTTCTTCCAGGGCAGGTGTTGATTCTAACAGACAACACAACTGTCATGTGGTACATCAACAAGCAAGGGGGAACACATTCTTATCCTCTATGCAGGCAAGCAATGATTTTATGGGAGACTGCGCTAAGCTTGCAACTAACTCTTCAGGCAAGGTTTCTGCCAGGAGCACAGAACTCCTTAGCAGATGTGTTAAGCAGACAAATCATGGATCCCCAATGAAAGTGGAAACTGGATCTTCATGTATTTCAGAAATTGACAGTGTCATGGGGAACTCCAGACATAGATCTGTTCGCTTCTCCACTAAACCACCAGCTGCCAAAGTATTGCACAAAGGGGTTTCATCACACAGCTTGGAAAGTGGATGCTCTGTCTTTCAGTTGGAAAAAACTTCATGTGTATGCCTTTCCACCTCTGCCTCTTCTTCCAAAGGTACTATTAAAGGTCAGACAAGACAGGCCAAGGATGATTTTGATAGCTCCAGATTGGCCTCGCAACACTGGTACCCACTACTACGGAGTCTGGTAAAGAAGCCTCCATGGCCTTTACCTCTGATTCCTCATCTGTTATCTCAGAAGGACGGTCATCTGCTCAATGTCAAGCTTCACTCTCTTCATCTAACAGCCTGGCATATTCTCTGTTGAAACACAGCAGGTCTCAACTTCCTCAACAAGTTTTAAATGTGATTATGGAAGCTAGAAGACCTAGTACAAGGAAGGTGTACGCGAGAAAAATGGAAGAGATTTTTATTTTGGAGTACAGCAAAGAATTTGGAGATTTCTGAGCCTAATTTGAGTGTGGCTCTTCAATATCTTACTGAGTTATTGGACAAAGGTTTGTCCTTCTCTTCCATTAAGATTCATGCTGCAGCAATTTCAGCTCACTATGATTGTGACCCACCATTGTTTTCGTGATCCTTTGTTCAAGCAGTTTCTTAGAGGGGCAAAGAATATAAGACCCCCATAGAGCTCCTACTCCTGCTTGGGATCTCAATTTTGTGTTGGAAAACTTACTCTACAACCTTTTTGAGCCTGCGGCTACTGCTGAATTGAAATACTTGTCATGGAAGACTGCTTTTCTGTTGGCTATTACTTCTGCAAGAAGGGTGTCTGAGTTGCAGGCCCTATGGCAGTAGAGCCCTTTTGATTTTCCATAAGGATAGGGTATCATTACGCACTAATCCTTCCTTTATGCCTAAGGTGGTTTCTAGTGTGGCTTTAAACCAAACTATTCATTTGCCTACTTTTTATGCAGACCCCAAAATAAAGGGGAAAAGATTTTGCACACTTTAGATGTACACAGGCAATTAAGTATTATTTAAGCAGGACTAAGGATTTCAGGCAGTCTCAGCAGTTGTTTGTTTCTTTTTGCTTTGAGTTCACAGGGCAAGCCTGTGTCAAAACAAACTATTTCTAGGTGGATTGGCTTTGCATTGCATTTTGTTATTCCCATCATGGCAAGGAAATTCCAGCTGGGATTAGGCCTCATTCCACTAGCGCTACTGCCACTTCAACAGCACTTCTAACCGGGGTGGCAACTAAGGATATTTTGGGAGCAGCTACTTGGAGTTCAGTGCATACTTTCTCTAAGCATTATCACCTTCCTATTTACTCTAAGTCTAGGGCTGGTTTTGCCACAGCTGTTTTGCAAGGCATGTTGTCAGCTCCTACTTCTTTATGATTTGCCAGCCTCCCTTACCTCTGCTTTGGGATTCTACCCAATAGTAAGGACTGCAGCAATGGAAAACGAAGAACATAGTACAGTTTTGTACCTACCATAAATGTAGATGTTCGAGGATTCCATTGCTGCAGTCCAATTTACCCTCCCTCCTTCCCTCTGTGTTTAGGGGTGGTTGTGTAGGTGAGTTTACATGCTTATATTTTGTATATATTCTTGTATATATTGTACATGTTTTTGGTGCAGGTATTTTGGGCCTTGTCTTTTTAGGGTCTTCTGACATCTGGGGCAAGAAAAGACTGTGGATATGACGTCGGTCATGCGCATTAGTACCCTGACGTACTGACGTCAGTCTAAGGCGCCATGACCGACGTCAGCCTTATACTCTGGTATTCGGGCCGACTGGACGCGGACTATACCCAATGGTAAGGACTGCAGCAATGGAATCCTCGAACATCTACATTTATGGTAGGTACAAAACTGTACTTTTTGGTGAACTTGAAAGCCTTGTGTTAAAAATTCAGTTCTTCTGCACGTGAACTGCATTCTTTCTTTGAGCTTGATTTAGTCCAGAACATATACTCTACCCTGTTATATTAGCTCAGAGTTAGCTTTACTTCAGATTTTTGTGAACCCACACTAGTAAATGTGGTGAAAGTGAATGAGATAATTGGGAAATGGCAGCATGTATAATGGACATTTAAAAACAGAGCACCTCACCTGTTAACAGCTGCATAAAACTCATTTTGACACCAGTTCCTAGCCAAATTAACAGTCTTGCAATGTAGTCCATTTAGAAAACAAAAAATGGTGTTCAGTGGAAAGTTGTTAACCCAGACAAGACAGTTTTACTGACTGGCTTTAGCTGACCTACATCCAGCTTTCATAAGTAACTCATTCCAATGGTATTTTCACCTTTAGGACACACTCAGCAAACAATATAAAATGAACTTGAGGCTTGTGTCTGTTTGGCCACTTTAGCTGTTGAGTATAAATTATGTCCTTAAGTTTAGCTGGTGAGTATAGAATATGTACCAAATTGCCATTTTCCCCCTAAGATTATTTCTTTATTTACTATTCTGATTACTTTTACCTTTGTCCAGGCATGTTCTTACTAAGTGATAGAACCGACGTATTTATAGTCTAAGCCAACTATTCTCAAATTGTGAGGCCAGCCTCCTTAGGGAAGTCCAAGCAAGTCTGAAAATGTTATGTACTTCTGACCAGTTAATGTTTTGTTTTGCTTTAAGCTAAATGCAGAAGGATAATAGTCAATGAATATGTGCTTTTGTTGCAAATAAATAAAAGAACAATGCACTAAGCCCATTCTTATCTATTTTCGATGCATAAGTGTGTTTTACGTTTGAAGCCTAGTCTGTTTCTATATAAGGTAGCATGTGATTCCTCATATAAGGAGATCCAAAATTCTTTCCTAATATTGAGATGTCTCCTTGACTTTTTCTGGTGTTTAAGGTTGGCTTACTGTGATGCAGTCTGAGAAGTGATGGTTTTGGCAACGATTTGGCTGTTTTTTTGTGTGGTGGGAAGTTTACAGCTTGGTAATCCATTGCCTCTCCTTTGAATGGGTTATGTCAAGAAAATCCAGAGAGTTTGGATAAAAAGTAATGGAGAATGTTACACCGGTCTCTCTTTCTCCTCATTTACAAGGAGATCATAACACTGATGATATTTGGGAAAGTGACAACAATCTAAAGGTAGAAGTAGATGACATGGTGGCCAGTAATGTGAAACCGCTATCCTGAAAATGACTTTCACTGAATTGTAAATTTGTTCTGTGACTGTAGAGTTAGTAAATGTAAGTTAGGAATGGCTGGTGTTCTCTTTTCATTGCAGAAGCAGGGAGCTTGCCTCCCTGTAAAAAAAAAAAAAAAAAAACACTTTAATTTTGGTTTGCTGAAAGTTTTTTTGTGCAACTGCTTCACGTTATCGTCAGTTGCACAGAGAGAATATTTCACTCATTTAATCTTCTCAGTTATTAATACTCTATGCAACAGCTCCATTTAAAAGGGAGTAGGGTGTCAGTCCTTTGGCTATGAAAACTAAAAATTAAGCCTGTCTAGGAAGCTGTAAATCAATTCAAGCATATACTGTTATATTGAGTATTTCATAGAGCTTTATTGTCTTCTGACTGTACCTCATATAAACATTTGATGTTTGTGTTCCCTCTCTATATAGTGGTAATGCAAGCCTGTTAATTTATCCATGCTGTTCTTCAACAACACATCTTAAGCTGGTGTACTTGTGCTGTAGTGGTTTAGTTTTTATGTCTCTTTCTCCTCTTTGCCCAATTTGATGTCATAAATAATTTGTTGAAAACATTTATCCTCTGTTCATGTCATGTAGAAAGTTTTCTTTGACCGAACAGTTGATGTAATATTTCTGAGCACCATTTCTGCTTCTTGAGAGCTAGTGTCATCTCTCCCTGACCAGCATCTTTTCAATGGTAAGCACATTTGAACTGGTAATTTTCTGTAATTTCCTGTAAGGAAACAAGGATGTAAAGAAAGCCTTTTATTTCTGTACACCCAGTATAAGTACAGCAGAGCATGTTTTCCTTACCCTGAAACTCTAAGGACATAAGTTGGTAATGCTACTGTAGTGCTGTTTTTAACAGTTCACATGATGGTGCATACGTTTGCCTGTAGTGTGGAGATGTGACCAGGGCCGGTGTTAACATTTTGGGGGCCCCCAGCAAATGTCAAGTTGGGGGCCCTCTGGCCACTTTCGCCAGACCCCTTAAATGAACACTTATACTTTTTCTGTAATTTTGGGTAGAAACAAGGATGAAGCACTTTTTTTTACAACAGCATAATACCACATGTTTTCCTTCCCAAAGGACATTACAGTTTAATTTAGGTGCAAGGTCCTTAAAAAACTCAGTCAAACAAACTTTGCTGGCCAGGCACTGGTTCGTTGCCCCCAAAAAACCCCACTTCCACCCACCCCCCAAACCGGTTTTTTTTCTTTTGGGCTTCCCGGGCATTTTCCTTTTTTTTTCCCTTTTCCAAAACCTTTTTTCCGGTCGGGGTCATAATTTAAATTTTCAAATCTTTGAAGTTTCTTCCCGTTTTCTTGCAGGATGTTGGGAAAAAATTCAATTTTTAACCTGGGAACAAACCTTAATTTTTCCTTTTCTTGTTCCTTTTTGGCCAGCCAGTCAGAGTTTCCCTTTTAATAACCGGCGCCCCAGAGCTGGCATTTCAACATTTTTCATTTCCCAAAACAATTGGTGCCCCGGATTAAATCTCCAAATAAAGACAAGGGTACTCGGCCAAAAAAAAGTTAAAAATAGGGCTCGGTTTAAAAAGAAATTTGAAAATACACAAAACCTTTCTGAATACCCTCCCTCAATCACCCCTCGAATTTCCAAGGTTACTTTACCCACCCTTGGTGTTAAGGATGGGCGAGGCCATCACCATTTTTTTAAAATTAAGGCAGGCTAAACAGAAAGCCTACTAATCCTGTTAAACCCCAAAAAACCAGCTTTAGTTCAAAATGTTATTTGGAGAAATTTAATTTCTTTTTGGGGAACCAACCACCCAGACACCTTCACCCCCGGAAGAATAAGCCCCCCTACCATTCCTTTGTATTTCTGTAACAACATCTAAACCCCCAGGGTTTTTAATTTTGGTTTGAGCAAAGAATCCATTCCAGTTTTCCCCCCCAAAAAAGGTTTTCGCGTCCGGTCGGGGGATCCAGAGTTTACTTCTCCGTAATTTAAAGCCAAAAGCAAGTACCCGTTGGGGACCTTTCTTCCCTGCCGATGTCGAAAAAGAAAAAGTTTCCGGGGGAAAAAAATCCTCAAAAAATTTTCCCACCATTCGCCGTTTGGCCCCAGCCCGTGGCCTTGGTTGCTTCTTTCCCCGGGCGAAAGGGGGATTTTGGAACTTTTTTCTTTGTTTTTCTACTTTGGGTCTTCCCCCCCAAACAAAACGCGTGCCGCCTGGGTGGTTTCCCAAACCATTTAAAAAAGGGAGTGCTGGTTTAAAACCAAAAAATATAAATCGCGAATTTTCCCTCAAAGGCCCCGCACAACCTTGAAGCCTAGTTTTACCCATCGGTGGTTTTAAGCCCCCCCCCCGGAGTTTCCCCCCAGATTCTGGGGCCCCCGCAGATTCCTTTAAAGGGGCCCCAGGGAAAACAGAAAGCTCTAAAACGTCCTTTCCCCCCAATGGGCCCCTCTTCTAGTTCTCAAATGCTTACTTTGGCAGAAGATTTAATTTCTTTAATTAGAGGATCTCAATCTCACTCCAGACAGGGCCTCTCAGCCCCAGAGAAGAGACCTAGGGCAGAGCCCCCAGCCAGTGTCCTCTGATGATTCTGCTGATGAATCAGGACATAACTGACCAGCCAGAGGCTCCTTTCTCCAATTTTGAAGATTCTGATGCTGAAGAATCCATTCCAGCTGCTTCCCACCAGAAGAATTCTCCTTTGGGGAAACCTTGCATGCCATGAGAGAACAGTTGTAATGGCAGCAACAGGATTTTTCAGACTCCAGAAAAGACTTATGACTTTTCTGCACCTCCCACAGCACAGGCCCTTAGCTATACCTCCTGTTCTCTCTGTGGTGGATGATGCTTTCAATGATGTTTGCTCAGCTCCAGATTCTTACCCCCAGCCCCTGCCAAACCAGACAGATTTTACAGGGTGCCAGATACTCATCACCACCTTTACAAGGCTCCACTTGCAGACCTAGAAACTATATCCCAGGGTCCCAAGACAGTAGCGACCATAGCTAAAACCCTATTCCTTCTGAAAGGGAAGCAAGGTCATTAGACAGATGCGGTAAAAGGTCTACACTTCAGCTACTCTCTCAGCTAGAGCTTTAAACTGTCAGTTTCACATGATACAATACCAAGAGTTTATGCTTGATCAGTTAACTAAAAAACTAACCACTGATGAATCTCTTGATAAGAAATATGTATTAGAGATGGTAAATAACATACAACAGGTTAGCAACCATTCCTTAAAATGTGGCTATGATGCACTGGAGGCTTCATTTAGATCAGCCATGACAGGCACAGTGATAAGAAGGCATGCATGGCTAAAGGAACAAGCTTTACCGGATCATGTTAAAGCTAAGTTGCTAGATGCTCCTATGGACAAGACAAGTTTGTTTGGTACACCTGCCCAGCAGGTTATGAAGAAAATGGAAGAAAAGGCAAAATCTGTTCAAACTGTTAAAGATTTCTTGCAGGTTCAACCACCAAGGTTTAGCAGGAACTGGCCTGCCAAAAATTGGTCCTTTCCTGACTCCACAAAATTTCATAAAGGCAGGAATAGACGTTCCAGAGGCAGAAACCAATCCAGAGGAGGTGCCTACAGAGGAAGACAGTGGCAAGGTAACAACAGAGGCACAGACACAGCCACTGCCACTACATCAACACAACCACAGTGACTTAACCCTAACCGCCTACCAGGGAACAAATAGCAGCTCCCTCTAGGCGGAAAGTTAACCTTATTTTCAAAGAACTGGCACTACATAACAAAGGACAAGTGGATTTTACAAACCATAGATCAAGGTTACCGGTTTCACTTCCACACTTTACCAGTCAAAAGAGGAATGCCAAATCTACCTCCAAATCAAAAAACAGAGGCTCTACGCCAGATAATGGAGTTAGCAAACATGAGAGCTGTGGAAAGAGTGCCAACAGCAGAGCAAGGAAAGGGGTTCTACTCCAGACTATTCCTAGTTCCAAGAAAGGAAAAAAGTTGGAGACCAATTCTCGACCTGTCCACCTTTAAATACATACATCATTGTCCCAAAATTCAAAATGCTGACCCTACAGCAACTTCTTCCCATGCTGGGCAAGGAGTCTTGGCTGGTAACTCTAGATCTCAAGGGGGCATACCTGCACGTCCCCATTCGACCAATCTGCAGAAGATACCTCAGATTTCTTGCAGGATCAGAGCACTATCAATTCTCAGCATTGCCTTTTGGCTTATCTACTGCCCAGAGTATTCACAAAATGCCTGGCATCAGTAATCGCCCATTGCAGACTTCAGGAATTCAAATTTACCCATACCTGGACGACTGCCTGCTACAAGGGACAACAAAAGCAAGCTGACAACAGATTTACAAAGGGTCATTTACTTGCTACAAGCACTGGGATACACAGTCAATTTACAAAAGTCAAGGCTGATACCTTCCCAAACAAGGACATTCTTGGTGGAATTGGACACAGTAAAACAAATGGCATTCCTGACTACAGAAAAACAAAAAGAACTTCCTCTTTACTTCTTGGCACTAACAAAACTGAACAAGTTAACAGCAAGAAAAGTACTGCAGGCCTTGGGCTTCATGGCATCATGCATAATCTTGGTTCCATTTGCCAGACTACATATGAGAAAACTACAGTGGTACCTAAAGAATTTATGGTCCCAACACAGACACAGTCTAGAAACAGAAATCCCACTAATTCCATGCTTAAAACAGGAGTTCCTATGGTGGGCTCAGGCATGCCAGTCAAACCCAGGCCTACCCTTTCGCAGATGTCAAGCAAGCCAGACCATCACAACAGTGCTGGACAAATGCGTGCAAGGATTGTGGACACAGGATCAACTTCAACTGCACATCAACCTAAAAGAAATGCTGGCAGTAAAACTGGCTATCCAAAAGTTCAAACCATTTCTCAAAGAGGGCCAGTTGATGATAAGGACAGACAACACCACAGTCATGTGGTACATCAACAAACAGGGAGGCACTCATTCATACCCCTATGCAGAATGACCTTGGAGCTGTGGACCCTGGCACTCAGCTACAACATCCAGTTACAGGCAATATTTGTACCAGGAAAGACAATACCCTAGCAGACATATTAAGCAGAACCACTTGGATGCCCACGAATGGAAGCTTCACCCGGACATCTTCAAGACCATCTCAAAGAAATGGGAATGCCACAGATAGACCTATTCGCATCACCTCTCAATCACCAGCTCAAAAAATTCTGCACAAGGACATTCCACCCATTAGCATGGAAAGTGGATTCGCTCTCCTTCAACTGGAAAGGCCTAACAGTATATGCATTCCCGCCTCTTCCTTTGATACACAAGGTACTACTGAAAATCAAGGAAGAACGTCCAAGGATAATCCTGATAGCTCCAAACTGGCCAAGACAACACTGGTACCCACTACTGAGGAGCATGTCTCGGAACAATATGTGGACAATTCCCCTGATGCCTTTGATGTTAACGCAGAACAACTACAGCATCATACATCCAAACCTAAAACCTTGCAACTGACTGCATGGAACATCACATAACAGCAGCTATTCCAGAACTTTCCCAAAGAGTTAAAGACATTATTCTTGAAGCACGCAGACCTTCAACAAGAAGGAACTATGCTGGAAAATGGAAAAGGTTTGTCATCTGGAGTACGGAAAGAGGAAAAGATGTGTCAAACATAGATATGCCTAACATTCTGGAGTATCTGGCCGAACTTCTTCATTCAGGCCTGTCCTACTCCTCCATCAAGATACATGCATCAGCTATTTCAGCAGAATACAGCTTTGATACACCTGTTTTTACGCACCCTTTGCTCAGGCAGTTCCTCAGAGGAATCAAGAATGTAAAACCTCCAAGGAAACCACCATTACCAGCTTGGGATTTAAACTTTGTGCTAGAAAAGTTGACACTATCACCCTTTGAACCAGCAGCAACAGCAGACCTACAACACCTGTCATGGAAAACTGCTTTCCTACTGGCAATTACTTCAGCAAGGAGGGTTTCAGAACTACAGGCCTTAATGGCAGTGCAACCCTTCCTAATCTTCCACCAAGATAGAGTGTCCATGAGGACTAATCCTACATTTATGCCCAAGGTGGTATCCAGAGTGTCTTTAAACCAGGCAATCCACCTACCTACCTTCTTTTCCCAACCCACAAAACAGAGGGAAAGAATACTGCATACCTTGGATGTACATAGACAGCTACGCTACTACTTGGACAGAACAAAAAATAGCAGAAAGACTGACCAACTTTTTGTAGCCTATGCAACAGAAAGGGAAGGAAAAGCTATTTCCAAACAGACAATCTCCAAATGGATAGGAAATTGCATACGATTCTGTTACTCCTTCCATGGAAAACCAAT
Organism: Protopterus annectens; assembly: GCF_019279795.1. Classification (NCBI taxonomy): domain Eukaryota; kingdom Metazoa; phylum Chordata; order Ceratodontiformes; family Protopteridae; genus Protopterus; species Protopterus annectens. Next base: position 743,976,990 of record NC_056733.1, on the reverse strand, counting down.
TCCACAGAACATAAGACCTCATTCTACAAGGGCAACAGCCACTACCACAGCCTTCTTACGAGGAGTGGCAACCAAAGACATTATTGAAGCGGCTACTTGGACCTCCGTGCATACATTTGCCAAGCATTATAATTTGCCTCTATATTCCAGATCCCGAGCAGGGTTTGCCACTGCTGTACTGCAAGGGATCCTAAACACACCATAATCTACCTTTATCCTCCTCCCCTAGTTGGCTATGGTATTCTACCCACTTGTTATGACTGCAGATGCATCCATGAAGGACATAGTACAGTTTTGTACCTACCATAAATGTAGATGTCCGAACTGGATAGCATCTGCAGTCAGGATTACCCTCCCTCCTTCCCCTCTGTGGTACTCCTAGGGTGTTTACCCTTCTAATAGCTAGCTGTTGGGGGGGAGTCTTTTATGGTGTATTTGTTTGTGTATATGTACATACATGCTTATTGTTGTGTTTACCTCTATCTATTTGGAAACATTGGCATCTATCCAAATTTTAGCCTGCAAGAGGGCTACTGGCATCTGGGGCAAGAAACACTGAGGAAAATGGCGACGGCTGATGCCTTTATACCCGAAGACCAACAGAGATGACGTCGGGTGGAGTGCGACATCAGCCGAAGCCGGACCCGGACTTTGGAATCCGGCCGACTGAAGGGCTGCCTGACGACAGGACAACCCACTTGTTATGACTGCAGATGCTATCCAGTTCGGACATCTACATTTATGGTAGGTACAAAACTGTACTTTTTTAACAGTTCACATGATGGTGCATACGTTTGCCTGTAGTGTGGAGATGTGACATGTGATTACCAAGCTCTGCACTGATACTTTTCACTAGTGAGTACTTAGAAAAGCAGCTAAAGAATGCAGGAAGTACAAATAGTAATGCTGTTCAGGTAATGTTCATTCATTCATTTACTTATTTGACAGAAGTTAAATTTATTCCAGAATATGGCAATGTCCTGGTATACATCATATAGAAATTATCAGATATACTTTGCTAGAATAACACTACATAATAGAGGGAATTCAGTTGATAGGATTAGTAAGTAAATAAGATGTTACAGGCTGAATAACATTCCGGAAACACAAACATGCTTGTGGAAGGTAAATGTTTTATTTTTTTCTGGTCCTACTTTTATATCTGCTTGCTTGACTCTTGGTTTTCTGTCTTTTCGTTAGCAAGCCGTGAATGTTACTTTCTTATCATAACATGTCTATTCTTTTAATACATTGAGCTTCACCAGCTATGGAATGATTTGCCTATTGGCTTCTCTCAAATGTAGGTCATGTTTGTAGTTATATGAGAATTTCTTGTATTGAATGCCTCTTCTCAGGATTTCAAAAGATTTTAAGAGTCTTGTTGTTAAGCCATGAACATTTGCAAAAGGGGTTTACTTTTAATGCTTGGCTTGAATAAAACAAACCCTTTCCATATATGTAAAAGGGGCCTCTCTCAGAGTTAATAAGGCCTACAAGACGAGTGGTTAGCTCATAGTTTTATAGTATGATACAAAGCAATATATTCTCTTCACAAAGCATAGCGAGAGTAAGCAAGCTTTGACTGTCAGACAGATAAATTCATTGGATAGCTTTCCTTGTTCCCTTCTGAGTAGATGAAGTACAGAATGAAATATCTTGTAAAGCTGAGAGAAGGTATCTTAGCTGGATCTTTAATTTGGGGGAGGGGAAGATTGAGACCTTAGCAAATGTTCAAAGTGAGAGACTTTTTTTTTTGTTGTATTTATTTTTTTTTTTTACTGAAACACAAGATTCTGCAGGATAGACCATACCAGTGATTAGTGCAAGGGACTTATTTTCACTTTTTTGCTAAAAGAAAGATTGTTGTAGAATTTTAGTTGTTTCTGTAGTTTATTGGCATGTTAATGGATTTTAAATAAAGCATTGTAGTAATGTGCAATATTTAGAGAAAATTTTGAAAATATTTTTCTTTTAAAACAGCCAAACATTTGCCATTTTTTTATTTGTTTAGGATATAATGTGTTTTACTGGAACTGTTTAGCAAAAATGACAGTTGGTAACCCAAACCCTTTCCTTCATAGTTTCTGATTGTTTCCATTTGTGTTTTTTTCTTACACCTTTACTAAATTATCACTTATGACATAGGCAAACACACATTGATATAAAAGAAAACAAACCATGTTTCTAGTTAGACATTTGTTATTTTTTATAACTATCATGAGTCCAACATTACACAAATTTGCTGAATTTCTGCTTTTCCTTAAACCTCACTCATCTTCCTCCTCCTGAACATTGTTCCCACAATTTCCATTTATTTCTGTGTAATTTACTTATTCCCTTTTCTAAAGATCCCACTTCCAATTATTCTGTTTCTGTTCTAACATTCATTACTTCAAATACAGTTAGTTTAAACTTTGATTTCCATTTTCTAGCAATTGCTTTATTGGCAGCCAACAGAATTTAACTTTATAGGCAGTTCAAATCCTTTGTCCCAACTTAAAAGAATAATTTTTAGTTACACCCATTTGCTTACCCAATATTTCTAACAAGAGTACTCTGTAGGGATTTTTTAAAATCTGCCAACTCAATACACTCCCAAAAATATTTTCCCATTTATCTCTCTTTTCTCCATCACACCTCCAATATTTCAATCTACCTGAGGGAAAAAATTCTTTGAACTCTGCCTGGGGTATAAAAATACCAATGCAAACACTTCCAAGCAGAAATTCTAAACCTCCTGGACTTCGTTGCATACTTGGGAGCCACATATGTCATCCCATTTGTCCCTTGGAAATTCCCTATTCATTCTCTTTTGCCAATCTTTTCTAACCTCTTCTGATTGATTCTTCTAGTTATAATGCAATATTTTATATGCTCTACTAATTTTCTTTTTTTAGCAGCAGCTTCTTTTCAAGATTAAATTAAAAACTTTACCAGAGTAGGTCTTTCACTTAGAATTCCTCTGTCCTTCTCTCTTTGCCTATACTCTTGTTTCCATTTATTATACGTTTTTGTTTCTGATTTCCAGGATATACTTTAACATTTCTGTTATGTGCTGTCCTCCTGCATTTCTGTGAAGTATGCACAATGGTCACCTTTGGACACTTTGGTTTCTGATGCAGACCCTGCACTGTTTACTTATCAAATCTAAAAGCAAGGGAGGAATCCTGTATTTTTATTTATTTTTACCAGTTGTAACAGGCTACTGCAATTTTTGCATTGTGCTTTATTTTTTGTTGAAATTTTCTTTTAACTAATTGAAAGCAAATGTGGTAACCAAGAATTATATTGAAATTAAATCTCAGGGTTAATATTTTTAGTGTACATTTGATAGACTACCAGAAGTGAAGTTAGCATAATTCAGAATTACATTTTCTCTGATTAAAATCTGGCCCCAAAAATGGCATGTCATGAGACTGTTTTTTTTTTTGCTTTGCTTAGATGGAAAAAAATATATATATCCATGTAACCACCCATCAACCACAAATGGTGAGAACTCATGCTACTGCTAAAATTAAAACTAAGTACAGTTTGTGTATCACTAATTGCCATTTAGAAAGCTGCATATAAATAACTTGAGCCAGAACACAGTGGGCATTCTTTGTTCAAAGGAACTGTGAATAAAATGAAATGTAAAATAAGGACTGCATTCTGGTACACATTTATTTAAATGTGCTTAGGAGAGAGGTAGTTTGTTTTTGAAAGTGTACATTTGTTGAAGTAAACTGATCATAAATGCAGACATTGCAGCTCCAAGCATCACTTACCTGATAAATGTGACAGTGTTTTATTTCAAACATCCTATTGGTTATAGTACTAAAAGTGGAAGGTCTACCACACGTGCGCACACGCAGATCAGAATAGACCAACAGAAGCTATTTAAGTCAAAATCATAGATTAGGCTTAATTTGTTTGCCTTGTGAGCAGTAGTACTACTTTAGAAGCTGGTGTACCGAAAGCCTGAATTCACATATTACTCACCAGATCTGGAAATTCAGCATTCATTAAAAAAAAAATGCTTTAATGCCTGTTTCTCCTCAAGGCAATTTTTAGGTAGCTGCCTGTTGCACATCCAGTTATTTGTTTATGCCACTGTTAAAGTGTTCCCAGCTTTTGTAATTTTCAGTTTCAAGTAGTGTATTTTGCAGCTAATTTTTTAATGCAGAGGGATAGTGCTCTGACTGCCCAGGGGACCTGAGATCAAATAAGTCAAATGCCGGAGGAGTCTGCTGTGGAGGGTGGGGGATAATCGGATGTCAGCTCACCTATTCCAGGGGAGTGGGGAGAAATCATTCTAGTCCACTTTATTTCTGACATTGCTGGGTGACGAACATCACTGTAAGAAGTGTATGGGCTGGGACATGTGTGCTTGCCTCTGCCAAGCAGTGTACCTGTCCTTCAGTCTTCATCACACATGCAGGAAAAGCTCTTATGAGCTGGGAGGAAAAGGGTGTCACCTCAACAAGTGTGCGCATTAGCCATCAGCATCTAGAGGTTGGGGATTAGACTAGCATCTGAATGTCTTCTGATGGCTGCTTGGATGATGGCCACAGTCTGTACTCCTCAGCTCCTAGTATAGCTTGAAATAAATGGGCACAGTCAGTAGCAATATGCCATATGGTTAGCAGATGTGGCAGCATAGAAGAGAACTCTTCAAGAAAAAGCTAAAAAGTAAAAAAAAAAAAGAGTATTCTGATTCCTCAGGGAGGTATGGCTATCACTTCTAAACTAAGCATGCATCCTATTAACTAATTCAGATTTCTGATTTAGAGACTCTGGTTAGTTTACTTCCACTGTTAGGTTCCTCTCTATATGTACCACTGTACAGCTGTTGAGTCTGCAGGCAGGTGAAACTTTTTGTTTACTTTAAAAACTTTAGTTAGTTATATCGGTTCACAGATTCATAGATATTCCAAAGCCAGTGAGTCATATAACCATTCACTTTTTACTATTACCCTCTGTCAGGCCGCACCAGCTATCTGTAGGAGGGCCATTACTAGACAATCCCATTGTAAATTTGTGGATACCCATCCAGTCATCTAGGTTGTGTTTAAAGGAAGACAGTGAGTCACACTGCATAACATGCAGTGGAATTTTATTCCAGAGGTATGAGAGATGCTGTGTTATAAGCCTGCCCCTCAACCATATTTTGTTTATCTGTCAGTGAAGATTTAGGTCCCTGTTTCTAAAATTCTGGTTAATGTTGAGGTACAGGAGGTGCAGGACAGTCTGGTTTCTAATGGCTTGACAAGCGAGACAGAATTTTGTCATCAAAAGTCTGTTAGACAATGAATAAATTAATAAAGCATCCAATGTCTCCCTGTAGCTCAGGGACTTTAGGCCTGTGTGATCTGTTTGGAAAGTAACCTATGAGGTCTTTCTAATTGTTTGATATATTTAGTGACATGTCTTCTATGGGGCAAAGGCTGTACTTGTTAACTGTTTTGATCAACAATATAAAGGAGTGATTACCTCTTTAGATGTTGGTTATATTCCTTTGGTATAATGGTTAAGGTCTTCACCTCTCACGTACAAGGTACAAGTTTTGATCCTGACCTTCAGCCACTACCTGTTAGGAATTTGCATGTTTTACCTACCAGGTTCCTTCCACCTCCAAAAAAACATGCTACGTGCTTCCATCTCAAACTCAGCAAAGAATGGAGCTGTGGGCAGCAGCAGAGACTCTACATGGTGCCCTATTGAGGGAAGAGTTGTGTAAACCAACTACATTTTGGCATCAACTGTGGTGCACATTATCCTCATGATAGGAGAGCATGGATCACAGACTGTACACTGTGGCAGGGCTAGCCACTTTGTGTAAAATATGCCTCTAGATGATTCAATAGTTTTGACCAATGTCACCAAATTGGCATGTATTTGCCAGTGATAAGTGTGTTGAAGACCTGGCCTACTCAGTATGCCAGGGAGTCATGCTAATAGTATCCAGTTGTTCAGCTTGGCTTACCTGGGATACCTCTGTTGAGTCAAAGCTGGGTGTAAAACCAATCTATATGCTAAACATGAACCAAGAATTGCTAAACCCTATGTAGGTTCACTAACAGAAAGCAGCTCAAAAGTGGATGACATGGTGGTAAGGGGGGAGGCTGGACATCTTGTGTATCCAGGATGCAAGATGGAAGGGCAGTGCAGCAAAGCCACTTGGCTTGGGATCCAGAGTTTGCTACTCAGGAGGAGGACAGACTAGAAATTGTGTGGGAATTGTGGTGAGGGAGAGACTTCAGAAGACAGTGAGGGATGTCATCAGAATTAGTGACAACTTCATGGCAACCAGACTCCAGCCTAATGTTGTGATAGTGAGGAAAAGAGTGCATTCAGACAGCAGTTGCAGGACAACATGAATTGCTGTTGATAATGGATGACTTGAATGCACATATCTGGAAAGACAGAACGAGATATGAGGACTGCCTGGGTCCACATGGGTGAGGCAACAGGAATAAAGGACATGCATTTCTAGACTTCTGTCTGGCAAATGGCTTGATAGTAGCCAACACATGGCTCAGAAAGAGAGATAGTCCCAAGATCACATAGAAGGGCTGTCAACATGCAACTCGGGTAGACTTCATCCTAGTTAGGAAAGGTCACTAGGGTAGAATCAGGGATTATAAAGTCATCCCCAGTGAAACAGTCGGCCCACCACTAGTTACCACAATCAGCTGCAAGCAAGGCTCTAAGGTCAACAGAGACAAGGTTGAAGACCTGGAAGTTGACTGGAGAAGAAAGCGCAACAGTTCAATGAATTCCTCAGGGCTCTAACATCTCAAGAAGAAGAGGAAATATGTGGAGTTAAAGAAGAGTGGCAGCACCTCAAAACAACATGTGTGAGGACTACAGAACAGATATGTGGCCGAGCCAGGTATGGAAATAAGGTACATAAGGAAAGCTGGTAGTAGAATACAGAAGTCCAGGAAGCCCTCAAAGGAAAGGAGTACAGGAAAAAGGGTCTATATTAGTTGTTCGAAGTTACTGAACTTCAAATACGATATAATCGACGTCATATCGTCGAAGTCCAGTAACATCGAACACCTAATATAAACATTACAAAAAGTCAAAAAATAGAACTACTTGCTTTAAGCAGGGGGGCAAGCCCCCATGCACCCCCCACACCCCCGCTACTTAAGTATTCAAACTCTGAGACTGCACTACATTGAAGTAAATGGAAATCTCCCCTTACAGAGATTTTCATTTACCTCTTCTGTTTACGTGTCAACAATGTCAGATTCGACATTGTGAACATTCGAGATTGTAATATAGACCCAGGAAAAAGTGGAAGATAGAAAAGATGGATCAGGCTAGGAAGGAATACTGATTGACTAACATACAGACTAAAGAACACGACATCAGAGACACTTTACTACAGTGACTCAGTAGCTGGCACAAAGAAACTCCACCAGGTTGTAAGGCAATGATAGAAAGGTAAAGAAGATCGGCAGACACCCTTCATAAGGGATGCCAGCAACAACCTGCTCACCAGTGTGCAGGACATCAAAGGCAGATGGAAGGAGTACTTCCAGCAGCTTCTGAACGAAGAAGACCCTACTGAAGCTGTACTGCCTCAGACACAGCCTATGATGAGAGAAGAGGAGGAGCCCACCATAGGAGAAATAAGAACAGCACTAAGGAAAATGAAGTCGGGGAAACCAGCAGGCTCTGATGAGGTCACAGCAGCTATGACAAAGATGCTGGGTGAGATGGGGAGAAATTGCTCCCAGCAACTCACAGCAGTGAGGAGAGATTGTTATATCCCAAATGACTGGAGAATAACCATAGTAGTGCTAGTGTTTAAGAACAAAGGGGACATTCACAACTGTTGGTAGTACAGAGGTATCAAACTCCTGTCACATTGCATGAAAGTTCTGGAGACAGTTAATGATAAATGAATGTGCAGAGTAGTAGAAAGTAATATGGGAGATGAGTAGTTCAGAGTCAGATCAGGATGAAGCACAACTGATCCGATGTTTGCGATGAGACAGGTAGTTGAGAAGAAGCTAGAGATGAGGAAAGAGTCCTACTGGATGTTTCTAGACTTGGTAAAAGCATATGACAAAGTCCTCAGAAAGCTGATTTGGGCATTTCTGCAGTAGTTCAAAGTCTCAGAAATATTGGTAGAATTTGTACAAGCTATGTACAAGGACCCAGTGACTCAAGTATGAACAGGGTTTGATCTCACTGGGGGGAGGGGGTTCCCAGTGGAAGTAGATGTGTGTCACTGTTTAACTCTGAGTGCATTGCTGTTCATACTGGTGATGGAATAAATTGGCAAACTGCTCGGAGGAAACAGATCAACAAAGTTGCTGTATGCAGATGATGTGGAACTACAGGCAGGCTCTGAGCAAAAACTTTGGCAAAGGATAAGGGAATGAAATGCAAAACTGAAGGCACACGGGATGAAACTGTGTACAGATAAGACAGTTGGAATGGCAGCAAATGCTGGAGTTCAAAATAAGATGAGAACTGAGATAGAAGGGAAAAATCGTGGAAGAGCAGAATAGGTTAACAGCTTCAAGTATTTAGGAGGGGTAGTTTATGAGAAGGGAAGTTTGAATGAAGAGATCAAAGTTAGAATCAGAAGGACTTCAGCCAACTGGCACAGAGAGTCAGGTATAGTATATGACAGAAGATTGCCAAAGAAGCTGTAAAGGAAGGTGTACAAAACAGCAGTGTGACCAGTACTACTATACGGTACAGAAACCTGGGCAATAAAGACAGAGATATTGAGGGGTCTAGAAGTGATGGAGATGAAGTACCTGAGACGTGATAAGATGCACATTGTGGGATGAATGAAGACATAAGAGCAGAAGCCAGAGTAGTTCCAATTGCAGAAAAGGTCAGAGAGAATAGATTACAGTGGTCTGGGCATGTGTGCAGAAAAGCAGAAGACAATCTGGTGAAGATGAGTTGGGGCAGACAGGAAGAAAGCAAGAGGAAACAAGGGCATCCAGCAAAGAGGTGGATGGATTGTGTGAGAGAAGATGTGACAATTAGGCATGAGTGTCAAAAAAGGCAGGAGAGTGGCATTAAATAGAGAGAGATAATGACAGTTAATGTGACACCCCGACCCCATGTAAAGATGGGGGAAAAGGAGGTTGATGATGAATGATAATGATATTCCTTTGCACTTAGCTGGGCTAAATAAGAGGATTTCCTGACAACTGTTGTCACATCATGGTCAAAAGTAAGGTTGTTGTTAATTCAGGTACATGGAACCCTGACTATATTTTACATTTTTAGTAATATGTTGCTTATATAGTATGATGGGGAGGTGGTGTCTTCCAAAAGTGGTGATACTACAGTTTTTTACCATTTAGTTTGAGGCCATTTTTAGTACACCAATCATTTACTAGGAAGAGTTTCATTCTGGATGCTCTTTGAGTGTCAAGAGATTTTGGATGTCTGCTTGTATATCTGAAAAGTGAATACCAAAAAGGAGATATCCCTGCACTGAATCCTCAAGCACACCCCTGGTCACTTTCATGCTTTCTGAGGAGGCACCTGACAACTCGCTCTGTGTGAATTCTGTCTTTCATCCAGTTTGCTGTCCATCTTGCCAAATATGGATTGATTTTAAAGCTTTTAGGTTTTGTATGAGGCTAGCTTGGAAAATGGACTCAAAGGCCTTTACATTCACAGGGTAACATCCTTACTTGACTCTACCTCCTTGCTACTCTCGAGTCAGCATAATGTTCAAATGTATTTGTATTTTCCCCAAATTTTACATTTTAGGTTATGTGTAATTTATTATAGTCTTGAGGGCATGGTTAGGGGTGTACTGTAAGTGAGGGCAGAAAGGAATCTGATGACTTGCTACAAATAAAACTAGTGGCTTCCTGCCGCTAAATACCCCATACAAAGTTCTGAAGTGCTTAAGCCATGACTCGTAATGCTGTATCGGCATTCATTTCTCAGTGCCGGTACTTACAGCACCACATTGTTAGAGTCTGCTGATTATACCCTGTGACATCTTACATTTGGGGCAGCTGCCCCTGTGCTATTCATTTCTGTGATGACTTCTATAAAAAAATGTTAAGAAGGTTGGATCTGTCTTTAACAAAGCCAAATTTATGAAGGTACAGGGATAAAAGATTTTCAGTTCCAAGATTAATTAAATCTGAGATAATACATTCATTAGCTTTGCATGTGAGGATATGGGGGGTCTGAGTTGGGCCACCCTTGTGTGATGACATTACAATGGGTATTTTCCAGGCTTTAAGAATATAACCAGTGAAGAGGTTTATATTAAAGAGGTTAAGTAGGAGTTCAGGTAGGCCATATTTAGTACTGATGATCAGAAAACTTGGTATTTTATCAGGGCCCTTGGATGAGTATTCTTAGCTTTTCAGAGAGCTGGGGGAATTTGTTATATAGTAGTTACAGGAGGGTGTTTGGGAAATGAAATCTGTAGAATTGTTGTAGCTATGGGTGGAGTGAAATTTGAACTACATTTGTTGTCTAGGATGTTAGCCATTTCTTTTGAGTCAGAGTGGCCAGTATGGTTGTGGACTAATTCTGAACATTATTGGCAGAAGTGTAGCTAGAGTGGGGCAAGAGGGACAACTACCCCAGACTCAAAGTGTCAGCCAATCTGGATCTCTCTGTAATGTAATATCAGCTTTTAAAAGCCAGTATTGCACTTACTATCAAAACTGAGTGCTGTAGCACTCAGTGTGTGGTCTAAACTGTAGCAATTGCTTGATATAATGTGCTACAGTTTACAAGTTAAGAAAATCTCTTTTTTAACTAAAATCTGAGAGCTGTAGCAATCTGTGCAGGTAGGGTATAAACTGTGGCATCTGTTTGCTACATTTGTAATTTGTAGCAAGCAGTTTGCTACAGTTTAAAAGAATGTATTTGTTTTTTTAACTAAAACCTGAGCACTGCAGTGGTATATATTTTGTACTCTTCATTTGAGAGCTGAGGGGGTATAGCACTGATTTGTGATACTGGCACAGGCTGCTGGTTGAGCCAGCTTCACTACTGATAGTTGGGTATTTTTGGTTTTAGTGACTTTTTTAAAATTCATATTCAGCTCTGAGTTTCCTAATAGTACCTTAAGCTCTTTTTTTAGTTTGCTTAAGTGTGCTGTTAAAGTGGGTAGAATGAGCCATCATATAAGCATTAAGTATTTTTCAGCTGTTATGTAGTTTTTTTTTTATATATATATATTTTTTTTATATTTGTGTTCCACCATGGGGTTTGTTTCTAAATTAGTCATATTTCATCTGGCTAGTGGACTGCCATATACATAAATCTATTTAAATAGGAGTAAAAGTCAGAGGCAAAGGCAGCAGCTTTAACAATGGGGGTCTGTCAAGAGGAGGATTACAGCAAAATTTGTTTGTCATTGAGTAATTGAAGGTTTGTTTTTATGAAGTCCCTAAACATCGAGGTATTTGCATGGGAAGTTCTACCAGTTTTAAAGGAAAAGCTCACTGATTTCTGGTCTGTTTAAAAAAAAAAAGGAAATGATGGACAGTGAGGTGTGCTAGAAGTGGTATCAATTCTGGGGAGAAGGTGAAAGATATTTGGGCCCTAGTAGAATTATTAACAGTTTGTCCAAGAGTGTTAACATTTCTAATGTCAAGAAAGCATTGGGTATGCCAGCCATTGGCGGTATAGATTGGTCAGCTAGTTTATAGTAGGTTAGTTGGAGTTCCTAGATAACAAGGTGTTGAGATTAATGTGGATTTCAATATTGTGTTAATTCAGCTACTGTTGTCAGAAGAGGACATGAAGGGTGTTCTGTAGCTATATCTATGAAGTGCTAATTATTCTTGTTTATGGTGATGATTTGAACATTGTTCAGTGTACAAATATGAGGTCCTGAGCTGTCAGTCATGAGATGAAGTTTTACTTGACAATTACTCATACACAATTGCCACGTTGCCAGTATGTCTAAAGACATGACAGAAGTAAACCTAAGAGTAGAAGAAATTATTGCAATGCCTTGATAACATGTCTCTGTGCCTGCATATGTATGCATGTGTTCAAGTTGCAGGATGGCCTCAAGTTTGGGCATTTGTTGTTGAGTCTCAGCAATGCATAAAGCCACTTTAATGTGTTCTAAATTAGATTTTACTAGGTTGGCATGAACAACAGACAGACTGTCCCTGAAAAAGGTGCTATGGAAGCACCAAAAATTTTATCCAGAATGAGAAATCCACAGCAAGAGAAGTAGAGATGATCTCTGGTAAAGAAGGAAGATTTGCCAGCAGTCTTATCCCAAACTGAACCATACTGGAACCTTCTAGAATGGTACCAACTACATAGACAATTAGTAAAGCCAATTATCTTGTCTTTGAAACTTGATTCATTCTGTGTGATGGTAAAATATCACTCAACACCAACATTTTAGCTGTCTTGGTCATGTACATAGGGAGCTCGGTCATATCTTTCTGCATATACTTTTGGCAGAGCACCTAAGATCATTCACTGTGATATGTAACACTAACACCTCACTGTATTTGCCAATAGGAAGGGATCTAATTGCCTTGTTGCATGTGGCCCCACGAAGGACAGCTGACGTTTACACTGGTCTTATCCAGACTGGTGAGAGTAGTGTCCATATGTTTCCATGACCTATTACTAAAACATTACTGTGGGTGGATGCAGTCTCAGTGGGCCTTAAGGCCTTGGTGTCTGTACCTTTGTTACTCATAAAGGTAGGTATGCTGGCTGTGGGCATGCAGGTGAAGGTGGATGTATTCCTGTGTGAACCAATGGCTGAAGTTTTTTTAGTCCTTAGTCATTAATATAATCATTAATAGTCAATAATTACAGACCTATAGCTATACTTTCTCCACTTGCAAAGATTATGGAAAAATGTATACAAAAACAATTTATGCACCACCTAATCCAAAAATCACCTCATGGTGGATACCCAGCATGGTTTTTGTCCACACCATAGCACAACCTCAGCGCTAATGGCTTTTACCAGTACCATAAACAATAACCGTAACAATAATCACGTCCTCTGCCCTATTCTTGGATCTTTCCAAAGCATTTGACGTGGTTGATCACCATCTTCTGGTTCACACCTTGCAAACTTTCCACTTTGATACGAAAGCCCTTCTTTGGTTTACATCCTACTTTAATGGAAGACAACAGGCTGTCCTATGGCAGAATAAGCTCTCTAATCTATTACCAAACACCCTTGGAGTACCACAAGGCTCCATATTAGGGCCCCTACTGTTCCATCCTTATTAATGACTTGTATACAGTCATACCAAATGTCAGCTGTATCCAATACGTTGATGACTCCACCCTGTCCCACAGACCTGAGGGTCGCTACCCAGTCCACCATACCATAGAAAATTGGCTCTCTGAACATAGATTGTTACTAAATCCCAAAAAACTAAAATGCTGTTATTCTCTCCAACTCATAGGTCTGCTGCCTTCACCTTTACCATAAATGCAAAAGATGGAGCAATAATTTCCCCTGACCCCTCTACAAAATTACTAGGTGTCATTATTGACAATAACCTAAAGTTTGACCTACATGTAAATCAAACAGTCAAGAACATCAATAAAAAACTTGGGTCACTGTATAGAATAAAAGCCTTCCTAACCCCTCCAGCTAAGATGGCTATAGCTTGCTCTCATCTACTCTCAACACTTTTATATGCCTCCCCACCCTTCTCTGCAATCTAAACAAATCTGTACTAAATAGACTGTCACCCTGTTACAATCATATTGCCAGGTTTGCCACTGGAATGCCTTTTAAAACACACTGCTGTATCAACCTAAAACAGCTTGGGTGGCTAAAACTTCCCAGTCTCATCCAATATAACCTGCTGATCATGGCTTAACAAAATCCTCTATAACCCAGATAACATTCCAGCCCTTCAAAATATTCTCACCCCCCCCCCGCAACCATCCAAAACTGCTTCGATCCTCGAACAAAATTCTAATTCAGACAATCAAAATCAACAACACCGCTGGAGATGCCCTCTTTGCTAATGCTGCAGGCAGAGCCTGGAACTTACTTCCAGGTGATATTACTTTGCTCTCCTCCCTAGGACAATTTAAAACTAAACTCAAACAACATATGGCATTTAACTGGCTTTGCCACTGCAACAAGCCTGGGTAACTCTCAACATGAATGTGAATAACCCAACTAACTATTTTTTGTTAATTTTCTCCTGACTATAACCAGGTGTATCTCATGTCTGCCTATGTATTCTTTAGTAATACTACTTATGTACTCTTGTTTTACTTGTATTGTATCTGATAACTCGGAGCTTATCTCCCCAGGCCTTCACTGAAAATGGACATGGCTCCAGTTGTACTATCCTGGTCAACAAATGTAAAATAAATAAATAGTCAAGGAGGTTTTGGTAGTGTTCTCTTAACACTTTCATTATAGATTTGTGTAGTGATAGTGCAATGTGCTGTAGGTGTGTGTGTGTGTGTGTCTATGTCTGTGTCTATGTTGTGCTTACTGAATGTTTTAAGGTGAGAACTGAACCTTCAAGTTCAATAAATACTTCCAGATCTCACATGTTGAATCATTGTCAGGGTACCAGTAAAGGGTTTTCAGGAATTGCAAGGCAGTTGTTACTCTGCCTTGGAATATCTAGTTCTATCAGAGTGACTAAAGAAGGGAAGAAAGCTGAGCAAGAGACCATAGTGACTAGTGCAGATAAAGGGGTATGAGAAAACAGGATATAACTAACCTAGTTTTGGTGTAAAACAGAAATCGACTGTAACAGAGATAAAACAACTGGAATTGGCATCGTTAGAGAAGGGAAGGAACAAACTACATAGGAAAAAATGGGAATTGTGGGAACAATATATGCAGAGAAGGAACAAGGTTTAAAAGAATTCAGGATTTGAATGAACTGTATAATGCTTAACTGGCAATGACTGGTTAGATTATGAGTGATGTATAATGTTTGCAACTACGGTTGTTTCAATGTTGTCTGTGATGCGTAATGTTTGCAACTAAAGTGGTGTTAGTGTTTGTTTTTCTTTTATATAAATTTAAGATTGCCTATGTCATATGTGATAATTTAATAAATATGTTTTTTGTTAAAACAGAAATGGACAGTGGAGTGGAATAAAAATGGTGACAGAATAGTAATGATTAATAGATGAAGGAATATGACATGCAACTACTATAGACACTGGACACTAAGTAATAGTGGTAGTATTTACAAGTTTAAAAAATGTAAAAGTGGCAGCAATAAGTAGGAACACAGTAATCAGTATCAAGTGGCAAATTTAATTCAAACAGTCTTGCCAAATACTTTAAGTGCAGTAAATGAAAGCAGTTTCTGTAACAGTGGGGCAGTCAGTACAAGCAGCAGCAGCAGTACAATCAAAACAGTGATCAAAGACCATTATTAGCTGAAAAAAAAAGGTTGAGTTTGTACCTAATTAATGGCAGCAAATGATATAACCCATTGGATCCAGATGGGATAATTAAGAAGTACCTACAGATAGTCTAAATTAATAGCTTTTCTCTTCTGTAATAGCTTTTCATTCTCTCTCTCCTTTTTTCTATCCCACCCACTGTACCTTCCTAGACTCCCCCTCCCCTCTTCCCTCTCTATTACCGACAAGTTTCCACAGTTTACTACACCTGATCTATGGTACTATTTCTAGTCTACTAGATTCCACTGCAGTACTACTCTGAAGCTCATATTATATCCACTTAGACTCACACTGCCAGTTTTTCCCTCCCCTATCATTTCATATTGCATGTCTCTTCTATTCTGTACTACTACTACTGTTTACTAGCAAAGACCTTGTTACCTATCTACTTGCTAGACCCAAATGGATGTAAATGGTACATTCTCTGTCTAGTTGAACTTTACCTACTCATCAAAACTTTAAGTATGCTTGCCAAGTTGTAACTCTGTCAGATATTACACATTGAAATTTTTGTTATTGACATGCTACCTATGCTGTATCTACCTGAAACATTTTGATTGCAAGTTTTTGTGAATGTGGAACGTCTCCATAAGTTGCAGATATACTTGACACTGTTACTAGAAGTTTCATGCTTATCGACATGTCTATGCTGTTTTTAATTGTGACACTTTATTGTTTGTTCTTGTTAATGTGAAGCTTTTCTCCCCGGGCCTCTACTGAAAAGAGACTCTCTTTTCAGCTCAGTGGACCATCCTGGTAAACAAATGTAAAATAAATAAATAAAATTCCAAGTGCAATATTGTAAAGTAAATAGTTACAAAGCGGTATAGTAAAAGAATCGGTATGTGCAATACGAGTAGTTCAGACTTTGTAATGCAGAACTCTGTACTGCAGTATTGTGTGGGGGAACTTTATAGCAGAGTAATTAGGAACAAGCAGAAGTGTAGCAACACCAGCGATTAAAAATTGCAGTTGATAACTGACATAAGTTCATTTGCTTAACTAGTAACAGTACAAATTTATCTGAAATAGTCCTAGCAGAATTATCTTGAATATTACCAGTGGTGAATAACATACCAATAACAAGGCACAACAGTACAGTATTATACTTAAACTGTCTAATACTACAGTCAGCTGGATAACGCTGGCAATTTCAGTGATGCAAGCAGACAAAATGCAGTCAGTAAGTTAATAGGTTAGTAAATTTAAAAGGAGACCACAGTGGCATTTACACTGCAGTTGAAAAAACACACAGCTGTTACACAGCATGAACATCTTTACAGCAATGAAGACCCCTATGATGCAGACAAGCTGGCAACATCATGCAAACGTGTCCCTCCTCCACACTTTGATATTGGTGAGCTCCCACCACTGGTAGTTTGTACAGCCTCAGATCCCCTCATTACCATAATATAGCAATGAACCCTGGTCTGCCATCTTCACAACTTAACTGTAAATTACTTATGAATCACAGTCTGTCAAGATGGTGGATAACAGTGACCCACGTATGTATGCCTTGCCAACTAGCAAAACCTAGGCTATTCATTCTGCTACATCCTTTAACTGCAAATAATTTAAAATGCTATAAAACTTATATCCAAATACATTTTCCCTACATACTTGTGGTGTGGTCTCTTCATTTGCTGTCCTTACCACCAGTTTCATCTCTTTTTAACTTTTGTTTTGTTATCCATCAAGCTGTTCTTGTTGTATGTATGTGTACATCCATAGCAGATGTTCTTCGTGTTTCACTGTTGCAGTCATCACATTTGGGTTATCTGCCTGCAGGTAGCCCTCAGCTGGCGTGAATACCAGAGTCTTTGGATTTCTGTGTCGGATGCTGTCACTTCTTCCATGGCGTCAGGTCGTCAGGGGTATAAAACATGCAGCCGATGCCATTACATCAGTCTTTCTTGCCGTGTGGTGCCCGAAGCAGAAGCAGTTCGTAAGTGCCGGTTGGCAGACTCCTGAAATTTTCATTTTCAAGTTTCAGACCTGAAGTCTTCGAAAAGATAAGTCCCCGTTGGGGATCCTTTTTTCTTGCTCTAACCGATGTCAGAAAAAAATTAACAATTGCCTTGCCTGTGGAAAGCAAATACCTCATAGAGATTTTCATTCTTACTGTGTCACCTGTTTAGGGCCAGACCATGACGTCCCTCGCTGTCAGTTTTGTGCCTTGTTCAATACCTGAACTATTCGTTGTCAGGCTATTTTTGTAGCTAAATATTTTCGTTCTTGATCTCTGTACTCTGAAATGGCTTTGTTAAGCCATCCGACTATCGATCTTCCGAAAAAACGTAAGGATAAAGACAGAGACAGACTGCATAGGTCCAAAACTGCCAATGACACTTCCGTTAAGCTAGTCGCCAGTCCACCGATACTCAGTGAGGCACTTTTGCAGCCTCTGATACCTGCTACTACAGATTTGCGGGCCTTTACTGAGACACATTCGGAGTCCAGTATGCTGCAAGATGCTTCTTCGACTATGGAACCTGCGGATGTCTCTACCTTGGATGGGTCCAGAGCCGCTGTGCAGGCACCGGCTTCTGAGGATGTATTCATGCCTACCGATTTTCATATTAAACCGACTTCATTTCAAGCTAAAAATACCGAATTCCTCAGGCCTAAAGCTCGCACTACGCCTAGAAAACTGATGACCAAAGCGCATTCTCAGGCCCATCTGCCTCAAAAACAAATGATTAGAATGGCTTAAGACATTATTACATTAATTAGGGGAAGCCAGCCTTCCCCCTCTAAGAGACCTAGAACTGATTTTCTCTCTGCTTCTTCTGATCAGGAATCTGATATCTCTGTTCCTTCTGACTACCAAGATTTACCCTTGTCTATTTATGAGGATTCTGATGCAGAGGATTCCATTCCCTCTGCTTCTCCTCTAGAAGATTTTTCTTTTGGTGAAACCTTGCCTACCCTTAGGGAGCATTTCTGCTAGGAAAGCCAGGACTATTCTCAGTCCAAAAAGAGACTTAGGGAATTTTTAAACCTGCCTCAACACAGGCCTCTAGCTTTCCCTCCTGTTCTGGAGATTGTAGATGATGTTTTCTTGGAATCCAGCCTTACCCCAGACACCTCTGCCTCCAGCTCCCAGAAAACCTGACAGGTACTACAGAGTACCTGACTCTCACAAATTCCTCTTCAAGAATCCTACAGCAGATCCAGAGAACCATTTCCCAAGGACCAAAAGGCATTAAGGCTACTACTGCCAGAAAATCCTACCTCTTCTGATAGGGACTGTAGAGCTTTAGACAGATGGGGTAAAAAGGTATACACTTCTGCTACTTTGGCCATTACGGCTTTAAATTGCCAGTTTCATATGTTAAAGTATCAGCAGCATATTATGGGACTACTTAATCAGAAAATGATGTTGATTCCTGGCTGTACTGAACACAAAGATTTACAAGAGTTAATGCATTCTGCTGACCAAGTTGGTAAACATACTTTGCAGTGTGGTTTTGATGCTTTAGAAGCATCTTGTAGGGCTGCTGTCACTGGATCTGTTCTTAGAAGGCATGCCTGACTTAAGGAACAAAACTTGCAAGATCATGTTAAAGCTAAATTACTGGATGCACCCTTCAACCAAGAGTGCCTTTTTGGCAACAAAGCAGAAGTCCTCAAAAGGATGGAGGAAAAAACTAAACCTATGCAAACTGTTAAAGATTTCTTACAAATACAGCCACCTAGATTCAGTAGGCATTGGCCTTCAAAGAACTGGTCCTTTCCAGTCCCTTCCAGGCCTTTTCAGCCCAAACTCAGGAGCAGCAGACCACCAAGACTTCAGTTTCAGGCTATGCACAGATCTAAGCAGTGGGGGGCTCCCACTTCCAAAGCAGGGAGTAGTAAACCACCCCCTATGGAAAAATGGCACAATGACTTATCCTTAACTCTTCCAAGCCTTGCTCAAGTACTTGCTCCCTTAGGAGGAAAGCTCACCCTGGATGCAAAAAAACTGGGAACTCATTACCCAAGACAAATGGGTTTTAAACATAGTTTCCCTAGGATACAGATTCCACTTCCACTCACTCCCATCCCCAAGTGGATGGCCTGTCTCTCCTCAGTATCATGGCTATTCAACCTGTGCCAACAGAACAAAGGGGACAAGGTTTTTATTCAAGACTGTTCCTGGTTTCCAGAAAAGAAAACTGGCATCCTATCCTGGACCTGTCTATTCTCAACACCTTTCTGGTGGTTCTAAAATTCAGTATGCTAACTCTTCAACAGCTTCTTCCTATGCTAGCCAGGGATGCCTGGCTGGCAACCCTAGACTTAAAAGACGCTTACCTGCACATCCCAATAAGGGAATCCTGCAGAAAATACCTACGTTTCAGGGCAGGCTCCATGCACTATCAGTTCTCTGCACTTCCCTTTGGCTTATCTACTGCACCCAGGGTATTCACAAAGTGCCTAACTCCAGCCATTGCATTTTGCAGGCAGAGAAATATTCAGATTTACCCATACTTGGACGATTGCCTGATTCAGGCAGAGAGTCAGGACTTGCTATTACAACACCTGCCATTTGTAAAGAGACTTCTAACCTCACTGGGGTACACCATCAATGAGAAGAAATCACACCTATTACCCTGCCAACAGATTGTATTCCTGGGAGCAAGCTTGAACACAACTTCCCAGATGGCATTCCTCACTCCGGAGAAACAAGTTTATTTGACAACCTATTTCAAACTATTGGCCACAAAATCCCAGCTTTCTGCAAGGAAAATCCTGCAAGCCCTGGGGTTCATGGCCTCTCTTGCATTCTGTTAATTCCATATGCAAGACTGCATATGAGGAAACTTCAATGGTATCTAAAAAGTCTATGGTGTCAACATTCTCAGGTCCTGGAAACAATGATTCCTGTCATTCCTTGTCTAAGGGCAGAGTTCCTTTGGTGGGCAGAGGTCTGCTACCACAACAGGGACTCCCTTTCACTCTACCCCCTGCCACCTAAACCCTAACAACAGACACATCAGACTATACATGGGGGGCTCACATGGCAGGGCAGTGCATTCAGGGAAAATGGAACCTAAAACAGATGCACCTGCATATCACTCAAAAAGAAATGTTAGCTGTACAAAATGCTCTGACAGCCTTCAAAGACCTTCTTATTCCAGGACAACTATTGGTAAAGACAGACAACACCACAGTTATGTGGTACATAAACAAGCAGGGGGGAACCCATTCCTACCCACTCTGCAGACTAGCCATGGCTCTGTAGAACACAGCCTTGAGCTACCAAGTGAACCTACAAGCTCAATTCCTGCCAGGCAAACTAAATTCACTGGCAGACGACTTAAGCAGAAATCTCGTGGACCCATATGAATGGAAACTGGAACCCAAAATATTCAAGCTCTTGAGGAACAAATGGGGGACACCGGAGGCAGACCTATTTGCCTCCCTTCAGAACTACCAATTGAACAAATTCTGCACCAGAACTCCCCACACTCAAGCTTGGAAAGTGGATGCCCTATCCTTTACCTGGGAAAGCCTTTCAGTTTATGCCTTTCCCCCTCTGGCTCTCCTCTCGAAGGTTCTACTAAAGATCAAACAGGACAAGCCAAGGACAATACTGATTGCACCAGACTGGCCATGCCAGCACTGGTACCCCCTTTTGCACAGTCTGACAGTGCTACAATCATGGCACCTACCTCAGACCCCTTCCCTGCTGTCCCTGCAGGCAGGCCAGATTCTGCACCCTCAACTTCAAACCCTGAACCTTGCAGCATGGCTAATTCCCTGATCTCACCTCTAGCAACCCTCAGTAAGCAGGTGCTGGATGTTATCTTGAGGCAAGGAGGCCTAGTACTAGAAAATCCTATTCAGAAAAGTGGAAAAGATACTGATGTTCATCGTGTTTCACTGTTGCAGTCATTACACTTGGGTTATCCTGCTGGCAGGCGACCCGCAGTCGGCCTGAGTTCCAAAGTCTTGGTCCAGCGTCGGTTGCTGTCGCCTCTTCCCTGACGTCAGTGCGTCAGGGGTATAAAAGTTGCAACCGACGCCATTTTCTTCATTCTTTCTTGCCACACGGTGCCCGAAGCAAAAGCAGTTTGTAAGTGCTGGTCGGCCGACTCCTAAGATTTTCAAAATTGAATTTCAGAACCGAAGTCTTCAATAAAGCTAAGTACCCCATTGGGGAAACTTTTTCTTGCTCCAGACCGATGTCAGTAAAAGTTAATAATTGTATTTCTTGTGGGAAGCAAATACCTCATAAGGACTTTCACTCTTACTGCATTCCTTGCCTAGGCCCTGTTCACACGTTACTAGTTGTCGGTTTTGTGCTACATTCAATAAATGCACTATTAAACGTCAGTTTGATTTTGCTCTACATTATTTTGGATGAAGATTTAACTATATAATGCCGTCGGAACAACCGATGACCGGAATGTATAAAAAACGCAAAGACAAAGAAAAAGACAGGCATCCGAGGTCCAAAACCGACGACGAAGCCTCTTCTAGGCCAGTCGCTGGTTCTCAGTGAGGCGCTTTCGCAGCCCCTGACACATGCTACCTCAGAGCCATAGGCCGTAACCGACAGTGACGTGGAGGCCCCGATGCCTGTGGATACTCAAGGTATTGGGCCTACGGAAACTATACCCTCAGATGGGTCCGGAGCCGCTGAGCAGGCACCGGCTTCTGAGGGCATCTTCAGACCTTCACAGCTTACAATTAAGGCTACTACAGCAGCAAAGGCAAAGTAAAAAAACACCATTAAAGACAAGGAAACAAGTACAGCATTCTCCAGAACGGTCATCCACGCCAAAGAAACAGATGCTTAAAATGGCCGAAGACCTCATTACTTTAACCAGGGGCTCCCGTCCCCCTCCTGACAAAAGGCCTAGGCAAGACACTGATTATGATTCCTCGGATCAGGTTTCAATTTCCTCTGATTCTTCTTCTGATCAGGGCTATTGTCTCCCTCCCTATGTGGACTCTGAACCTGAAGAGTCCATTCCTTCAGCCTCACCGCCTGAGGATTTTTCTTTTGGGGAAACCCTACACACCATGAGGGAGCATTTCCACTGGGAAAGCCAGGATTACTCAGAATCCAAGAAAAGGCTCAGAGATTTCCTTTTATTGCCTCAGCACAGGCCCCTGACTATCCCCCCTGTACTTGATATAGTAGATGATGTTTTTTCTGAATCCAGTCTGTCTCCAGATTCTTTACCCCCCCCCGCACCAGTAAAGCCAGACAGGTACTACAGGGTCCCTGACTCACATAAATTTCTTTACAAAACCCCCGCTGCAGACCCAGAAACAATTTCTCAGGGTCCTAAAGGGGTTGAAGCTTCCACTGCCAAAAATCCTGTCCCCTCAGATAGGGATTCCAGAGCTCTGGACAGATGGGGGAAAAAAGTTTACACTTCTGCCACTTTAACTGTAAGAGCTTTAAACTGTCAGTTTCACATGCTTAAATATCAATATCTCATGTCATTGTTAAAGCAGAGAATGGTTACAAATATAGAAAGCCCTGAAAGTAAAGAAATGCAGGATTTATTGCATGCAGTTGAACAAGTGGGAAAGCATACTCTGCAATGTGGTTTTGATTCATTAGAGGCTTCTAGTAGAGCCTCAGTTATTCGAAGACATGCTTGGTTGAAAGAACAAAGTTTACCTGACCATGTTAAAGTAAAATTATTGGATGCTCCACTACAGCATGATACTTTGTTTGGTGTTAAGGCAGAAGATGTGTTAAAGAAAATGGAGGATAAAGCAAAGTCAATGCAAACAGTGAAAGATTTCTTACAGGTTCAACCACCTAGATTTAGTAGAAACTGGCCCTCAAAAAATTGGTCCTTTCCAGTGTCAGACAGGCCACAAAGAGGCAGATACAGACGCCCTAGAGGCAGATCTCAGCCCCAAGGCTCCTACAGACCTAAACAATGGGGTGCTTCAGCACCCAAAGGAGGTGAAGACAAAGCACAACCTTATAGGAAACAGTCACAATGACTTCCCTCTGCAAATGCCAAGCCCTTATCAGTTGACAGCACCCCTAGGGGGAAAACTAGCACTTTTCTCAAAAAATTGGCACAAGATCACCCAAGACCAATGGGTGCTGAATATAATTTCTCAGGGGTACAGGTTCCACTTCCACACGCTTCCAAAACTAAAAGGTATGCCATACCTGCCACAAAACCAATGGGTGGAGGCACAAAAACAAATTGCTGCTTTTTATGGATATGGGAGTGATTCAAAAAGTTCCACAAGAAGAACAGGGACAAGGATTTTACACAAGACTTTTCTTAGTACCCAGAAAAGACAAAGCCTGGAGACCAATACTGGACCTGTCAATCCTAAATACCTTCCTGGATGTTCCAAAATTCAAAATGTTAACACTACAACAACTTCTGCCCATGCTGGGCAAGGAGGCTTGGCTAGTTACTTTGGATCTGAAGGAGGCATACCTACATGTCCCAATCAGACAATCGTGCAGAAGATACCTCAGATTTATAGCAGGCTCCATGCATTACCAATTCTCTGCACTGCCCTTTGGTTTATCTACTGCGCCCAGAGTCTTCACAAAATGCCTGGCACCAGTAATTGCATTTTGCAGACAAAAAGGAATTCAAATATATCCCTACTTGGACGACTGCCTTATTCAAGCAGAGAGCAAGGACATTCTTCTACAGCACCTGGCTTTTGTAAAAAAATTGCTAACTTGCCTAGGGTACACAGTAAACGAAAAGAAATCAAAACTAGTGCCCTCTCAAGAGATAATATTCCTGGGTACAAGCTTAAATACAACTGCCCAGATGGCTTATCTCACGCCAGATAAAGGCAACTGACTCATTACTTTCAAATGATGGCTACAAAAACCCAGCTCCCTGCAAGAAAAATTCTGCAGGCCCTGAGTTTCATGGCATCCTGCATTCTACTAATTCCATATGCAAAACTGCATATGAGGAAACTACAATGCTATCTAAAAAGTGTTTGGACTCAGCATTGTCACAGCCTAGAGACAATCATAACCTTGATCCCATGCCTACAACAGGAGTTTCGATGATGGTCCCAGGCCTGTCACCACAACAAGGGACAGCCTTTCACCTTACCTACAGCCAGGCGGACAATAACAATGGATGCATCGGATTATGCCTGGGGAGCACATATGGCAGGAAAATGTATTCAGGGCATGTGGCCCAAGGAACAGATGCATCTCCACATCAATCAAAAAGAGATGCTAGCTGTACAGAATGCCCTGACTGCCTTCAAGGACCTAATACATCCAGGACAACTGTTAATAAAGACGGACAATACCACAGTTATGTGGTACATAAACAAGCAAGGGGGCACGCATTCCTACCCCCTATGCAGACAGGCCATGACTTTGTGGAACACAGCACTGACCTACCAGGTACATCTGCAAGCACAATTCCTGCCAGGAACAAAAAATACTCTGGCAGACAAACTAAGCAGAAATATCATGGATCCTCATGAATGGAAGCTAAATCCACAAGTGTTCAGCATGATAACAAGGGAGTGGGGACGCCCAGACATAGATCTTTTTGCCTCCCCTCACAATTGCCAAATACAGAAATTCTGCACAAGGACTTATCACTCTCAAGCATGGAAAATGGATGCTCTATCATTCAGCTGGAAAAACCTGACAGTCTATGCCTTCCCTCTAAATGCCTGTCCTCACCAAGGTACTTCTAAAAGTCAGACAAGAGAGGCCAAAAATGATCCTGATTGCACCAGACTGGCCACGCCAGCACTGGTACCCTATCCTAAAGACTTTGGCCCAAGGCCCACCTTGGCCTCTACCTCAAATCCCTCTTCTTCTGACACAGCAAAACAATCAGATTCTACACAGTCAACTCAGAACCTTAAACCTGGCAGCATGGCGGATAATGTAGCCACTCAGACTGCACCTCTCTCTAAAGCTGTTATGGATGTGATTTTGGAGGCAGGCCCAGCACTAGAAAATCTCATGCAGAAAAATGGAAGAGATTCTGTGCTTGGAATCAGGCACAAGGGCTCGACCCACTGGTCCCTAATATACCTCAGATTTTGCAGTACTTAACTGAGATGTTGGACAAAGGCCTATCCTTTTCATCTATTAAAATCCATGCCTCTGCCATTTCAGCTCATTACAATACGGATCCTCCAACTTTTTCACATCCTCTACTATGACAGTACCTCAGAGGGGCAAAGAATATAAGACCCCCTAGAAGAGCACCAGTACCTACTTGGGACCTCAATTTTGTTTTAGTAAAACTAACCCTGCCTCCATTTGAACCAGCCAGCACAGCTGATCTTAAATTCTTGTCATGGAAAACTGCTCTGCTCCTAGCAATAACTTCAGCAAGAAGAGTCTCAGAGTTACAGGCATTGATGGCTGTGGAACCTTTCCTCATTTTTCATCAAGACAGGGTTTCTCTTGGAACAAACCCAACATTCATGCCAAAAGTGGTCTCTAATGTGGCCTTAAACCAAACCATTCATTTGCCTACTTTCTACCCAAATCCCCAGAATAAAGGGGAAAGACTTCTGCATGCTTTGAATATACACAGGCAGCTACAATTTTACTTGGACAAAACAAAAGCTTTCAGAAAAACTGAGCAACTGCTTGTAGCATATGCTGCAGGATCACAAGGAAAACCTATTACAAAGCAGACAATCTCCAAATGGATAGGACACTGCATCCGCTTCTGTTATGCACAACATGGCAAATCTGTGCCTAAGGGCATTAGGCCTCATTCTACCAGAGCAGCAGCCACTTCAGCAGCTTTCCTCAGAGGGGTACCAACCAAAGACATATTAGAAGCTGCAACCTGGAGCTCAGTGCACACTATTACCAAGCACTACCACCTACCTCTCTACTCCAAATCCAGAGCAGGCTTTACCACTGCAGTTCTGCAGGGCTTGTTAGCCTCGCCAAATCCAATCTAGACCCAGCCACCCTACCTCAGCTTTGGGATTCTACCCAAGTGTAATGACTGCAACAGTGAAACATGATGAACATAGTACAGTTGTGTACCTACCATAAATGTAGATGTTCGAGTGTATTCACTGTTGCAGTCCAGGTTACCCACCCACCATCCCCCTCTTTGCTGGGCTATTCTGTACTTCTCAACTTTATACAACCTGTGTGGTGTATTTGCTTGTAGATGAAGGAAATGTTTATAGTAATATATGCATGGTTGTTTGGCATATTTATATCTTTCAGCCTTCCTATCTGGGGGCACCTGACATCTGGAGCAAGAAAAACTGAAGAAAATGGCGTCGGTTGCAACTTTTATACCCCTGGCGGACTGACATCAGGGAAGAGGCGACAGCAACCGACGCTGGACCAAGACTTTGGAACTCGGGCCGACTGCGGGTCGCCTGCCAGCAGGATAACCGAAGTGTAATGACTGCAACAGTGAATACACTCGAACATCTACATTTATGGTAGGTACACAACTGTACTTTTCCTGGAGCCAGGCTCAGGGGATGGGCACAATGGTGCCCAGCTTACCTCATATTCTAGATTATTTAACAGAAATGCTCCACATGGGCCTCTTTCTCTTCAATTAAGATTTATGCCTCTGCCATCTCAGCACATTATAATACTGAGCCACCCCTCTTCTCTCATCCCCTGCTAAAACAATTCCTTAGAGGGGCCAAAAATTTAAGACCCCCAGGAGAGCTCCCACTCTAGCCTGGGACCTTAACTTTGTATTG
Source organism: Protopterus annectens (assembly GCF_019279795.1). Lineage (NCBI taxonomy): Eukaryota > Metazoa > Chordata > Ceratodontiformes > Protopteridae > Protopterus > Protopterus annectens. The sequence goes on along the minus strand of NC_056733.1, from coordinate 743,949,927 downwards.
GAAAAACTCACTCTTCTCCCCTTTGAACCAGCTGCTACAGCACAGTTGAAATTCCTTTCTTGGAAAACAGCCTTACTTCTGGCCATCACTTCAGCAAGAAGAGTGTCTGAGCTGCAGGCCCTCATAGCAGTGGGACCCTTCATTATCTTCCATGCAGACAGGGTTTCCCTCAGGTCTAATCCATCCTTTATGCCCAAGGTGGTGTCTAGTGCGGCTCTAAACCAGTCCATTCATTTGCATACTTTTTTCCCTAATCCTCAACATAATGGGGAAGAATACTGCATTCTCTGGACATGCATAGACAGCTTAGATTCTATTTGGACAGGACTAAGCCTCTCAGGAAATCTGACCAGCTGCTAGTTAGCTAGTTAGCTTTACTGCAGGGGCAGAGGGGAAGGCCATTTCAAAGCAAACCATTTCCAAATGGATAGCCCATTGCATCCATTTCTGCTACAAGCACCATGGAAAACCTACCCCACAGGGAATAAGATCACATTCCTCCTGGGCTGCCTCTACCTCTACGGCATTTCTCAGAGGAGTCCCTACCAGGGACATGCTGGAAGCTGCTACCTGAAGCTCTGTACATACTTTCGCCATGCATTACCACCTGCCTATTTTTTCTAAATACAGAGCTGGATTTGCCACTGCAGTCTTACAGGGCCTGATTGCTAGCCCTAATGCTCTTTAACTACCTCCACCCTTCCTTAGCTTTGGTAATCAACCCAAATGTGATGACTGCAACAGTGAAACACGAAGAACATAGTACAGTTGTATACACTTACCATAAATGTAGATGTTTGAGTGTATTCACTGTTGCAGTCCTGGTTACCCTCCCTCCAGCCCCCTGACTTCTCTTGACTTTTCCCTTTCCTTCTTGTTTGGCATATATTATATCATGTGTATTTGCATTTTGCTGGGGGTGTTCCATACCATATAATTGCTTCCTATTGTGGGGGCACCTGACATCTGGGGCAAGAAAAACTGATGTAATGGTGTCAGCTGCATGTTTTATACCCCTGACGACCTGACATCATGGAAGAAGCGACAGCATCTGACACAGAAATCTGACGACTCTGGTATTCAGGCTGGCTGAGGGCTACCTGCAGGCAGATAACCCAAATGTGATGACTGCAACAGTGAATACACTTGAACATCTACATTTATGGTAAGTGTACACAACTGTACTATACCTTGAATTGCGACACAAAATGTCACGACATTAGGTTATGAGCCACCAAACTTTGCAGCAGAAATAATGGACTTCATTCATTCCAGATATGAATCAGTTTGCATTCAAGATCAAGCAAACAAACCTACTATTAGTAAAAACTTCCCAATAAAAAAACAGCAATCCAGACACAATTCCCCCGGTAAGAACACATTTTACATTAATATTTTATGTGAGCTGTTTCACCACCACATCCACAACATGGAGGATCTGCCACCCCTTAGTTATGTACGCTAACTCCATGGTCACACAACTATGATCAAAGTCAGCATCAACTATGCTGCAGTCAGCAATCCATCAGTCAACTATTGCACCATATGACCGGTTTAAAAGCAGGCACTTTGGTTTATCGTATTGCCGTATATGTACATGTAATGTATATGTATATGTATGTACTGCTGTTTGCTTTCCCAAACTTGTTTTTCTTATGTACTTCTCTGTACTCCTTTAACATACACAGCTTTGACTTGTGTACGTCATACAGAGTACTGACTTAGACATATATACTAGCACCAAAACATTCAGACAGAAATATGTTAATTTAGACATCAAATTGAATAATCCCTGCAAGAGGAACTCAGTTATTACTCAAATTGTGCCACATCTGTGGAATAAATTGCTATACTGTGTGAAATTGTCAGAGAAAGTAAGTTTATTAAAAATTTAGATGAATTGACTAGAAACAAGGTCTTTCATATCAGCTTAAGGGAGTCAGAATTCTTACACAGCCAATCAGCCTGACAACTGTTATTTATTTATTTTATTTACTTATTTTACATTTGTTGACCGGGAGAGTCCAACTAGATTACAAGTCCATTTTCAGTGGTGGTCCGGGGAGAAAAGTTCCAAGAGAACAATTTTTTACAAAACATAGTTTTAAGGGCAGACTTTTGACATACAAGTTATTCAATTTGATGTCTAAATTAACATCTTTCTGTCTGAATTTTTTGGTACTGTATGAGGTGCACAAGTCAAAGCTGTTTGACATTATAGTTAACTTATAAACAAATTCTTTGCATGTTAAATTCATGCAGTCTTTGCTTGTATGTTTGGAAGATAATGAAGACCCCTATGATGCAGACAAACTTGCAACACACACATACATATATACATAGAGAGAGAACCCTCTTATTTGTTCCTTCCAGCACTTTGTGATACTACTTTTCTGTTTTAAAACTGTTTTATTCATTGATGGTCTTGCCGCAAATGTAAAATTACTTTCCATTTCACTTTGTAATACCCACATTCATATTTAAAATATACAGTCTCCCACCACTTTTTTTTCCTACCGCTGTTTCCCAAAAAATGCAATTCATAGATCAGTATTAGGCTAACTGCTGCTATAGATCATTTTAAGCCTAGCCAATTAACCCATGTGAGAATCAAACCCTACACCCTGTGTCTGGAATGCCAATATCTTAACTATTATACCAACCTCTCTCTTACGACTTGAGAGCTTTTTGTTCAGAAAATCCTGTACATACAATTTCTGTTTTCCAAACATGCGATCAGTTCTGTTTTGCAGTATTCCTCTTTTGTATCCATACTCTTGAAATTCCAAGTTAACTTGACATTCCTTCTGTGGGTATCTCTTATCCAAATCTTGTACGCCTGTCTCTTTTTTCACTGTTTATTTTAATGGACTGTTAAAATCACCCAGCCAGGATGCATAATTCTTCATAATTTGACAGGATTTGCATATCACTGATCACTCCTGTCTTTCTGCTGCCTTCGCAGAAGCATATGTATTACAGCTTTTGTATTTTTTGTTGTGTAGCAGAACCTCTAGACATGTCACTCTCCCTGGTCTCATGAGTATCTTGTCTGTGACTTTAGTGTTATTCCCTTCTCTTAAAGAAATGCTGTTTCTGAACATTCATTTCACTAACCCAAATGACTAAGAAATGTTTCCATTCTACTGGCTATTTTATATTTTCTAGTAACATTTTTGTTCCGTCTATCTTGCATACAGATGTTTGTCTGCAAATTTATATACCGGTTTATCTTGGCTTATCTCCTACTCCATGTTTTAATGCTGTTTATAGTAATCCATACTAAAGACCAACATCCATGCATTGCCTAATTTATATCTTATTATTTTTAAGGTGAGTGATTCTCTGATCTGAGTTTGGTTTCTGTTCACTTTTTTTTTTATTATCCTGCCCTGGACTCATATTCTGGTCTTCCCTATCATTTGTCATTCAGCACCCTGTCTTCACTGCCTTTTCACCACTTCCTTTGATAAATTAAATCTATTTTATGGATCACATCTCTCTGTTTTTTTCTTTTTGTGTGTCTACTCCCTGTTTTCTGAGTTTTCTGTTGCAGAATCTCGTAGTATTTATTTCCGTAGTACCTTTGTTGTTGCTCTTGATTTCATCTGCATGTGTCGTGTCCTTGTTATTTGGCTCACTGTATGCTGCATCCTGTTATCAGTCTGACCAATAGTGTTCTGTGGCCACTCGTTCAGTGTACTTTCTAACACAGCCCTTACTGAAATGCTACCATTCACCACAAATATCTAAACATTTTTCTTAACCAGATCTGTAACAACATTTGGGCTTGCAGCTTGTCTTGTAATCCATTTCTCTTCCATAAAGTCCAGCAAGTTTGGACTGTATGAATTGATATTCTGTTTTATGTAAAATTAATCTCTCATCTGCATGCATCTTTTTAAACATTATTCAGTACTTAATGTATTATCGCAACCAGATTTCAAACAACTCAATAATACATAAGCAGTGATAGCTCTTGACAGTTCTGCAGTTTCTAACAAAGTTTGTAATAGCAATGTTTAAAATCTGTCCCTATTTTGAGGACCTTTGACCCACCATTATTTTACACTTTGGCCCAATTTCTTCTGCAAACAAATTGACAGGTATGAGAAGCAATACACCTGTGCTTTGAGATCAGTACCTGCATACTTCAAATTGTATGAAACAGTAACGCATGGCATTGCTCACTGACTGCAATGCTTGCTGATTTAAATGACTGACTGCAAAGCTTGGGGATTTAGGGAAAATCATTTTATGAGGGACAGGAGAGGTAAAAACCGAGGAGTGTGGTAACTTCCCTTTTCACTGATAGCATTTTACACTGAACAAAGCAACCCACGGCAGAAGAATAACTGCCTAAACGCACCATCACCACTGAAATGTATGCTGAGCTGTAGAAATTGACTACTGTCAACCCTAACACACCTGAAAGTCACAGTCCAACAAGTACGAGTACTGGTGTCTTGCTATATATATAAAATGTCATTTTGCTGAATGATGACTTATTTTCTGCTCTAGCAGGAAGGACGTTGTTGTACTAGCAGCCATCTTCATTTTGACATTAACTTACGTCCGTAATGCCAGTTAAGCAGGAAGAGAAATTTGTTTTTTTCCATTATTCCTATTCTGCTGCCTAACCAATGTGATACAATACTAGTTAGGACTTTGAACACCCCTTTTCAGTTTTACTTGCACTAGTTTCCCGAGAACAGTCACAATTATGCTTCCTTCAAAATCTGGTTGCACTAATACGCAAGTACCCATTATTCTTAAGAGTTGTGTTTCTAAACTTCCCCTGAACTAAACCATGTTCTGTGGAACTGTTTCATTTTGTAGCTAAAAGTTCTCTAACCATATTTTCTAATTAATGTCAGAATGTAAGGTTAAAAGTCTTTCTACAAGGAGAGAGTTTTCTATGTAGTCCTTTACAACTCCCCCCTTAAAGAGCCTTCTGCCTCAAAACACATATATAAATCTTTGTTTCCGGAATGAGTCAGAGCTCTTACAATATTTAGCTACACTCATAATGAAATAATTTTGTTTTGCCAAAATACATACCTGTCTGGTAAAGTTCCTTAATTCTGCAAATATCCGAAGTATGGTACCTTTCTGAGCATTACAAAAATACAGCCTCCATGGGACCTGATAGCATCCTAGGCTGCACCCTACATGAACTCGGGCACGAACTTGCAGCACCATTAGGCACCCTATTCAACCAAAGCTTGAGTACTGGTTTTATCCCAGCTGAGTGGAGGGCCCCAGGGTTCGGTCTTGGGGCCTCTGTTATTTGGGATATACTTTTCTGAGGTACAGGCCAAAACCAGTGGGCTGTGGCTGACCAAGTTTGCAGATGAATGCAAGTTGGGAGCTGTCATCAATTCCCCTAGTGACGTGGACATCCTCCAAGAGGGTCTCACCTAAACAAATGACTGGTTGCCAGAAACATGGCCTCAAGCTGAATACAAAAAAATGATTCATCATCCCCTTATTAGTAACAACGTTCGAAGCACACAGTCAGTCATGAGGGATTTGGACACTCAGACTGATGATAGCCTGACTTTTGACCACCATATTACTTCCATTGTATGGAAAGCTTTCTACATGGCCCACCTCATAAGTAAGAGTATCTCATCCAGAGACAAGGAGGTCAAAGCATCCCTGTATTCTTCCCTTATAAGGGAAGTTATATCCCCTACGTCTGGAAGACATCCCATGTTGTTCACTCCACAAAGGGGGCAGTTACACTGAACTGTCAAATTACAGACCTGTAGCTATTTTGTCACCCCTGGCTAAAATTATGGAGAAGTGCATCCATAAACAACTCCTGAGCCATCCCATTTAGCACAATTCCTGGCTAACTCGCAGCATGGTTTCAGACTGTTCCACAGTACAACCACGGCCCTCATCTCTTTCTCCAATGTTATTAATGAAAACCGTAACAACAATAAGCTTTCTTCTTCCCTCTTTCTTGATCTCTCCAAAGTCTTCAACATGGTCAGCCACCATCTACTCATACACACACTTAAAACTATCCCCCTAGATGTCCAGGCTATCCAATGGTTCAAATCTGAGTGTTAGACAACAGGCTGTACTATGGCAGAACAAACTATCTTCCCTTCTACCTATCACCCTTGGGGTCCCTCAGGGCTCTATATTAGGACCCCTATTATTTTCTGTCTTTATTAATGACCTGTACACAGTCATCCCAACAGCCACCTGCATTCAGTATGCAGATGACTCCACTTTGATTTGCTCTGCCACCTCCCCTTTAAGTCTGCAGACTCTATCCCAAAATGTTTTTAATACTGTTGAAAACTGGCTCTGTAATCAATGTCTCCTATTAAATCCTAACAAAATGAAGCTACTGCTTTTCTCTCCCACTTGTAAAGCCTCCGCTCCAACCTTTACTATAAAATCTAACAATGGCACTGTCATTGTCCCAGATCCCTGTACCAAACTCTTAGGTGTAGCAGTTGATAATAACCTCAAGTTTGGTATGCATATTAATCAAACTATTAAAGTTAATGAAAAACTTCACTATACAAGAACAAACCTTTCCTCATTCTACTAGCTAGGATGGTAATTGCCCGTACGCATCTACTTTCCCCCCTCCTTTATGCATCCCCTCTCTTCATGAACTTGATTAAGTCTGACCTTAATAAACTCTCTAGCTGCTTTAATCGTATTGCTAGATTTGCCACTGGAGCAGCATACAGAACACACCACTGTCTTAACCTAAAGAATCTAGGTTGGCTAAAATTGTCTATCCAACTTCAGTACAATCAGCTAATAGTAGCACATAAAATTCTCTACCAACCTGAAAACACACCCGTACTTACAAAAATTATCATCCCTTACAGCAACCTCAAGACACTTTGCTCATCCAACAAATTACTAGTCCAAATCCTCAAAAGCAACAACTCATCTGGAGACTCTCTATATGCCAACTCTGTTGGTAAAATATGGAACTCACTTCCTGCTGAGCTTACTTCAGAACCCGTTCTAACCCAATTAAAAAAAAAATCTAAAACAGTACTTTAAAAAGCAATGGCTATGTCCTTGCTCTAATCCTGACTAACTCTGGCAATATAAACGTGTGCTAAAGTGGTGTTTTGGCCACCCCTAGATTGTTTCCTAATTGTTACTCTATAACAAATCAGATTTATATATGACAGAATTAATTACTTTTATCTTATGTATTTTATCTGTAACAGTGCTTTAACTTGATTAATGTAACAGTTTTTCTGCATGTATGTATGGAGTTTTTCTCCCCGGGCCTCTGCTGAAAATGGACAAGTATCCAGTCGGACTATCCTGGTCAACAAATGTAAAGTAAATAAATAAATAAGGCCCATTATTGAGTACAACACCCCATTTTGCATGTACCTCACAAAGCACATGCAGCAGCTGGAGAGACCACAGAGGTTCTTCACCAGGAGAATCCAGGGCCTCAAAAATCTACTATACACAGATAGGCTAAATGCCCTATGCTTCTACTCTGTTTCATACAGACTCCTCAGAGGTGACCACTGTCTGGCATACAAGGCAATCTCGGACCCCACCTTGATGGGACTGCTGCATATCTGCAAGTCAAGCTCCACTCGAGTAACCCACACACGTGGGCACAACCTGGTCTGTGACATCCATAGGACTTGCTGGCGGGACATATTTGTGTCCCAGAGACTCCCCCATCTATGGAATGACCTCCCTCTCCATGTCAAGCAGAGTACCTCTTTACCCCTTTTTAAGCTCAATCTGGATAATTGGGTGGGAAATAGAAAATACATCCCTGGGATTCCACCCATGTCCCTGCTGGACAGGAGCATCGGGTGCTGATTTGTCTATGCATGGACTAAACTCTTGGTTAGGCTTATAAGGGCCAATAGCCTGGTAACTTCCTATGATATGTTCGTCATATTGGTTACTGCTGCAGTAGCTTTAGATATACGAGTTGTATCCTGCCAAGGATGTAACCAACAGCCAGCTCCCAAAACTTCAGGGCACCTTTAATGCACTACAATCATTAGGCAGCGTGTGCTGAGCTGCCTAAAATAAAAACAGTTTGAGTGCCAAGCCCTTCAGAGCTTTCCTGCTGCTGAAGAGAGTGTTCCTCTGTCGGTTTTCGGAGATTCACAGTCAGCTTGTCCTGTTCCCTTACTGTGCAGATTTGTTACCATTTGGGAGGAAATCTTCCACATTTTAAATGTATTATTTAAATGTACTTTCATGGTTAGGAAAGTAGTTTTCTACCTAGGAGTTTGTGTTTTAATGGACTGTCATGAGTCTTAAATGTACTTCTATACAGGAGTACAGTTTTATCCTGCCAGATTAAAAGTAGTTGAAAAACATTTTTTATTTATTTTGTTATTTATTTATTTATTTAACATTTATTTACTAAAAATAAATAAACTTCTATACAGGAGTGCATTTTTATCCTGACATTAAAAGTAGTTGAAAACAATTTTTTTCTCTGGAGAAACTGTTTTTCTTTGTGGGGCTAGCAAAGTGCGTTAAAATTCTTTTTACTGTATTTTTAGAGAAGGGTGACTTTTAATACCTTTAAGTTGTTACTGACTTATGCTGCTTGTTTTCCCCAGGAAAGAGGCACCATTTTCAGCTTGGCCATGGAACAAACTATTGGTCCCACTGTAGGTGCTTCTTTCAGCCATGAAAAGAAAAAGTTTAGCAAATAGCCCTTGTCACCACAGCAGGCTTTCAGTTTGCCTCAGACACAGGTGAATGACTCAACTGTGGCCAAAACTGGTTCCTCGGGCCACTTATTTTTTTAACCCAAATCCCTCTGGTGTAGTACCTGCAGCCACTACGAACCAGAGTTAGTCACATCCTTTGCAGCTGTCGGGGTCTTCTCAGTGGGCAAAGGAGAGGCAGTCTCTTCAGTCCTGGGAGAAGGGGCAGAGAAGTCTTAATTATTTAGTTAGAATGTTGTGCTAACTGCCCATCCCAGGGGAGCTGCTGCTGCTATTAAAAACTCTGTTGGCCTCCACTTTTCCTTTCAAAAAGAAACAAAAAAAACTAAGCATGTATCTTCTCCTCCTTAGTTTTCTCTGGACATGCGTATTTGGTGGCATATAAAACTTCCTCCTGAGTGGTAAAGCTGTGAGTGATGTATATATACACATATACAGGCAATAATTAAGAATGCTGGACCTCAAGATTCATAGGTTCATAGATTAGTTAGAGGCTAACTGCCCTTGTGCGCCATTTTAAGCTTAGCCAAATACCCCATGTGAGAATCAAACCCTGCACCTTCTGTGTGTAAGGTAAACACCGTAACCATTATGCCAACCTCCATTTTAGTGTGTGTTGGTCCAAAATAGAAGTGACATGGTTACATATGCATGCAGAGATTTGTGTTGCTGACGCAATCCAGTATTATTCTACAGACAGGTATAATAAAGTAATAGACAGACAGACATGCAAATAGGCAGAATTGATAGCTAGATAACACAAGTAGAGAGGAGACTGTATGTATCAACAGATATAATTACATGCGGTGGCTACTGCTCCTTTAATGCCCTGTACCTCCCATTTTTTTTTTTTTTTTTTTTTTTTTTTTTTTTTTTAACAGTTGAAAGTGGGGTTGTGGGGGTGGGTTACTAGCTCCCCTGCCAAATGGAATTAACTTAAAAAACAAACAAACTGTTAAGTGCCATAGCTCTTTGCAAATCCAGTGTTGCATGTTGAGTGTTGTCAGGTGAATACCTTGCATTTAATCTCTCAGGGCTGTCAGAATGATAACAGTGCTGGATTATACTACCAGCATAGCAGATGGCAGAGATATACATCCACTCTTTTCTACTATCACCCAAGTACACCCCCCAGCAGTACAGATAGAAATCATATCCAGATAGCCTACTCTTTGCCCTCTTCACATAGATTATCTAACAGCTTTGTTTTCAGCTTTGGTTGGATTTTACATAAGGAGACATTTATGATATACACAGCAAGTAGAAAATGTGTGATATTTCTTTCTTTCCCTTTTTACCAGTTGTAAGTAATAATCTGAAAGACCACTCCAAATTAAGCACTCTTGCTTTTGCTGATAATTAGAAACTGAGTAGCATTTGCACTGTGTGGCATTATGTCTGTTTTTATTTTAGTCATCTTCACTTGTTTTTAATTCATGGAACAAAATGGCCCATTTACAGATGGCTGATATGTGTACTGTGCCGCTCATTTTGTAGACATTTGAATGGTGGCCATTTTATGAGCTTTCCTTGTCCTGCTACTTGTTTTAACTTACTCACTTTAGCTTAAGAAATGTGAGAAAAATGACTTGCTTGTCACTTCCTGCTGACAGTAAAAACTTGAATATGTATACACATTATAATCCCCTCATTTTGTAAGTCTTTGAACAATAAGTACTTTACAGTAACTATTTGAAATGTCAGGACCCGCTAGAGCGAGTCCAAAAATGGAGAGACTGAATGGTGGAAAGAATGGACTTACATATACTAAATATGAGATCCCATTTATTGGAATATGGCCATCATGGGGTTGGTATATACAAGTTCTGGTGTGGGGGGGCTTGCCTCCCCCAACATCAGGCAGTGCAGGGGGGACCTGCAAAAAAAAGAAGCTTAAAGGAGAAGGAGTCTTCAAGAATTGCTCTTCTCCTGTGTTTTCAGTCTTTCTTTTTTGCCCGGCTTGTAGGAAGCCATAATTTACAATTTCATGTTATCCTCTGATCTTGTTTCATTTTGAAGTTTTTCACAGTTATTCATATTTGTGTTTTTTTTTTTAGTTCTTAAGGTGGTGTTGCAGCTATAAATGTTTGCATGATGAATAACACTGTTATAAATTAAGAATATTAAAATAAATTCTCACTACCAGATGGTTTTTACAGAGTATATATGTAAGTTTGTGATGCACATGAATGAAATATATACTGTAAGGGTTAGGTTAAACACACACACACACACACACACACACACACACACACACACACACACACACACACACACACACACACACACACACACACATCATGCATGCATGTTTTCTGGACTGCACTGTGATGGAAGTTGTCTGACTTGGCGTGCTGGACACACACCTCTTAAATTAAGATTTCCTTAGCTACCTGCATTGTCAGCAGCAGCCCTTCATTGTAACTAGGGCTTCTACTACATCACCACTTAAGTACCTGATAGCCAGCCTCCAGGACATGTTCTGGCTGACATAAATGGACAGATTACTTGGCAGAGGCTTCCAGTTTGTCACCAGATTGCCCTGTGCAGTATGAATTGTGGCAGGTCTCTGCCAGTCAGGGCATCCCTGCACTGTTAAAAAGGGTTCTTCATGATTTGCAGCCTATAGGTTTGTTTGAGGGAAGGATGTAGGAATTGTTTAAGAACTATGATCTTTGTTTGACTGTAGCTGTGTTAGTGAGGGCTGCTGAACAATATGTGGGCAAGAGCATAGTTTAAACAAATGATCAGAACAAAAGCATTACTTCTGAGAAGTCAAAGAAGACTTTGGGCATAAAGAAAGAAGAAATGTGGTAGGCTTTAATCATGACTAGTTTAAAATAAAATGGTCAGAAAACAGTATTGAGAGTATGTACTTGAATCACAACAGGAGTACTTTTACTAGGTTTATTTAGGAACCTCTCCTGTATTATCACAGATCTGTGAAAAGGATGGGAAAGTGTTACCACAGGATGAGCATGAACAATGGGTTGTGTCAGAAAACTGTCAGTAGACCATTCCACCTACCTATTAACAAACTGCAATAAATAGGTAAACGGGATCTCATTAATACTTCAACTCACAGGGCAAAGATTGGATTTGATATTTTGTAACTTAGAAAATATTTTTTCTTTGTGAACTAAATTTTTTAATTATTTTGGGTTATTTAGATGTAAATATTTATATTTTTTATTTTTCAGACTTTACCTGCCTGACCGCCAATATTCCCAGCACAATACTGACCCTTTCAGACTCAATTGGAGTTAGCACCTACTATTGTCCGGCATGCCTTCCCTTTTCAGGGAGACCGTACCTCTCATTAATGTCAGCTCCATGCAACTGATGGTAAGGAGTAATGGTTACAAAGTTTAGATGTCAGCTGGCCATCCTTCTCAGCTGTTTCTTTGCGTGTTCCTTTGCACTTTCCTTGTGGTGGTCAGTAAGCACAGTGCTGTGCTGAGGCCTTCCTTAGCTGTATAGTTTCTCACATCATCTGGCTCAACGGGACTGTAATGTACTTGGGAAGCATAGTACTTACCTTCCTTGCTGTATACTCTGACCCAGCCAGTGCTAGGTGTCTTCTTAAACTAACTCAGACTCCCACTTCCTGGGATGGGCAGGTTCACATTGGTCGCTGACATACATCCGTCCTTTCCTGGCTCCTCCACCACTCAGTCTCTTCTCTAAGCACATCATGAACTTCAGGGCTCCTTCTAAGCCCTGTGAGATGCTTTCTTTATTTGTTTATAATCAAAACACCCTGCCTTGCACTGGCTGGTACCATGAGATCTTTAGCTTCAACCAGTATCAACAAAAATACTTTTTTACAAAGCAGATCTAGATGATAGAAATAGATATGTAGAAGAAAGGGGAGGAGGAGGAGTAACAGAAACTTAAACATTTCAGGATTATTGTGTGTGTATATGTGTGAAGGAAAAGTGGTTATTTTTAACCTGACATTAATCTTCTTGTATGTACTGTAAATAGTTTGTATAGTAGTGTTTGATTTAGTTTTTGCAATGTTGCTTTTTATAGTAGATTTAAGATTAGATTTTGGGTTTATTATATTGATATTTTTGTATTGTTTGTATTTATTTTCTTAGTTATCGCTACTTTATTTTTTCAGTAAATGCTTTATTAAAAATAAGTAAATAAAAAGTGTGTGTGTGTGTGTGTGTGTGTGTGTGTGTGTGTGTGTGTGTGTGTGTGTGTGTGTGTGCATGGAGTTTAATTACTTACAGAAATGTAGGAATTTTTTAAGTCGACAGTCAAGATATTTAGTATTTCAGATGGAAGGAAACGTTGATAAGTTGCTAATAATTTTTATTAATCATTTAAAATGTTTGATGTAATCACACTAGTTTACTGTAGTTGTGCTAGTATAGTGGCTGTTCCCTTTTAGACTGGGTTTGATTCTTATGTTCTCAGTTTGCATTGTTTTGTGACTCTGAGCATGTCATTTTGTTACATCAAACTGACTTATACTCTTAAAGTAAGCATCTCTGTTTAAGTTACCAAACACTATATAATTAAAGGTAAGGGACCCAGTAAAGCAGAGCTGTAAAGCATTAAAACAAGACCCTTATTGCTAATATCTGACAGTTCATCTCTAGACAAGTACATTTTATCATGTTACATTGTTTTCATCAGTTCACAGTAGTTGTCTTCATGTTATTAGATACATAAAGTAAAGGCACAGAATGTCAAAAGGGCCACTTGAAAACAAACAAAAAAAAAAACAATTCTTCATTCTTATTTCCTTGCCAGCATTTCTGAATTTTCTGAGTATGTAGAGAAAGTTCAGTGGGTCAGTTGTCGTCATACGTCATGTCAGTCAAATCATTTAGAGTCCTCAGTTGAGGGTCAGTTTCAGTGCCTTGTTGTGGAGGGAATACTTGATCAGCAAAGCAAAAGTAAAAGATCTCTTTGTCAGTCCTTGTGCAGGAACATAGTGTATTTGTTTTTCTGTAGGTCTGATATGACTGGACAAAAGATACTTAGATTTGTTGCTTCTGTTGAATGCCACGCAGTTTAATTTTTTAATCCAATATGTTTTGTTGTTGCCTCGCAAGTGAATGAAAAATGCTTTGATCCCCAGATATTTGTTTTCTCTGTGCCATATCTTCCACAACCTAGCATCTAAGCACAGTTTATGTTTGAGCCCCTGTTATTTTCAGTTTATTTCCTAAACCTCTAAAGTCACACGCTATGCTGTTGGCGCCAAAGACCTCTGTAAGAAATGTAATGGATGCTGTTATAGGTTCATAGGAGATTACTAGGCTAATGGCTCAAGAACCCTTACAAGCCTAGCCAGTTTTACTCAGATTTTATCCAGATGTTCTTTGTGCATACAGCTGCAGTCATCACACTTGGGTTATCTGCCGTCAGGCGGGTCCTAGGTCGGCCGAATTCCAAAGTCTAGGTCCGGCGTCGGTTGTCGTTGCTTCTTCCCTGACGTCAGTGTGGCAGGGGTATAAAAGAGGCAGCCGACACCATTTTCTTCAGTCTTTCTTGCCGCGCGGTGCCCGAAGCAGAAGCAGTTCGCAAGTGCCGGTCGGCCAGATCCTGAGTTTTACGAAAGTATTTCAGCCGAAGTCTTCTTTAAAGATAAGTAGCCTGTTGGGGAAACTTTTCTTGCCTCAGACCGATGTCAGACAAAGTTAATAATTGCATTTCATGTGGGAAGCAAATACCGCATGAGGATTTTCACTCTTACTGTATACCTTGCTTAGGGCCAGAACACAACATCTCGGCCTGCCGTTTTTGTGCTAAGTTTAACAAGCGCACTATTAAGCGCTGGGCGGAGTTCGCCCTTCATTATTTTGGCAAAACATTTAATTATATTATGTCGTCGGATATGCCGACGCCAGTTTTAGGCAAAAAACGGAAGGATAAGGACAGACATCCGAGGCCTGCACTGACTACTGAGACCACGCTAAGGCCGACTACCAGTTCTCCAGTTCTCAGCGAGGCGCCTACGCAGCCCCTGACTACCGATGAAACTTTATTACCGGTGACTTCAGTACCCGAGGTCGCAGGTTCCTCGGTCCCCATTCCCACTGCAGATACCGACGCCACTCTTGGCAGAGAAACGGAAAGTTTAGCAAGGCCTGCCATTTCTGAAGGCGTTTTCAGGCCTACCACCTTATCTATTAAATCGTTCACTAAATCTAAAGCCCCAATGAAAATTAAAAAAAAGGGTCCTCAAGCCCCCTCTCAAGGTCCCTCAAGCCCCCTCTCAAGGTCCCATGCCCAAAAAACAGATGCTTAAAATGGCTGAGGATTTGATTTCACTCATCAGGGGCTGTCAACCCCCCTCAGACAAAAGACCCAGGATGGAGGAAGACTACCCTTCCTCAGATCAGGCATCTATTACCTCAGGCCTTTCTGAGGACCTGGATTACGCCTATTCCCCTTTTGAAGACTCTGATGCTGAGGAGTCTATTCCCTCGGTCTCCCCCCCCCCTGAGGACTACTCTTCTGGGGAAACCCTGCATACATTGAGAGAACACTTCCACTGGGAAAGCCAAGATTACTCAGATTCCAAGAAAAGGCTCAGGGATTTTCTGCTGCTTCCCCAGCATAGGCCCCTGGCTATTCCTCCTGTCTTAGATATTTTGGATGATGTGTAGGCAGAAGCCAGTCTTAATCCAGACTCTTTGCCTCCTGCCCCTGTTAAACCAGACAGATATTACCGGGTGCCTGATTCTCACCAGTTCCTTTATAAAAGCCCTTCTGCTGACCCAGAAACTATTTCTCAGGGTTCCAAGGGGATTAAGGCCTCTACTGCTAAAAACCCTTTACCTTCAGAGAGAGATTCCAGAGCATTGGAAAGGTGGGGGAAAAAGGTGTATACATCAGCCACTTTAACCATGAGGGCATTAAACTGTCAATTTCATATGTTAAAGTACCAGCAGTTCTTGCTATCTCAGCTGAAAAGCAAAATGATACAAACAGAACAACCTGATTTGAAAGAGTTGCAGGATTTGTTGCATGGAGCAGAACAAGTGGGGAAACATACCTTACAGCGTGGTTTTGATGCTTTAGAGGCCTCATGCAGAGCTGCTGTGACAGGGTCTGTCATACGTAGACACGCTTGGCTCAAAGAACAAACCTTACCAGATCATGTCAAAGCAAAATTATTAGATGCACCACTACAAAAAGATGTACTGTTCGGTGTTAAAGCTGAGGAGGTACTAAAGAAAATGGAGGAAAAAGCTAAATCTATGCAAACAGTTAAAGATTTCTTGCAGGTGCAGCCTCCACGCTTCAGCAGAAACTGGCCTTTAAAAAATTGGTCCTTTCCAGCCACGGACAGACCCCAAAGGGGTAGATACAGACGCCCAAGGGGTAGAGGACAACCTCAAGGATCTTACAGAGCCAGGCAATGGCAATCACCAGCCCCAAGAGGTGGAGAAGACAGAACTCACGTCATTTAGAAAACAGAAGCAATGACTTTCCTCTTTGCCTGCCAAACAAAGCTATAATGGCAGCACCTTTGGGTGGAAAACTGGGCTTATTTTCAAAAAACTGGCACATTGTTACAAAGGACAAATGGATTCTAGATATTATAGACAGAGGCTACAGATTCCACTTCCTCACTCTTCCAAAGATGAGGGGCATGCCAAACCTGCCACAAAATCAATGGGCAGAGGCACAAAAACAAATTTCCGCTCTCATGGATATGAAAGCAATTCAAGAGGTACCTGCAAAGGAACAAGGTCAAGGTTTTTATGCAAGACTTTTTCTGGTACCAAGGAAGGACAAAGACTGGAGACCCATCTTAGACCTATCTATTCTAAACACATATCTAGAGATACCAAAATTCAAGATGCTCACATTACAGCAGCTTCTTCCCATGCTGGGCAAGGAGTATTGGCTGGTAACGGTGGACCTCAAGGAGGCATATCTGCATGTCCCTATCAGACAAGATTGCAGAAGATACCTCAGATTTCTTGCAGGTTCAACCCATTATCAATTATGTGCATTGCCCTTTGGCTTATCTACTGTGCCCAGAGTGTTTACAAAATGCCTGGCATCAGTAATTGCTTTCTGCAGACAACGAGGAATACAAATTTACCCATATCTGGATGACTGCCTGATCCAAGCGGACAGAAAGGACATTCTATTGCAACATCTGGCGTTTGTAATAAAACTGTTAAATTGCTTGGGGTATACAGTAAACAAAAATAAATCAAAACTAATACCCTCTCAACAGATAATTTTCCTGGGTGCCAGCTTAAATACAATGGCCCAGATGGCTTACCTCACGCCAGACAAACAAGGGCAACTGTCTCAATACTTCAACAAAATGGCAACTTTAACCAGGCTAACTGCAAGGAAAATCCTGCAGGCTCTGGGGTTCATGGCATCTTGCATTCTACTAATACCATTTGCAAAGCTGCATATGAGGAAACTACAATGGTACCTAAAAAACTTATGTCTCAACACAAACACAGCTTGGAAACAATTTTACCACTCATTCCATGCCTTCAAAAGGAATTTTTGTGGTGGGCTCAAGCATGCCCAAGAAACACGGGTCTCCCTTTCTGTATACCACAAGCAAGGCAAGTCATCACAACAGACGCCTCAGACTACGCATGGGGAGCACACATAGCAGACCAGTGCATCCAGGGAAAATGGTCCTAAAAACAAATGCACCTACACATCAACCAAAAGGAGATGCTAGCTGTGCAAAATGCTCTTATGAATTTCAAGGACCTACTGTAACCGGGCCAGCTATTGATAAGGACAGACAACACCACAGTCATGTGGTACATAAACAAACAGGGAGGGACGCATTCATACCTCCTATGCAGGCAAGCTATGACCCTGTGGAACACAGCATTGGAATTACAAGTTCAACTACAGGCACAATTCCTGCCAGAGAAGGAAAACACTCTGGCAGACAACTTAAGCAGAAATATGACAGACCTTCACGAATGGAAGTTGCATCCTCAAGTCTTCTCAAAGATAACTCAAGCATGGGGACAGCCAGACATAGATCTATTTGCCTCCCACAGCAATTACCAGTTGGAAAAATTCTGCTCAAGGACCTATCATCCGCAGGCCTGGAAAGTGGACGCACTATCTTTCGGTTGGACAGCATTGGCAGTCTACGCCTTCCCGCCTCTACCTCTACTGACCAAAGTCCTATTAAAAACCAGAGCAGAGAGGCCAAAAATGATTCTCATTGCTCCAGACTGGCCACAACAGCACTGGTATCCTCTCCTAAAGAACCTGTCACACTCACCAACATGGATCCTACCTCAAGTTCCTCTTCTGTTGTCACAGCACAACTACAAGATCCTTCACAGCCAGCTCAGAACTCTAAATTTAGCTGCATGGAAAATACCTTAATTTGCCAACAGGCTCTCCTCTCCAAGGAGGTACAGGATGTCATCTTGGAGACCAGGAGACCCTCTACTAGAAAAACCTACTCTGCCAAATGGAAACGATTTTGCTCCTGGAATCAAGCAAAGGGCCAGAATCCTTGGGTAATAAATATACCTCAGATTTTACAGTACCTAGCTGAGATGTTAAACAGTGGCCTTTCCTTCTCTTCCATCAAGATCCACGCGTCAGCGATTTCAGCACAATACAATACGGATCCTCCTTTATTCTCACATCCTGTATTAAGGCAGTTCCTCAGAGGGGCAAAAAATATAAACCCCCCATGGAAACCACCAGCTCCAGCTTGGGACCTCAACTTCGTATTGGAGAAACTGACACTGCCTCCTTTTGAGCCGGCCTCTTCAGCAGAGTTATAATACTTGTCGTGGAAAACAGCTTTACTTCTGGCTATTACCTCAGCATGCAGGGTTTCGGAGTTACAGGCCCTCATGGCTGTGCAACCATTCATCATTTTCCATCAGGATAGGGTTTCCTTACGAACCAACCATACCTTCATGCCAAAGGTAGTATCCAGTGTGGCTTTGAATCAGACTATTCATTTACCTACCTTTTATCCAAATCCCCAGAACAAAGGGGAGAGGCTACTCCACTCCTTGGACATTCACAGGCAACTTTGTTATTACTTGGACAGAACAAAGTCATTCAGGAAATCTGAGCAGCTCTTTGTGTCCTATGCTACAGGTGCTCAAGGAAAGGCTATTTCCAAACAGACTATTTCAAAATGGATAGCCCACTGCATACGCTTTTGTTATTCATTTCATGGAAAATCAGTGCCTGTATACATCAGATCCCACTCCACCAGGGCTACAGCTACCTCAGCAGCTTTCCTCAGGGGGGTCCCTACCAAGGACATTCTGGAAGCAGCTACTTGGAGTTCAGTGCACACTTTCACCAAACACTACCACCTTCCTCTATACTCTAAATCTAGACCGGGCTTTGCCACAGCAGTCCTGCAGGGCATTCTAGCCCCTCCGAATTCCGCTTAGTGCCAGCCACCCTTACTTAGCTTTGGGATTCTACCCAAGTGTGATGACTGCAGCTGTATGCACGAAGAACATAGTACAGTTTTGTACCTACCATAAATGTAGATGATTGAGTGCGCATACAGCTGCAGTCCAGGTTACTCTCCCTCCATCCCCTCTTAGAACAGAGCTTATGACAAACACCTTTAACATACAACCTATTTGGGGTATTCCTATATGGTGTATTTGCTTGCAACTACTGTTTTGATTTATCTACTTATGTATGTTTGCATAACATCATGTATTGCCTTCCTTTCTGGGGGCACCTGACATCTGGGGCAAGAAAAACTGAAGAAAATGGCTTCGGCTGCCTCTTTTATACCCCTGCCGCACTGACGTCAGGGAAGAAGTGACGACAACCGACGCCAGACCTAGACTTTGGAATTCGGCCGACCGAGGACCCGCCTGACGGCAGATAACCCAAGTGTGATGACTGCAGCTGTATGTGCACTCGAACATCTACATTTATGGTAGGTACAAAACTGTACTTTTTCAATCCCCTAGGGGAAAGATAACAAGGGTCAGTAAACAGGGTTTTGACAATTTCTAAAGACTGCCTCTGTCCATATGGGACATGGGCATCACCCTAGGAGTGAATTCACAATTTCCTCTCCAGTGGACCAGATTGCACTTGAAAATGATCAGGGAAGGGCTCTGCTTCATATGAATAGGAAGCCTATTCCAGAGGAGGGGCAGTCTGTGGGATACAAATCTGTCTCTCCACCATGATTTATTCATGTCAAAGAACAGATTTAGATATTTGGAGCAGGTAACCCCTGTGCAGTTAGTTTTGTGAATATGCAACATTTCCATTAGGGCTGGGTCAGAGACTGCCTTGTAGGTCAGGCACAGATCACATTTCAGTAATCCGTAAGAAACTGCATACAGTGATAGGGCTTTCAATTGTCACTAGTCCATAAACAAAAGTTATGTACTCACCATAACGATGCATTTGTGTTGTCCATTTACTTTCTCAACAGATTGGTCTCGGATCAGACATCAGATCTGACTTTTATCAGACTTACAGATCCAGCTCTTGAACTCTTCCCTTTACCCATAATGCCCCACTTTCCTGTTTTGCCTCAGTTGATTATGCTGCCCCACAGTGATATATATATAAAAACATTTTAGTACAGGGAGAAACTATATAAAGAAAAACAGAGAAGCTGGAGATGAAAGCAGAGAACAGATGAGTTTCCCAAAAGACATCCCTTAGGCCTCACTAGGATAGAGGGTAGGGGTTGGATGACCTTCTGGTAACGTTTTGGTGTGCCATGTCATAGAGAACAGACTTGAAGCTACACACAACTTACAGCTTATGTATTGACATTTACAGTACAATTTGTTCCTTGGTGAGATGTGTTAGAATGCCTTTTTCATAGTCTGTTCCTCAGAACCCAAAGAATTAGCTTGATATTCTCCTGTTACAAGCTTAATCCAGTGTAGGGTTGTAGGGGAGCTGGAGCTTCCTTTCCCAGCTGTGATTGGGTACAAGCCATAGGTAGTTATTAGGCAAGCAGTCCAGGAGACCACTGAGGAGCCTAGTATAGTCTGATTAAGTGACAGTAGGCAAATGAAGGCTGAGGGAATCAAACTGTGTACCACATGAAGTAGCTCATTAACAGCTCATAACAATGCATTAATCTTCTGAGCTAATTTCCAGGCTGATCCTGAGTGGTCTACCAACACACTGCAGAATACAAACACACACACACAGTCATTCAGTGCATGCATCTATGGTCAAATTATAGGATTGCCATTTCACCTCGAGTATGTCTCTGGGATGTTGGAGTAAACTGAAGCACCTGGCAAAAAGCTATGTTTTCCCAGGAAGGATGTGAGGACTCTGCACAGAAGATACTATAACCAAAAACCAAAAACTGTGTCATCCTAACTCAAAACAAATTTGGGATGGCAAGCCTAAATGTGTACTAAATGGCCTTGTCACAGTCTTTAGATTGCATATATAGAACCTTGACCTCTGAGCGACGTCATTCCATGTCTGACAATTGGTCATCTTTTTTTTTTTCCAATTTTGCTTGCCTTCTTCCATTTGCTTGCTAATGTGGCTCCCAGAGTGGATAGTAGTTATTTGATGATGTTTGCTCTGTTCGGTCTACAAGAACCTTGTTGTAGTTTCATAGCACTTAATTGCAAAGTTTTTTGGGTCCAGCCTTCCAGGTATGTAGGTGGTTGGGAATTGCTCCCAAGTTTAAACTTCTAAGTTCTCCTAGTGAAGACATACAAAAAAAAAAATAATAAGCAAGCCTTGGCAGTAACAGGTGGCGAGATATCATTCATTTTACTGACTCTCCCCAGTCCCGTCATGGTAGGTCTACACATTTCATGGAAATGATTTGTGTCCCAACATTCAGACCTTTGCTGGGGAATTTTATTTTTTTGTCTAAACAGCATTATTAAGTCACATTTTAAACAATCATATAGGTATCCTTAACAAATAGAAAAGAAAGCAAACTATATTAACATTTTGTTCTACATTTTCATGTAGTACACAATATATTTTCTTTTCAACAATTATTATTCACTCCAGCATTCAGTAAGTCACTCAGTTCTTGCCTTCTTTTAAATTCAGTCCTCCCCCTGAACATTATTTTGCATGTGTCGTTCCCATCAATTTCATTTATTCCTACGTAGTTTGCTGTTTCCCTTTTTTAAATGCCCCACCCCAAGTTCCATTATCTCCTTTACTATATTCAGTATTTCATTTACAGTTTGTTTAGATTTTGATTTTCTGGCAACAATGGTACAGTAAACTTAGTAAGGCCACACTATGTCTAGGCAGTTCAGATCCTATGTCCTAGCTCTTTAGTTACAATAATTTGCTACTCCAACATTTCCTACAAAATACTCTGCAGAGAATTTTTTTTCAAATCTGCCAACTTGTCAGATACCTCTCAACTGCCCAGATTTTCACAGAATGTCCATATTTTAATCTGTTCCATATAATATTTGTATTATTCTGGTAAATCACTGTGATGATCTGAGGATTTATGTCAGTAAATAATGACATAATGACATACATTTCAGTTTCAGACTTCATTTCCTTCATAAAATGTATGCTGAAACAAACCCTGTTACTCTAGCAACTTTCTAAGTTTATAAGAGCAATATTTAAAATATGTCCCTATTTTTGGCCCATTGTCCCCCCATTTTGACAGCTTTTGTCCAGATTATTTGCACTAAGAGGTTGAGAGGTATGGTCACATTTCCAAAATATATCTCCATTTACCTCTTGTCTATCACGCCTCCAGCATTTATCTAGCTGAGAAAAATTCTGTGAAGTCTGTTAGGCTTGTAAATAGACGTATGCAAACACAAACAAAAGTCCTAAACCTTCTGGAGTTTATTGCATCTGGAGTTTATTGCATATAAATGTCCTGCCACTGTTCATTTGTAAATTGCCTTTCTAATCTTTCTTTCCAATCTTTTCAAACCTCCTCTGATTGATTCTTGTAGTTGACATTGAATATATTATATGCCCTACTAATCGTTCATTTTTCTAATACAGCTTCTGTTCTAGATTCAGCTAAAAACACTACCATGAGCTGGTCTTTTGGTTAGCACTCCCTTCTCTTTGCCTATATTCTGTTATCAATCACTTGTCGGGAAAGTAGTTTCTAAACTTGCAGTCTAAATGTCTGTTTGCCCTGATTTCACTCTTACTTTTCCCTCTTTAGTCATTTGCTCCAAATACCTTGGTTTCTTTGCTAATTTTCTCTAGTAAATTCCAGCCCCCTCTTGCCTATATTCTGCACCCCTACTTGCAGTCATCCCTATTGTTAAACTTCCTTTCTCTATCCCAGTGTTAGCTTAGCCCTTAGAATATTTTCTGCTACTTTATGAATGCAATATTCTGTGTGGTAGTTGTTATTCTCTTTAATGGGAGAATTTTAGTTTTCCATTTTGGTGTCTTCATGAATTTATCCACAGAATCCTCAAAAAGCTGTTGAGAATGCTTACAAAGCTTATCATGAAGCTCTTTAACAAGGCCTTGGTTGAAGAGCATGCCGTAGTTGTAACAGTTCACATGAGGGGAAAGAAAAAGATACCCACAGGTATTAAGGACCATTACATTTACCCATAGTAGTAGGAATATAATTGGGAAGACAGTCAAGGAAAAGCTGGTCAGTTTTTGGAGAATTGCTGCTTCTTGGATACGAACCAATATGAGTATGGAGTCAGTTTCCGTAAATCAGTGAATTTTTCCATAGGTAAACAGCAATTACAGGGGGTGTGATGGGAAACTTTTTTTTTTTTTTTTTAGTTGTAATAATCCCGGGTGAAAGCGCTTGAGTTCAACTTGGTTCGTTGTGGAATTGTTTTGTGCTTATTTTCGTGTTTTGTGAACAACGTGCAGTTTCAAATTGTAGAAAGGCACAACAAACTTTTTTATTGCAAGCTGTTGGTCCATTTCGAAGCTTTATTTTACCTGGTTGGTAACGTGGTTTCGTTTTGGTGGTTGTTATTTAGTTATAATAAGTAGATTAAAAATTCCGTACAGGATACTTTGTCAGAAATATTGGGGAGCAAATTATTTTAACTAAGGAAATTATTCTTTTGAGCTGGGATATAGAAACTAAATTGATTAGACACTGTAAGGTCTCACTAAGTTTAATGTAGTAGAAAAAGCTGCCGAGGAACAAACGACAAAACAAAGCAGAATCTTCGGTAAAGCACCATGGCTTGACTACTGTTGGTTATAAAAACTGTTAGCTATAAAAATTTCAATGAGGCGAGCACTTGCATTAAAAATCAGCTTTAATATGGAGGCACAGAAAAAAATGAGTGCTTTCGGCTGTATTAGCCATCATCAGATTGTAAACATATGTTCATCTAAAACCACTTAAATATGATTGGATGTCTTTCATATTAAAGCTAATTTTTAACGTAAGTGCAAGCCTTGTTGAAGTTTTTATAGCCAACAGTAGTCAAGCCGTGCTTTGCTGAAGATCCTGCTTTGTTCACAAAGTTTAATGTGGTCCTCTGCCAAAAAAGCTATTGTAGGAAATGGAAGTCAACACAAAACAAACTTTAACAGAATTGTTGAATCTTATAAAGTAGATAAAAGGACTGGAGTGGGAAAAGGGAAGGTGTAAACTACATAGAAGTAAATGGAGTTTGTGGGAACAATACATGCAGAATAATGTCCTGGAGGAGTTATATTTAATGGAAGGCAGGACTTGGGACAGTCTGTGTAATCTTAAATTGTATAATTGTTGAGACAAAAATTCTATTTGAATAATGTGAACAAAGGAACATATTTAATTATTTACTTCCAATTTGATTACCGGGGAAGTCCACTGGGCCCAAATGACCCATTTTCAGTGGTGGCCTGGGGAGAAAAGCTCCAAGATACATTATACAGTTTAGATACAAAGATACAAAAGTATAAAAGATACATTATATAGAACAGTTACAAATAAGTACATTCAGTGTCATGCATAGTCAGCAAAATTCATTGTGGGTGATCTTAAGGGTTATACAGTTTCATTTGAACGAACAGTCTTGTGTATTAGGTGTAGAAACATTTTACATACCTATATCTAAGTAAATGTGGAAACGTTTTACATACACATATTTAAAGTAAGGTGCTATTTACAATAATTACAAAGTTGAGTCATGTGATTAGTAGCTATAAGAGGTGCAGAGAACTTAGATACACTCATAGGAAAACAGCTATGGGAGTTATAGAGAGCTTAGAAACCTGAGAGAGAACCCCCTGGGGGCAAATACTTAAAATGATTAGGTGGGGTGAAGGCAGGTACATTTCCATTTAGTGGACAGGTGTTTGAAAAGCTGGGTTTTGAAGTTTTCTGAGTTTGGTATGGTTCTTAGAGTGGAAGGAAGAGAATTTCATTTTTTGCATAGTGAGAAAGAGAGGAGAAGTTGGCCAGCAGGACATTTAGGTTTGTGGATAGCAATTAAGTTTTGATGCTCAGATCTGAGAGTTCTGTTGGGGGTGTAAGAGGGAAGGATATTTGTTAGAGTTGGACATTTTGTTGGGTGAAATACAAGTTTGTGTGCAGTGGTGAGTTGGAGGTAGTCTAGGTAGTTTGGGAGTTCAAGCCAATTCAGGGATAGTAGGGTAAGTTAATGATGGGTGGAAGTTGGATTTGGTGGCAAATTTAGAGATTTTATTGTAGCAGTTTTTTAGTTTGGTGGTGATAGAGGAGGACAGGTTGGTTAGGAGAGGGGCTGCATATAATAAGGAAGGAAGTAGATAAGTAGTGGCCAGAGTATGCCTAGTAGAGTTGGAGAGAAAGCTATTGTTCCTGTACAGCATACCTAGCTTTTGGTGGGTTTTCTTAATATTTTGTTGAATATGGATATCAAACTTGAGCTGTTTGTCAATAGTAATGCCAAGTAGTTTAGGAGAGGGAACCACTTCTATAGGTGAATTGGCTTGACTAAGGACTTCGAAAGCATTTTTGTCATAGGAGAAAGTGTTTGTGGTAGGGAATAGTAGAATATTTGATTTATTTGCATTGAGAGAGAGGTGGTTTTGGCGCATCCAGTTTTCTGTTCTTGAAAATGCAGTTTGGGTTTTAGTCAGCAATTCAGAGAGGTTTGAGGCACAGCAGACTAAGGTTGAATCATCTGTGTATTGAATGATTTTGGCATCAGGAATAGCAATGTGAAAGTTATTGACGAGGATGTTAAAAAGCATAGGCCCAAGGATGAATCCCTGTGGTACGCCAGTTGGGGTAGGTAAGAAGTAAGAGGTGGAGTTCTTCCATTTGACTACCTGAGATCTGTCTAATAGGTAACTGGAGAACCCGGATAAAGTGTTTGGTGAGAGATGGAGGTTTGAGAGATGGTAGAGAAGGTGTTTGTGGGAAACAGTATCGAATGCTTTAGACCGAGCAAAACAGTATAAACCAAGTGTCCTGAGTCTCGGGCTTGTTTGACATTTTCTAGGAAAGAGGGTAGAGCAGTTATAGTGCTATGGCCTGGGCGGAAGCCATGTTGGGTAGGTGTAAGAAGTTTGTTTTGGATCAGGAAAGGTATAAGTTGGAGGTGGATGCACTTTTCTAGGATTTTTGGAGATTGGTGAGAGCAGAGCAATAGGGTGGAAGTTTGAGCTGATGTTTTTTTTGCCTCCTTTATGAAGAGGAAGAACATAAGCTGAGCACCAGAGTTTGGGGACATACGATTCCTTTATAGATCTGTTAATAACGATGCTGATTGGGAGAGCTATACCATCAGCAGCACATTTTAGGAAGGAGGAGGGAATATTGTCAGGAGCATTAGAGCAAGGTTTAAGTTTGGACAGAAGTCTTTTTATAAAGTTAGTAGAGACAGGTTTGAGCTCAAACATAAGGGGAGGGTTATTAGGGGAGTTAGATGGGGAAGAGTGAGGGCTGGTGGGTTATTGTTGGGAAATGTCTTGGTCATGTCAGAAATAGTTTCTATGAAAAATGAGTTAGTCAAAGCCTAGTTCAAGGTCAGATTTACTTGGGTCAGGACAGTGATTATTCTTGGTGCCCGGATTGAGGAATGAGTTTATTGTTTCCAGAATTGCTTGAGGTTTTTATTGTTACTGGACTGGAGCTTGATATAGTAGGATTTATTTGTCCTTGATGATCAGCTGTTTTGCAAGGTTACGGAGCTGTTTGCATTGGAGCATGGTATTGGGCAGTTTATTGTTTTAGTAAAGCTTCCATAGTTTGTCCCTTTGGTGCATAATTTTTTTTGTATCTTTAGATAGCCAAGGAACTGTATTAGGTTTTATCCTTTTGTTTCTTAGAGGGGCTAAGGAGTTTAGAGTGTCTAGGAAGACAAGTAGTCTATAGCATTGTCAAGAGGAAGGATGTTTAGAATTTGCCAATTCATTTGTTTGAGAATGTTGTGGGGTTGAAGCTACTGAAGTTGTGAGTGAAAATGTATTGATGCTGGCGTGAGGAAGAGCTAATTGAGTGATGAATGAAAGCTGGGAGGCGGTCGCTAATGGTGTCAGGATTTGTGGCAGAGTTGGTTATTTTATTTGGATTGGAGACTAGGATCCAATCTATAGTGGATTTATTTTGTTAGGTCGGGTGATGGAGAGGATTATTTGTGTAAAGTTATAGTGGTTAATGGATAGGGAGGGAGAGGGGCTATTGACTTTATTCCAGTCAATATTTACATCTCCTAAAATGTAAGTTTCATAGTTAATTTCAGTAGAAGCCATAGGAGAATATCTTTGAGGGTAGAGATGTTGTTACCAGGTGAGATATATAGGGCAATGATGCAGATATTCTTGTGTTTATTCACTTTTAGTAATCCAGCAAGTCAGTTCAGTGTTCCTGAATTGAGGAATTTGAATTTGGAGGGGAATTAGGGTAAGAAGGTTAGAGTAGACTAAGGCCGTGCCACCACCTTTTTTATTTAGTCGGTCGTTTCTGAGAGTATGAAATCCTTGGGGCAGGATCTCAGAGTCTGAGATATAGGGTTTGAGCTAAGTTTCAGAGATGGCTAAGATGTCTGGTTGGTTATGGCTTAGCCAGGCTTGAAATTGGTTAACTTTGTTGTTAAGACTCTGGGCGTTGATAATAAAGATTTTTAGGGTGTTGTGGGGGGAGCAAGGGGATAAGGGGTAGGTGTTGCTAATAAAGGGACTAGGACCAGGGTTGGGAAGGATATCTCCAGCTAGGACTAGGTTGTTAAAGGAAATATCCTTTAGCCATTTGGGTTTGCAAGGTATGAGTTTAGGTAGATCTAAGATTAGTTTAGGTGTCAGTATCTTAACTGTGGTGGACAAGATTTTAGGGTGGAATAGGTACAGAGGGTTAGGCTGAATAAGTGAAGAGGAGATAGAATGGTAATGAGAGTAAGATTGAGGGTGTAGGTGGGTTTGTATGGTGGTTATTTTTGTAGGTAATATTGGACAAGCATTGGAGGAATATGAGCTGGCATAGTATAGGAGAATTAGGAACATATCTGGGAAAAGGGAGAATGATATCTGTAGATTTGGAGAAGAGAGATGGTTATGAGGAAGCGAGGGTTTAGAAAGAGATAAAGGATCTCTAGAAGTATAACAAAGAGGAGGGGACTTTGATTGCTAGGTAGGTAGACAGAATGATGAGTTTCAGTGGGAAGGCTGTAAGTAGTATGAGTGATGAATTGAAGTGGGAAGGCTGTAAGTAGGATGAGTGAAGAGGGAAGAGCTCCAATTGGGTAATTAGGCTAGGAGGGTGGGGAAAGTGAGGAATAAAGCTAGGTGTGCTGGGGGTGGGTGGGGATATGGAGGCAGGGTAGGGGAGCGGAGTGAGCCGGCAGGGTGAACGGAGTTGGAAGAAACACCACCCTGGATGCTTTACAGGCTGAGAACAATCAGTCTGAGTCAGGTTGAAAACTTGAAGGTCAGCTAGACCATGAGGTTTATGGAAAAAACAATCAGTCAAACCTCTCAGTCTTTGTTAGCTGCAGTATATGGGTTCAGAGACTAAATTGCAGGGCTATGGGACTGAAAATACAATGTTCAGGGTGTACATGTTAGGTTTAGTAATGATATTACAGAATGTTAGGGTCAGCTAGGTTAATTAAATAACATAGAATGAGCCAGATTACTAAGGGGGACAGACTAAGGGTGCCTTAAGACCCGGGTCCGCAGACTGAAATATATAGGATTACAACACAGTTTAGGATATTAACCTTAGCCAAATGTAGATTGGACTCCAGATGAATTATTTTGGGGTACAGTTGCAGGAAAGCAATTTTTTATTCTATAACTGAGTGAAATGTGTGATGTTATTAAAAATGTTTAAAAAAAAAAGTATATGGGTACGTAGTCAGAGGTTTCCTGTAGATGAGTGTAGCACATATTTATTACTGGGTGAATAGGTGAGTGGACAAGGATAAAATGGCTTAAGTTGGATACACAGACGTCAATAAAGCATTTACCTCTGTATCACTCAGATGACTCCTAGACATAGTAAGATTTGAGACCTGGTAATCAGATGGGTGAAAAAGCTGTTTGCTCCATGCACAGAGGGTGAAAGCCCTGACTGCAACCCAGATTATCTGGGTTTGACTAACGAGCCAAACTCTTGATGAGCCAGCTGTGGGGTAGGAAATGTAGTGGTCACTTACCAGCCCGTCTGTCCTTGGAGAGAGGTGGGAGTCATAATCAGGAATGGCAGCCATGGAGGTGATACTGTGGAGTTTACATCCCATCCTTACAAATACTTGAGGTACCCACTGACACATGTTCTCAGCTGTAATAACCTTATGCTATTGCACAGTGGCCAGTGGAGCAGAGCATATGGAAAAAAAAAACCTTTGGCCATAAACATAATACTGCACTGGGATGTCTCAGTCTCTTCTGTGGCATTGGGAAAGTTTTGGATTAAGTCCAGGGTAGTCGAGAGTGATTCATGGTGTCCAAGCTTGTGGAGAGGCACCAGTGGCAAGGAATAGTCTGCCCCACAGGGTCCCATTTTTTTTTTTAAATTAAAAAGAAAAAGAAAAGTCAGAGAGTTGTAAAGGTGAGGTGACTTAACTGAAGGCTACATTGCAGTTTTAGCAAGTTACCAGTGGGGGAGATGAAGAGTAATCAACAGCAGCAGAGGCTACTGTGTTCAGTCTTGAGGACACTTCCCATGTTTCAAAACTAAACTGTTTGTGTGCACATTGTATGGAAGTATGAGCTTAATTATGTAGCTGCTTTATGCCCAGAAATGAGCACTGCACAGGAAGATGGGAATGACCATCTTAAGCTGATTTTCCAATCTGAGGGGAAGGAGATTATGGTCTTTTTCGGCCAATTACTCCTATGATGCTGAAATCTTGCATGCTAACCATGGCCGTAAGACTGGGAGACATGGACTTGGTGATCTCAAGTTGTAATAGAGTCTGTCAGAGGAGTATATATCAGACCACATAAAATCCATTGGGAGAGCATAGAAATGGTGACATATGTGCCCATGTCAGCCACCAGGGATTGAGTTAAGGTCATTCAAGAGAAACCCCCAATGACTGCTTGCATGATTGCTTACATGGTGGACTGTCACACACTGGGTGAAAGAGAAGTGGAGATTAAAAAAACATCAAATTTTTTTTTCTGGACCAAGCCCTCATTATAACCCCTTATTTATGCAAACAAACTCTGATACTGTATTGTCTTACAGAAAGAGCAAAATACTCTTGAAAATGCATTTTCCAGTTCACTTTTTCCCTGTTACTGTGATCCTATTACAAAACAATGGAAACAGAAGACAGGATTAACTTCTTAACTGGTGACACTGAGATGATGGCAGCCGATCTAATCAAAGACCTGAAAAGTCTAGAAGTATGGGCTTGACAGATTCCAGATGAGGTTTAGGGTTGAAAAATGTCTGGTACTACACTGCACCAGGTAAACAGCTACTCAGAGTTGGATAGAGTCCTTTAGCCTGTGAGCATAGCCTAAACAACAGTACAAGAAAAGGACTTTGTGGTGATCATCACAGGTGAAATGGATGACTAAGAACTGAATAGCAAGAAAATGGTGGTAGGCACAGGTAAGAAGCAAGCTGTGTTTCCTCCTGCTGTAAAAATCAAGTCACTAGTAAGGTTTTGTCTGAAATGCTGCATCCAAAATCCACATAAGGAGAGGAAAGCAAAATTAAGAATATTTCTAGAGGAATACGAGGATGATAAAAGTTTAAGCCATCCTGAACTGAACTGAAAATGATGAATAGAGGGAATAACTTCCAAAGTAAAGGGTACAGACTTCAGTTTAGACATGAGGAAATTCTGCTTGATGGCTTGAGTGGCAGACAAATGGACTGGATTCCTCACTGAGTAGTATGGAGTAAATTAGTGGAGGCAGTTAAGAGCATCTGATAGGAGGACAGTATGTGGGAAAAGTAGTGAGAGCTTCAGCAGTCAGGCAGGTTACGAAGATTGCTAGTCTTTTGTTCACATGTGGTATGTATGAAAAATGAGGCTAAGCAGTTTTAGGTTAGGTGCACATTGCTGATCCTTTGAAATATGTTTGACAGTGTATGGCTAAAAGAAGACAGGCAATACAGGTCCACTGTTTTGTCTGTGACTTGTCTGCTTTTGCTGTTTTGAAGGTGCTACACACAAATATTTATTCTGCAGCTATTTCATTTTCTCAGATCAGTAAAACTCAGTTTGCAAGAAGGTCTTTGAGACTAGGTGTAAATTAAAAAAAAATTCTGAAGGCCTTTTTTGCAGCAGAACAGCACAATGGCTGCAGTGAGACAAGGAGGTTAATTTATCACTGTCTGCCTTCACTGCATTTTGGAATTTGAAGAAAGATGCATCTCTTCTTAATTCATTTCAGTGCTTTGAGTAATGTCAGTTATACTGTCAGTGGTGTTTTTGGTGTTTAAAAGGGAGAGGATACAAAATGACTTGTGCATTTTTTTTTGAGATTTTAAAGGCAAAAGAGAATGCTCACAGCATAATGTATTAAATGAACATTTCATCTTGCTTTTCAAAAAGCAAGACATTTCAGACCTAATTAAGAATGACTGCATTCCTTGAATCATTGTGTGTTGTATATGAGCTGGAAGTAAATTTGATGTCATGTCTTTAAAAATCATGACCATTTGCAAAATGGTGATGCCATTATAGCTACAGCCATTTTTCATGTGAATTCACCTTTAGTGTTTGTAGTACTTATATTTAAAAAGTGTCGCTGATTTGAGTGAGACTTTTTCCCCAGATTATTTTTAGGTTTTGCCCCCGATTCTGTAGGTAAATGGTGATAGCTTTGAAGTGAACTGAGATTAAAACTGAATGGCATGAACTTACACATAATATTGTTCACAAAGTGTATGTTATGGTGGTCCAGTAATAAGTATACTTGTTTCAGAGAAAAAAAAACAAATATTCCAGAATGCTCTGTGATTGGCCCTGTTTGTTCCTGTATCCAAAGCAGTGTGACTGCTGCTGTTGATAGTCTGCCATCTGAAACTTATTTCCTTCATTTCAAGTTTGTACTGTTTGTTAGGCAACTTCATTTTGTGTGTGTGTGATAGAAACATGTTTAAATAAAACTTGCTGCCATGGGAGCTCATACTATTCCAGACTTAGTAACACAACAGCAACATTCCAGACCTAGTAGCTTTTAGAGACACATTTACTTATACTCAGATGAATGAATTGTACTGTCTTACTGCTTTGTCTTTCACTGCCTTTTCATCTGACTTAATTGATGGGAAGTGAACGTTTTGTTAATAGCTACTGTCCCTTTGATAGACAAATTGTAAGAGAAGTTGACAGACTTCTGGTGTGTTAAGGGGGTGAGCAACAAAGGCTGTCGTTATAAGGCCCTCTTGGTTCTGCTAGGAGCATGGTATAAACTAGATCTACGTGAAAAATCAAAACTTGTGCTTAAGATGTATAGGAGTATGAAGGAAAAATAATGAACATTTAATGAACCAGAGAAATTAGTGCAGTGTCAAGTACTACTTAAAGCAAAAGATAATACTCTACAAAGTAAGAATTTTACAAACAGCTTAAAAGAAATTGGAGATAAGAAGGCCAGTAAGCTTAATAATGCATAGTTGTCTTGTGTGAGCATGAACAAAAGACTAGATAATGAACCCTGCAATATTGAGTGCTTGTCTGTGGTGGTTTCTTTTCCTGAGGATTACTACCTTAATTTAAAAAAAAGATAATCTAAATTGTTTTATTTATTTAGTTACAAGCTTAAAACAGCAGAAAGCCTAGAAAACACAAAGCTGCAGCATGTGAGTCTCAACAGACGTAGGTTTCCACATTAAGAGAAAGACTTGTAGTTTGTACCCATTTTTGTGATCCAGGCCTACATAGCTGTATGAATCTGTCTCATTTCTGACCCAGTTTAGATTACTGTTGATAATCAAGAACAACAGTTGGTTGTTGTTATAGTTCAGTGGCTCATGCTGGTGAATAAAGTTTATGGGTGGGTCCTGACTGCCAGATGGCTATCTAGCAGGGAAGACGGGTGGTAATGCCACTTAGATAACCCATGGGTAGTTGTGTGATCCCAAATTACATACATTGCAGTAAGGAGACAGTTGTAAGTGTTGCAGCTTTATCTGTAAGCAGTAACACATACTGGGGCCTGTATTGTACGGCTATGATGGTACATCTAGGCTAATGTTACAAACAAGTCTGGATATGTTGCATTCCATTGAGCAGCCTGGCATGAGATATTGCCCTTATAAAAGGTCATGCTTTTGTTATGCATTCATTTTTTTTTGGGGGGGGGGGGGTGGCTTTAAGCTGTGAGGATGGGACCCATTTCACGTACTCTTATTAGTCAACCTGCTAGCTTTTTTTCTGAACTCATCTCACACAGATATATATATATATATATATATATATATATATATATATATATATATATACATATATATATACATTCTGTATATATGTGTGTGTGTATACATATAATTATAGGGGTCTATGATGACTGAGTGAAATGCAAAACCATTGAAACACAGTTAATCAGTACCAGTATATCAAGCAAGAAACTTACTGAAAATCAAAAATACAAAAGATAGCAAAAAACAAATAAAAGTCTCCTTTTGGGATCCATTAACCAGAACCTTACCACTAAATTCAGACATAGTTTGTATGAATAGTGGTAGTGTTACTGAAAGCCTTTTTCTAAGATAAGATGTAGGGTTGGGGCAGGGATAGGGTTAGCATGAATTAGTAAGGCAGAGCTTTGCCCCCACTGTGCCATCATACTAGTGCATATTAGTCCAGTCCTTGCCCCTGTCTGTAACCCCAGCCTGCCACCTTACCTTAGAAATTCTCCCACCATAAGATTACTACTGCACAAGAGATGCAGGCACACACCTCCTACAATATACCACACAGTGCTAAGTCTGTCCCCTTCCCTAGCCATTATTCTAACTGTAATCTGCAAACACACACGTACAGAAACTCATTCTCTTTCCCTAATGCTGAAACTTTTGGTATATCCAAAACTTTCAACATTAATATGCACCCCCTCCCCCCCACTAACCTTTGGCAATCGATCTTGTTCCTGAGTGAGAGTGTGTATGTGCCACTGTATACATTCGCTGATTTCGACTGGGGAGCTGGACCCTATCCCAGCACTCACTGGTACAAGGCATAGAAACGTTAACTTGAGTGGTGCACCAGTCCCATTGCAGGATGCATGCAAAAACACCGGCAACACACACACACACACACACACACACACACAAACACTCACTGACAGACTCGCATATTCCCTCAAATAGAGCAAATACCTCTGGGATCAGTTCAGAAGAACGACAGTTTACCTACAACATTTCTTTAGGATGTAGGAGGAAACTGAAGCACCTGGCAAACACCTGTGCAAATCACACAGAAGGCACTGTTGCTGAGAACCAAGCTGGAAAACAAGCACTGTGGGGAAAGATTCAAATAAAAATGTGAGTTTTGAAACTCTATGTTTTATCTTTAAAATATTTATTGCAGGGGAATTCATCCCATACACTCCTTAGCATGGGGCTGGTGCCCCTATTCCTCGGCTAGTTCTGTATACTAACTGTGAGATCACTATTGCTTAGAGTAAGAGATACCACAACTTTAGACAGAGTATGTATTCCCGAAGTTCTCACTTTTCCGGTCCACCATTAAAATTATAGTCTTGAGAATTCCAACAAGCACATATGTTAATTTATAGGTTCATAGGTAGGTACTAGGCTATTGGCCCTAGGGCCTATACAAGCCTAGCCAAAAAGGTACCCTGGCTTTCGCCACCCAAGAAAACTATTTTCCTATGCCCCTGTCAAGCAGAACCACAGAAGTGATCCCCGGGTGAATTTCCTATTACCCATCCAATCATCAAGATTTTTCTTGAAGAGTGCTAATGAGGAGCTCTGTTTGACATAGATAGGTAGTCTGTTCCAGAGTATGGGAAGTCTCTGGGACAGGAATCTATCCCTCCAGCATGTTCTGTTTATTGTGGTGACAAGGTTTAGGTCCCTAGAGCGTGTAGCTCAGAGGGATTGGGATTTCTTTAAGTGGAGCATGTCCAACAGCTCTGAGTTTGACATAGCTTTGTATGTTAGGCAG
The DNA here is from genome assembly GCF_019279795.1 of Protopterus annectens. Lineage (NCBI taxonomy): Eukaryota > Metazoa > Chordata > Ceratodontiformes > Protopteridae > Protopterus > Protopterus annectens. The sequence goes on along the minus strand of NC_056733.1, from coordinate 743,914,745 downwards.
AGATCGCCTCTGAGTAGGCGATATGCGACGGAGTAAAGCTGGAGTTGGATGGTCTGCCTAAGGCATCTGTTTGAGGCCAGTAATCCTCTTTGTGAGGTATTTTTGCGGCCTTTCCAGTTGTAGATGTCTTGTGAGGTACATGCCAAAAGGGGCGTTGTACTCTATAATGGGTCTAATGAGTGATGAGTAGAGGGGAACAATGACCTCTTTTTTTCTGGATGAGAAACCTTTTGTGATGAGGTGTGCCACGTAGAAGGATTTCCTGGCCACTGTGGTGATGTGATTATCAAAGGAGAGACTGCTGTCCACCTGTGTCCCAAGGTCTCTTATCACACTTTCGGTGTTAAGCAGACTACCGCCTATGTGGTAGCTCATGGGTACAGAGTTTTTACCAAAGGGGATGACAATGCACTTTGCACTGAGCTTGAGACCATGTCTTTGACACCAGGCATCTGTCTCAGTGAGGCCCTTTTGTAGGATGTCCACATCGTTAGGAGTTTCAGTTATGGCTCCTAGTTTGCAGTTATCTGTGAATTTAGTTAGCCAAAGACCTTCTGTGTTAGCTTGTACTTCAGAGAAGTAGATACCAAACAGGAGAGGACCCAGGACTGAACCCTGTGGTACTCCACTTGTCACTGGTCTGAAGTCTGATTTGGAGTCTGCTACTTTCACGGTGTGGGTTCTTTCAGTAAGCCAGTTGGCAACCCATCTTGTGACGTAGGGATTTATATCTAGTTTAGTGAGTTTATCTATAATTCCAGAGTGGGGGATGGTGTTGAACACCTTGGCAAGATCTAGATAGGCTGTGTGAACCACCTTACCCTCATCTATGGCTTTGGTGACTACTTCAAAGAAGTCTATCAGGTTTAGGAGACATGATCTGCCTTTTACACACCCAAACTGTGTGGGGTCCAGAGTTTGGAGATCTCCAATGTCTTTGTTTATGAGTTCCATGATGATACGTTCCATGGCCTTGCAGACAAGGCTCGTCAGGCTAATGGGGCGGTAGTTCCCGGGGTCTGTTGTGGTCCCCCCTTTGTGGAGTGGGATAACTGTCTTGGTGCACCATTCAATGGGCACAAAGCCTGAGGTGAGGCTATTATTGAACATGGTACTTAGGTGGGGTGCCAGTTCATTCTGTAGTTCATATAGAAGGCAGCCTGGGATGTTGTCAGGTCCCATGGATGCTGTGTTCTTGGCTTTGGAGAGTGAAGTTTTTACCTGTGCAGCCGTGATTACAGGAACTTTGCATTCTTCCGGTATAAAAATGGGCCCTTTAGGGGGTAAGAGGGGGGTAAAGTTAGCACTGAACCTATCTGCCAGGATGTTGGCAATATCAGTTGGTTCTGTATATTTAGTGTCATTGTGCTGTAACTCAGAGCAGATCTGAGTGTTGCCATTGAGATTTTTGACATGGCTATAGAATGCTTTGTGGTTCTCTTTAGAATCAGTGGCAATTTTGTTTACATAACTAGCTTTGGAGGATTTTATGAGGGATCTCAGCTTCTTACTGAGGCTGACCAGGGAGTTCCTCCAATCGTGGGAGTTTACTCTTTTTTTGCAACAGTTTCTTTCTTTTGTTGTAGAGTTTGTTTATGGCAGAAGACCACCAGATTGGCTTCCTTTTTTGGAGGATAGCATCTTGGTTCTGTTAGGGATAGCATGATCCATGCACTTGTGTAAGTGCTTATAAAGTGCATTTGTGTAGGATTCAGCAGTCATACTTCTATTGTCCATCTGCATGGGTGTCGTGAAGTTTGCCACTTCTGTCTTAAGAAGCGTGAAGTTGGCTTTGGAGAATTTTTTTACGGTTGTTTTCCTAATGGGGGGTGGGGGGGGGGGGTGGGAGCGGGATGTGGATGTCTAGGGTGAGTAGCTTGTGGTCGGATCTGACCTCTAGTGTGGAACACCGGTCACCCATGTTGGTGATGACCAGGTCTAGGATATTGCTGCCCCTGGTGGGGGTGTGGATAAGTTGATCCAAAGCGTTGGAATTGATGATTTCCAGAAAACGTTGAGCAAAAGAATTGGTACATGAGTAGTTTTCCCAGTTAATGGTAGGGTAGTTGAAATCACCCATTATTAGAGTGTTGGTTTGTACCTTAATATTTTCCAGTGTATCAAGAAAAGAGGAGTGGGAATCCTGGGGGGTCTGTAGCAAGCTACAATCTGGATTGCGGTTTTGCCCAGAGTTAGTTGAACTTGGGTAATCTCGGATGCATTATGCTGAGCAACTAGCTTGGAGGTGTGGATATCCTTAATGAATATGGACTAGCCTCCACCTTTAGTGTTTCGGTCCGGGTTTGGTGGCCGAAATGTGTGGTATGAGTAATAGCCTGGTAATGCAGGGCTGCTCTCTGGAGCTTTGAACCAGGTCTCTGTCACTGCATAGATGTCAATGTTCTCCATTTTAATTAGTGCCTCGAGTGAGTGCATTTTGAGGTTTAGACTTCTAGCATTGAGTAGTATTACCCTCAGATTTTGCTTGCTTGTACCTGTTACGGTGATGAATTTGTCATTTGAACCTTGCCTAAAAAAGGCACTATAGGGGTGGCAAGAGCCTTTGCCAGTATCCGGAATCCCAAGGGCGACAGGTGCAGGCCATCTCTGGCAAAGCAGCGTGGTCTGTCGATCATGTCATCCCAGGCAGACAGATACTGGATTCTGGCAAAGCAGCGTGGTCTGTCGATCATGTCATCCCAGGCAGACAGATACTGGATTCCCTTAGAATGACACCAGAAGCTTAGCCAATTGTTAAAGTCAATCATTATATTAAAAAAGGCACACCACACCTCTCAACTGTCCAGATGTTTGACTCATATTTTTGATGTGTTCCTGATAAAATGTATGAGTTTCGGGCAAATCATTTAATATTAAAGTCCATAAGTAATACTAAATAATGACAGGCATGTGGGTTTCAGACTTCACATCCTTCAGAAAATACATAATAATGCAAAGCTTGTTAATGTGATAGTGTTCAATCTCGCCGTTTGTTCTTACACATGGGTTCGGAGCCGATCCTCGGCTCCGTGCCGGCCGCTTGCAAGCTCTGCATCGAGAAGAAGCTCGAGACAATCTAATACCCACAATCCCCCTCTGCCTTTACCTCAGATCTAGTTTGCCGCTGCTGTGTTCGCATCGCTGGGAGCTAGCTCGAGCGTCTGAAGTTAAGATATAACTTATTTTGTTATATTTTATTGAATAATTTTGTTCTCTTTGATACTAGAAAGGATTACTTGATATACTGAGTGTTTGTGTGTTTGAGTAGGTTAAATTCTCGGTACCGTTAATTTTATTAATCGGTTAGAGTTTTTCGGGGCCTACCAACCCTTCTTAAATTTGAACCGGACTCGACATTTAAATCGGATTTGACACTAATTTATCGGATTTGACTATTATACTGGACTTGTCTTTTTCTTGTAAAATGTCTGATAAGGTAAAATCAGGATTTAAGCGTTGTCAGTGTGGCCAGAAAATGTCAGTGACTGACAACCATAGTTCCTGTGTCTACTGTCTTGGCCCTCTCCACTTACAAGAGGACTGTTCTATCTGTCACTCTTTTAGTGGGAGGGTCATGACAGATAGGCGCAGGAAACTCATGGACAGAGGTTTATTAAAACCTTCTTTTCAGGAGGCTCTGGATGCTTCTGACCAGGCATCGAAATCCTCTAAGGAATCGAAGACGTCGGAGCCCAAGTCATCGGCTCCGAGCTCTTCAGCAAAAGTTAGATCACCAGTTCCACAGACTTCGGGGCCGAGTGTTCAACTGATGTCGGTTCTTGAGCCTCGAGTCTTGGAACCGGTGATGGAGCTCCCTCCTTTGACCTTATTGAGGTCGGCGCCGTCTTCGGTTCCTTCGACCCGTTCTTCTTCCAAACTCTCCGATGTCGATGTGGATCGTGTGGTGCAGAAGTTATTGGAGCATTCGGCCCTGTCCAAGCTTATTTCAGTTTCCACCCAGTTGGTGTCGAAACTTGAAGGCCTCCCAGTGTCTCCATCCATTCCTCCTCCGAGACCTGTTCAGTCTTTGGAGCCGGAAGAGGTTGATCTTCTGATTGTGGAGCCCTCGGGTCCAGAACCGTCTTTTTCTCGGTCTGTTCCTCTCACCTCGACTCCGTCGGACCCGATACCGGAGTCTCGGAGCCGACGATCTGTCCTTGGTTCCGGGGCCGAGAGTCGAACCGGCGTTCGGTTCCGACTCTTCCCCTCGGGCCTCGGCACAGATCGATTCGGCTCCGTCCTCGGGTCGATGCCTTCGGTGCCTGTTTCGGGGATTCTTCCCATTTCTTGAACCGGGAGATTCTTCGATGCGGGACCGGGCGTTCGACCTAATGAGGAAGGTGTTGTCTACCCAGACAACCACATCAGTGGAAGCAACCTCTCCTCCCCATAAAGGGCCGTTATCCTCCTCTGCACCCACGGCCACATCCAAGCGTCGGGCACCAGTGTCTCAGCCACCCCTGGAGGGTGCCCCCTCTTCTTCGGAGGCTTCTTCAGATGCTCCCCACGAAGAAGCCCCTAGGAAAAGATTGTGTAAGAGGAGACACTTGGATTCTCCACAAGAATCCTTGACATCTGATACTGACTTAGATGAGTCAGAAGGGTGCTCCAAGTCACCTTCAGAAGATGTCTCTTTTTCGGACATATTGGAGATCCTGAAACAGAGAGGTGACTGGCAGTCCCTTCCCCCTTCTGAGGATGAGTCAGTTTTGCTGAAGGCATTTGGTGCTCGCCCTTCTTCCTCCTGGGTCACTCCGCCCTTCGATGAATTAATGGAACTAATTGCTCGAAGGGCGTGGGAGGCTCCTGACACAGTGGAACCAGTCCCAAGGAAACCCAATAAATACATCACGGCACCTCAGGACAAGTCCTACTTAACAAAAGGAGTTCCAGTGGACGCTATGGTGGTGGCAGCGGCCACGAAAAAGGAGATGTCGGAATCTTCCTCATCTGTCCATCCCCCTAATAAAGATTCTAGGACGATGGATAGGTACAGGAAGCGCATTTTTAGTTCAGCGGCTTTTTCCTTGCGATCCCTGAACCATTTGACCCATTTTACACGTCTACAGAGGGATCTAGTCAAAGAGTTGGGAGATACCCTCCAGGGTACTACAGATGCGGCTGTCTCAGAGAAAGTGACAGCGCAACTTAATACCCTTACATCCATTGTGAACTCGTCCATGAGGCTGATTTCCTACGCAGCCGAAGGTTCGAGTAGGGCAGCAGCTTCAGCGATTGCTCTTCGCAGACAATCCTGGATGCGCTTATGTTCATTTGCGGAAGCCTTCAAGTCTTCCTTTACTAACGCCCCATTTGACGGTGCCACTCTCTTTGGCCCCAAAGTAAAGGAGACCCTTACCCGGTGTGAACAGGAGGGAAAGACTCTGCTGTCGGAGTCCGTTTTTCCACCCCAACCAGACCGTACCCCAAAGGGCAACGTGGTGGAAAAATGTGGTTTCGAAAACCCCAAGGATCTTTCCCAGGCACACAGGGAGATGCCCCTTCTAGAGGCAGAGGAGGGGGCAGAGGTGGAAGACGCCACCCTGGCAGCAGAGGGGGTCCACAACATCAAGGTGACAGGGATACACTCCCTGGTAAACCTTTCCAGCACTCCTGAGAGGAGGCCCGACTGTCCTGCTCTGGAGGCAGTCGGGGGTCGCTTAGCTTTATACCCTCAGGCCTGGCAAAATATAACTACAGACAAGTGGGTAAAAAGCGTGGTTACCAGAGGTTACAACATACCCTTTCTATCCCATCCCATCCCAAAGAAAAGACTCCCAGATGTACCGCCCCATCTGCGAGAGCCAGCAGCTATAGAAATTTCAAAGCTGCTAAGAAAAAGAGTCATCCAACCAGTCCCAGCGGACCAGCAAGGATTCGGGACTTACTCAAGGTTCTTTTTAGTTCCAAAGAAAACAGGGGACTGGAGGCCCATCCTGGACCTAAGCTAGCTCAATACCTTCGTCAGGAAAGAAAAGTTCCGAATGGTCACGCTTCAATCGATCCTTCCATTCTTACAGAAGGACGACTGGATGTGCTCAATAGATCTAGAAGATGCATACTACCACATCAAAATAGCCAGGGCATCCAGAGATCATTTGCGCTTCCGGCTGGGGGCCAGTCACTTTCAATTTCGAGCCCTGCCCTTTGGTCTGACCTCAGCCCCCAGGGTCTTCACCAAATGCATGGCAGTGGTAGTGTCTCACTTGAGACGCCAAGGATTCCAGGTGTTTCCGTATCTGGACGACTGGCTCCTTTCTGCCACCACCCAGCGTCAACTATTACAGACCAGAGACTTTACTCTTCAACTGTGTGTTCACCTAGGAATTTCCGTGAACTTCGGAAAATCCTTGCTTCAGCCATCACAAAGTATCTTGTTCATAGGAGCAGAATTAAACACACGTCAGTTAATTCTAAGACTTCCCCCAGAAAGGATACTATCACTTCAGACTCACATACGTCTTCTACTTTTGTCAAGGAAATCTCCAGCAAAACTGGTACTGAAGGTTTTGGGACTCATGTCAGCCTCTCTTATTGCAATAACCTTGGGAAGGCTGCACATGAGAGTCCTACAATGGCTACTGTTTGCACAATGGTCGTTTCAACAACTACCTCTAACACACGAGATTCTTATAACGAAAACATGCAAAACACATCTAAACTGGTGGCTTCAAACGTGCAACCTTTCCAAGGGGAGACCATTTGTGCTACCCACGCCTACAATTACGGTGACCACGGACGCTTCCCTGATAGGGTGGGGGGGCATCTTTCAGGGACAGACAGTCCAAGGCGAATGGACCAATTTGGAGTACAATCTGCACATCAATGTTCTAGAGTTGAGGGCAGTGTTTCTAGCGTTGCAACACTTTGCTCCCCTTCTTCCTCTGGGAACTATTGCAGTTCAGACGGACAACATGTCAGTAGTCTGGTACATAAACAAGCAAGGGGGAACCAAGTCCTATCAGCTATGCAGAGAGGCCATGAGAATCTGGCAGTGGGCGGAGTCCACGGGTCGCTTTCTAATAGCAACGCACATCCCGGGGTCATCCAACGTCATAGCCGACAGGCTGAGCAGAGCAATTCTGTTACCGCACGCAGTGGTCCCTAAAACAGTCAGTGGCGAAAAGGATTTTTGCCGCGTGGGGCCAGCCTTCCTGCGATCTGTTTGCGTCTCCAATGAACGCCAAATGCAGGAGCTACTTTGCCCTATTACCCCTCCAGGGAAGTTCCCAGGGACGCACTGATTCACGATTGGCCCCGGGACTCCTGCACGCATTTCCTCTATTTCCCTGATATCAAAGTTTCTCCAGAAAGCCAGAAACCTACACAGGACAATAATCCTCATTGCCCCATTCTGGCCTCGTCAAATTTGGTTTCCCTTCCTGAAGACACACTGCATTCGGGGACCCTGGATTCTGGACCCAGAGCCAGATCTATTGACTCACTCGTCAGGGGCTCCCCATCCCGCTCCTGTCCCTCCATCTAGCAGCTTGGTTGCTCCAATTCCCAACTTAGCCAGGTCTGATCTTCTTTCGCCAGCAGTTCGAATATATTGGTGGCTTCTCATAAAGCTTCCACTACTAAAACATATTCTAGTAAATGGAAGCGATTTGTATGCTGGGCGAATACACAGCAAGTGGATCCTTTTATAGCTCCTTTGAATAAAATATTAGAGTTTTTAACGGACTTATTCCATCAGGGTGCTTCTCCTGCTACACTAAGAGTTCAATTGGCTGCCATTTCAAATTTCCATGTGGAAGAATGTGGGGCTCCTGTTATGGCCCACAGACTTTGTAAAGCCTTTTTAAAAGAGGTTTTTCATATTAGACCACCAGTAAGATCTCCTACATCACCTTGGAGTCTAAACTTGTTGTTATCTAAATTAATGTTGCCCCCCTTTGAACCAGCCTCCTCTTGCCCATTAAAATTTTTGTCCTGGAAGATTCTCTTTTTGGTAGCCATTACTTCCGCTAGGCGAGTATCTGAACTTCAGGCTCTCTCAATCAAGCACCCTTATTTGATCTTTCACTCTGACAGAGTTTCTCTTCGAACTAATTCATCCTTCCTCCCTAAAGTGTGTTCTATTAACAATATTAATCAGTCCATTGAATTACCCACCTTCTTCAAAAATCACTCCAACAAAATGGAGTATATGTTGCATAAATTAGATGTTCACAGACAACTAAGATTTTACTTGGATAGAACAAAAGATCACAGAAAACTGATCAACTTTTGTGGCCTTTGCTGATAGCAGGAAAGGACTAGCGGTTACCAAAAGAACTCTTTCTAAGTGGCTAACGGATTGTATAATCTATGTCTATGATTCCTCAAATCTAACTCTCTTACATAAACCCAAAGGACATTCCACAAGGTCAGTGTCTACATCTCTGGCTCATGCAGCCCGCCTACCACTAGACGCTATTTGTGCGGCTGCTACTTGGTCTAAGCCACATACATTCATTTCTCATTATAAGGTAGACAAGGCTTCTAGGGACAGGGCAACCTTTGGTTCCACTGTGCTCAAGAATGTCCTTCCGTGAGTTCCTCAGGAACAAGGAGCTAGGGACGCTACCCATGTGTAAGAACAAACGGCGAGATTGAACACTATCACATATAGAAGTTATGTCCTTACCATAACGTTCCATGTGGAATGTTCATCTCGCCTTTGTTCTTACATTCCCACCCTCCCGCCCTTAAGAAGAACGTTCTTTTTGATGCCTGGCCGGGAGCATTCTGCTTCTGCTTTGCAGATGTTGTGTACATAGTTGGCATATATATATATATATATATATATATATATATATATATGTCTATGTGTCTTTTTATATATAGTTATATATAGACTCTTAGTTCTGTGCATATGTGATGTAAGCATGAATGTGCTCTCTCTAGAGACTGGTTTGCTTGCAAACTAGATCTGAGGTAAAGGCAGAGGGGGATTGTGGGTATTAGATTGTCTCGAGCTTCTTCTCGATGCAGAGCTTGCAGCGGCGACGGAGCCGAGGATCGGCTCCGAACCCATGTGTAAGAACAAAGGCGAGATGAACACTCCACATGGAACGTTATGGTAAGGACATAACTTCTATTTCTAGCAACTTAGTAAGTTTGTAAGAGCAATATTTAAAATCTGTCCCTATTTTGTCACCCATGATTCCTGGCTTTGTCCAAATTTCTTGAGAGGCTGAGAGATATGTGCAGCAGTGATCTCAGTCAGGACATTTAAACTTCAGCTAAATGCTGGTAAACATTCAAAATAGGTGTTCTTCATACCTCTTAAATGTCCAGATTTTCGGAGAATGTCCAGATTTTTGCCTTATATTTTTGGGCTTTTTTTGTGTAAAATTTGTGATTGTCTGACAAATCATTGAGGAATGAAGTCACTAAATCACATGCATTTGAGTTTCAGACTTCATATCCTGCAAAAAAAGCATGCTAACACAAAACCTATTGTTCTTTCAACTTTGTAAGGTTATAAAAGCAGTGTTTAAAATCTGCCCCTATTTTTGTGCCTTTGTCCCCCCATATTTTATTCTTTGTCCAGATTTCTTATGCTAAGAGATTTAGAGCTATTTTCCAAGATGTACTCTATGCCTTTCATATGTGTAGAATAGTAAACTGTTGCTCGCTGCAAACCACAGCTGCCAGAAGAGAAGATTTTTTTTTACTTTTCTCACAGTAATTAACATTAATACCATTTCTCACTGATTTTAATAAATTCCTGGCATGTTGCTTTTCTGCTGCACAAAATACAACGAGAATCAGAGATGCCAGGCTGTGTATGGGCACTTTCTAGCAGAGGTCTATTTCAATGGTGTGACAGATGCTGTTCCTATTACCACCACCTGGTGCTTTACCTTCTTTGAACATCGCAGCCAATTTGGGATTTGACATAGCTAGCTAGCTGTATTTCGGAGTTGTTAGAAGGCTTTTGCAAACATCTTTCTAGATGCTACTTCCAGTTGTGCTGCTTGAGTCTATACCTTTAAACAGGGCGCTGGAAGTATGGGTCCTCTGTTTGAATCAGGTAGTGAAGATGCGGATCCGGTGAGGGAATTGTTCACTTTTCCTCTTAAGCTTGGAGGAAGGAGTCTGTCGGCTCATCCTTGTGACTGCATTTGTACACTCACACAAAGAGCATGGTCTTATAGGAGCAACTTCTGTCTCGTGGGGATGGGGGGGCTCCCCTACATTGACCCTTCCCCCAAGTAGGGCAGAGACAGAAAATGCTCTTCTTGAACATGAATCAGTGCTGACACAGGTTGAAATCCAGTCATTTTTCTGTTGTGAAGAAATGCATTCACAAACTGAAATTCCTTTTAACAGTCCATATCCATTAAATAAAGGCTTCTGTCTGAGTTAAGGGTGATTGAGCTTCAGATTTTGCAGTGAAGAATCCGTGAGGCTTCGTTATTAACAGTTTTAGGCTTTGGGGGGGAGTGAGATAAAGTCTAGTGTGAAACATTTTTAATCTATTGTTTGTTCTGTTCTAATTCTATAGTATACGTTTCTTTTCCACCATCCCAGCTGGGTTTCATTCAAGTCATAGGTTACTCACCGCACTGTTCAGTACTTCAGCTCAGTCTAAAGCAAGGCTATATGGACTGGGAAATGTGACAAGAAAAAAAACCTTTACACCTATACAGTGTGCTCACAGAATTCCTTTCTGTGCTGCTTGTAATACCCAAGCCTACAGTTGAATCTACTCAAAAAAGTAGGGAGGAGGAACTTTGGTACATTTATGCCCATACTGTATTATTAATGCGATGTATGTTTGTTATGCATTGTGTATTACACCACATACGTGTAAATTGCTGAATAACTTCTCGTTCTTTTCTTGCCATGTGTCTCTCTTTGGAGCTTTACTTCCTGAACCTTCACTTAAAGTAGGCTGAAACTGGGTTGAATAACATAGATAAAAATATGTAAATAATATATTCATAACTGCATTGCACTAGCCCAAGTAAAGTGATGCGATACACTGCCAAATTAACTTATAAAAGATTAAGCCTTTTTTATGAAGATAAAACTGTTGGTGTAAGCTACAAACAGAATTTTACACATGCAGTGATTTGTTTACTTTTTCTCTGAGGTAGCAAAGGATTTGCAGTTATAAAGGCTGACTATGCCCTAGATCTGCCAGTTTACTGCTGCTGTTCCTTGCTACCTCACTCTTCCTCATATCACTCCATTCTCATGCTGACAACTCCACATGTGTTTCTGCTATAGGGACACATTGTGTACTTGTAACACAATGTTGTTTTCCATGAGCACAGTTCTCTGAAAGCAAAAAAAGTAATATTCACAAATAAAGGACTTTTGTGAATATGAAGCTTACCCATTAGTCTCCATATAGTTAATACAGAATCAGTGATAGAATGTTGAGCCATCTCAGGTTGTACTTTGTTCTGCAGTTGTATCATGAGGTGAGAGGATAGATGCTATTCTTTAAAGCTGTACTGCAGTTCATTTTTCTTTTAAATACTGACAGTTATTTAAGGAAAGCTAAGGATTTATTTTAATGTACTGCACTGGGCGGCCACAGTGGTGCAGCGGTTAGCGTTGTTGCCTCACAGCAAGAGGTTCTCTGGTTCAATCCTTGGCTGGTGTGCCTTCTGTGTGGAGTCTGCATGTCCTCCCTGTGGTTGCGTGGGTTTCCTCCGGTTTCCTCCCACACCCCAAGGACATGCTGTAGGTGGATTGGACACTCTAAATTGGCCCTAGGCTTGAGTGTGTGCGTGTCTGTGCCTTCTGTGGAAGGTTGGGTGCCGGGCTGGCAACTCGACACTGTAAAACTCCACTGCCAATCATGAGCGGACATGTGATCAACTGTGGCAACTCCTAACTGGGAAAAGCCGAAAGAAAAAGAAGACTGTACATCCTTTCAGTACGAGTGCCAGCTTTATAAAACCTTTGGTGGGGATGTAGAGATTAGTGGATTTTGACCAGAGGGCGCCTGCATCAGTGGTAAAGAACCCCCTCTTCCTGGAACATGAAAAGTTGCTTTTTCTCTTCTAAATGACACTACTCTCTGAAAACCAGTTTGATCACCACATTCCATTAGTACAAAACTCTTGTTACATGGAACCTTTATGTATGCACTACAGGAGATACAAAAGTATCTTTTTATTCTGTGTTAACTGAAACATACACATTGGACTGGTTTTGTGCATAATAAAAGAGCTTTAGTCCACTTACTTGATTTGTAGACACTTTCTCCAGCGAACACCATGTCTGTAGTGCCAGCTAACTCTGTAGAACTACCAACAATACATATGTCATATCAGAGTGTCCAGCCTCCATGCAGTAAGCTGTATAGAGAGACTGTAAACAGAATTTGTTTGTTTGCTAAAACTCCATTATATGCATTTTAAAAGAAATACTGGTCTAGCATGGCCCTATACATCTTGATAATTTGAAATCCACATAAAGCACTTTCTATGTACTGTAAATGTTGTATGCGGTCTTGCTTCTGATTTGCTCCTGGTCAGAGAAAGAGCAGAGACATTATTTCCCAGAATTCCTAGAGACTACCAGTTGCTAGGAGGCCTGATAACTAATTCTTAATTGCCAGTTTGGGATTAGTGTTACCGGTACATCTAGTGAGAGAGGAAGCAGAGTGTCATTAGTTCCTGACTGTCTTTGAGTGAGCAGCGCAAATCGTACTTCCCTGATTGGTCTGCCATTTTTGTTGTGTTGGAAACTACTTCAGTTTTAATTCTGAATTGTTGTACAGCCTGTGTTGCCCTTGTGCTGAGCTGCTGACCATGCTAGCCAGGGCATGTAGCAGCAGGAGGCTACAACAAACCTACAAACCCCTGCAACATCTTGGAGAGAACTGTTGATCACCAAAGAGCCTGTGACCTACTTCTCAGGAACCTTTATGAAATTAGTGCTACTTTCTGCTTCTGGTGAGAGAAGGAGCAGACTTTGATTCCTAGGACTTTGAAGCTGTGGTGGGACCAGCACTAGTAATGTCAGGATTACCAATAGGTAAATTCTATCTTTTCAGCAGGTATTTACAGTAAACTCTCAGTTAACCGGCAGCCATGGGGATTTGTAGATGCCAGATAACTATAGATGTTCTTCATGTTTCAATGTTGCAGCCATTACATTTGCGTAATCTGCTGGCAGGTTGCCCTCAGTCGGCCTGATTAACAAAGTCTTGGGTCCTGCGTCTGTTGCTGTCCCTTCTTCCATGATGTCAGGGGTATAAAACATGTAGCTGACGCCATTACATCAGTCTTTCTTGCCGTGCGGTGCCCGAAGCTGAAGCGGTTCACAAGTGCCGGTTGGCCAACTCCTGAAATTTTTGTTTTCGAGTTTCTGAACCGAAGTATTCAACTTAAAGCTAAGTACCCCGTTGGGGAAACTTTTCTTGCTTGTTACTGATGTCAGTAAAAGTTAATAATTGCATTACTTGTGGAAAGCAAATACCTCATAAAGATTTTCATTCGTACTGTATTCATTGCCTAGGCCCTGACCATGACGTACCTTGCTATCTGTTTTGTGCTTTATTTAATCAGCGCACTATCCCTCGTCGGTACATTTTTGCATCTAAATATTTCGATTCTTGGTTTAATTATCCAAAAATGTCGTTGGTTAGCCATCCGACTACCGGGATTCCGAAAAAATGCAAAGATAAAGACAGAGACAGGCTGCCGAGGTCCAAAACTGCCAAAGACGCTTCTCCTAAGCCAGTTGCCAGTTCTCCAGTACTCAGTACTCAGTGAGGCACTTTCGCAGCCCCTGATACCCGCTACTTCTGATTCGCAGGCCTCCACTGAGACTCATTCAGAGGGCCATGAGATGCTTCACCTATGGAACCCGCGGATGTCTCTACCTTGGATGGGTCCGGAGCTGCTGTGCAGGCACTGGCTTCTGAGGGTGTATTCAGGCCTACAGACTTGCATATTAAATTGACACCGCCTTCATTACTAAGGCCTAAATCACGATCCATGTATAAAAAACTGATGCCCAGGCCACATGTTCAGGACCTTATGCCTAAAAAACAAATTATAAAAATGGCTGAAGATCTAATTACTCTAATCAGGGGTAGTCAATCCCCCCCCCCCCCAAGAGGCCTATGGATGAGCTTGATTATGAATCTTCTGATCAGGATTCTGTTTCTTCTGACTCTTCTAATGACCTGGATTTGTCCATATCTACTTACAAAGATTCTGATGCAGAGGATTCCATTCCCTCTGCTTCCCCTCCTGAGGATTTTTCTTTTGGGGAAACTTTACATACTTTAAGGGAGCATTTCCATTGGGAAAGCCAGGAATTTTCTGATTCAAGAAAGAGGCTTAGGGATTTCCTTCTTCTACCTCAGCATAGGCCTTTGGCTATACCTTCTGTACTAGACATTGTTGATTATGTGTTCTCGGAATCCAGTATGGCTCCTGATTCCCTGCCTCCGGGCTTCTAGTAAACCTGACATACTACAGGGTTCCTGAGTCCCACAAGTTCCTTTTCAAAAATCCTGTTACAGATCCAGAAACCATTTCTCAGGGACCAAATAGCATTAAGGCTTCTACTGCTAAAAATCCTACCCCTTCTGATAGAGACTCCAGGGTGCTGGATAGAGGGCGTAAAAAGGTTTATACTTCTGCTACCTTGGCAGTCAGAGCTTTAAACTGCCAATTTCATATGTTAAAATATCAACAGCATATTATTGGACTGCTTAAACAGAAAACAATGTTGATTCCCAACTGTGTGGAAAATAAAGATTTACAGGACTTAATGGAGTCTGCTGAAAAAGTTGGAAAATATACTTTGCAATGTGGTTTTGATTCTTTAGAGGTCTCCTGCAGGGCTGCTGTTTCTAGGTCTGTGCTTAGAAGGCATGCTTGGCTTAAGGAGCAATCTTTGCCTGATCATGTTAAAGCTAAATTGTTGGATGCTCCTTTAAATCAGGACCACCTGTTTGGCAATAAGGCTGAAGAAGTTCTAAAAAATATGGAAGATAAAGCTAAATCTATGCAAACTGTTCGATTTCTTACAAGTGCAACCTCCAAGATTTAGTAGGCACTGGCCTACTAAGAATTGGTTCTTTCCAGCCCCTTCCAGATCCTCTCAAGCCAAACCCAGACACAACAAAAACCCCAGGTTTCAGTCCCAGGGGACACTCAGAACTAAGCTGTGTGGGGCCTCCACTTCCAAATCTGGAAATAACAAGACACAGTTATAGTAAAGTCTCAATGACTTCCTTTTAAAATTACCAAGCAGTTATCTCTTAACCGCCCCTTTGGGGGGAAAGATTGCTCTTCATGCAAAGAACTGGGAACTCATAACCCAGGACAAATGGGTTTTAAATATAGTGTCCCAGGGATACAGATTTCATTTCCACACATTGTCAACACCAAATGGGTGGCCAGATCTGCCCCCAAATCAGTGGGCAGAGGCTCAAAAACAAGTACTTTCCCTCTTAAGCATGGGGGCTATTCAACTGGCACCAGAAGAGGAAAAGGGACAAGGTTTCTATTCCAGGCTTTTCCTGGTACCCAGAAAAGACACATCATGGCGTCCAATACTGGACCTGTCTACTCTAAACACCTTTCCGGAGATTCCAAAATTCAAGATGTTGACTCTTTACCAGTTTCTTCCTATGCTAGGCAAAGACGCCTGGCTAGCAACTCTAGATTTAAAAGAAGCATACCTGCACACCGCAATCAGAGAATCTTGCAGAAGATACCTACGCTTCAAAGCAGGCTACTTGCATTATCAGTTCTCTGCACTGCCCTTTGGCTTGTCTACTGCACCCAGGGTATTCACAAAGTGCCTGGCTCCAGTAATTGCATTTTGCAGGCAAAGAAATATTCAAATATATCCATACCTGGACGATTGTCTAATTCAGGCAGAAAACCAGGGCATACTTATAGATCATCTGGCGTTTGTATAAAAGGTTCTAACTTGTCTGGGGTACACCATAAATGAAAAGAAATCACAACTGATACCCTGTCAACAGATTACATTCCTGGGTGCAAGCTTGAATACAACTGCCCAGATGGCTTTCCTCATGCCAGAAAAGCAAATTCATTTGGTAACTTACTTCAAACAGGTGGCCACAAAAACCCTGCTATCTGCAAGACAAGTACTGCAAGCCTTGGGGTTCATGACCTCTTGCTTTCTTCTAATTCCATATGCAAGACTGCATATAAGGAAACTTCAGTGGTATCTAAAAAGTCTATGGAGTCAGCATTGTCACAGCCTGGAAACAATGATTCCTGTCATACCTTGCCTATGCCTGGTGTTCCACCTAAACAGGGGACTGTCATTCACACTACTCCCTGCCGCCCAAACCTTAACTACAGATGCATCAGACTATGCATGGGGGGCTCACCTGGCAGAAAAGTGCATTCAGGGCAAATGGAACCCAAGTCAAATGCACCTACATATCAATCAAAAAGAAATGTTAGCTGTACAGAATGCTCTCACAGCCTTCAAGGACTAAATTCTTCCAGGACAACTAATGGTAAAGATGGACAACACCACGGTTATGTGTTACATAAACAAGCAGGGGGGTACACATTCCTTCCCCCTCTGCAGACTAGCCATGGCATTATGGAACACAGCCTTGAGCTACCAAGTACATCTACAAACTCAATTCCTGACAGGAAAATTGAATACACTGGCAGATGGACTAAGCAGAAACCTCTTGGACCAATGAGTGGAAACTGGAACCACGGATTTTCAACATGTTGACAAGCGAATGTGGGTGCCCAGACATAGATCTATTTGCCTCCCCCCAGAACTACCAGCTGGACACATTTTGCACAAGAACTTCCCACAAACAAGCCTGGAAAGTGGATGCTCTGTCATTCAGGTGGAAAAACCTATCAGTCTGTGCCTTTCCCCCTCTGCCTCTGCTTTCCAAAGTTCTACTAAAAGTCAAACAGGACAATCCAAGGATGATTTTGATGGTTCCAGACTGGCCGTGCCAACACTGGTACCCCCTCCTGCGCAGTGCATCGCAAATACCTCCATGGCACCTGCCTCCGACCCCTTCCCTGCTGTCTCAGCAGGAGAACCAAATTCTGCATCCTCAGTTTCCAACATTGAACGTTGCAGCCTGGCTAATCACTTAAATTCACCCTTAGCATCCCTCAGCAAACCTGTGATGGATATCCTCTTAGAGGTGAGGAGACCTAGTACTAGAAAATCTTATGCTGATAAATGGAAAAGATTCTGTGCCTGGAACCAATCTTTAGGGATGAGCACAGCAGCGCCCAATTTACCTCAGATTTTGCAATACTTAACTGAGATGCTTCACAAGGGTCTGTCTTTTTCCTCCATTAAAATCCACGCCTCAGCTATTTCAGCTCACTGTAACACAGAACCACCCCTCTTCTCTCATCCTCTGCTCAAGCAGTATCTCAGAGGGGCAAAAATTAGAAAATTAGAAAAAGTAGAAAAATTAAACTGATAAACTTTACCACTAATAGGATGTTTGAACATATCACTGCAACCAACCACAATATCAGAACAGCAGGAACAATTCAAACAACCATGCGTGCCGGGCTTAGTGGTAAAAGTCCTCTCTACAGGCCTGAAAAAATCTTTGTAACATAACATATTCTTCAAGGACTTCATATTTCTATATGAGAAAAAAGGCCTGTCACCAAGATGTAGTTTTGAGGAACAATATTTTTCTGTTTGATGAATGCTTATATTTGCAACTCACTGGTGTAGCCGTGGGTACTTCTGTGGCTAACACTTATGCCAACTTGGTGTTATACCAATGGGAGAAAGCTTATATTTATAATTTGGATAATTCTTTTGTAAGTAATATATGTTTTTATCAACGTTTCGTTGATGATTGTTTTATGGTTTGGAAAGGTTCCCTTTCACAGTTGAATGAATTTGTTCATTATTTAAATGCAACCACCAGTTTCTTGAAATTTAAGATGGATGCCTCTGATAGTGAGATTAATTTCTTGGATGTTAAGATACAACTACGTGAGGGTTTTATCCATACCAGTATTCACAAAGGAGATAAACTCTGATAGATACATTAATTATTCCAGCATGCATGCCCCACATGTCTTTAAGGGGATTGTTACTTCACAGTTTAATAGAGTTAGTAGATTAAATACTGATGATGCTACATTTAATTTACAGTTGGATGAGATGTCCAAAGAGTTTCTGGATAGTGGTTATGATTCTAAACTAGTTTTAGATTTAAAAAATAAAGTTTTAGTTAATAGGAAGACAATATTGAAGCCGATTTTTCTTGGGGATGATGTTGGTTCTGTTAACCTAGAATGTTCAAAAGTATGCACTAGGTATCTTACTAGTTATAATACCTTGACTTGTTTTGTAAAACAAATAATACAGAGGAATTGGGTTGTACTAATGGCCTCTAGTGAGATTAAAGACATTCTTGGTGACAGGCCTTTTTTCTCATATAGAAATATGAAGTCCTTGAAGAATATGTCATGTTACAAAGATTTTTTCAGGCCTTTAGAGAGGACTTTTACCACTAAGCCCGGCACGTATGGTTGTTTGAATTGTTCCTGCTGTTCTGATAATGTGGTTGGTTGCAGTGATAAGTTCAAACATCCTATTAGTGGTAAAGTTTATCAGTTTAATTTTTCTACCACTTGTGTTACATCTAATGTGGTGTACTTAGCTAATTGTGTGAAATGTACTGCATTCTATGTGGGTAAGACCACTAGAAAGCTAAAAGAACGCATCATTGAACACAAATCGGAGATTAGAAGGGCCATTGACAGTAATGCCTTGTATAAGCACATAGTTGATTCAGGTATTGAGCATAGATTCTCCTTTAGAGTTATTGATTTAATCTGACCTCCTGCCAGAGGTGGTGATAGTGGTAATTTACTTGAATTAAAAGAGTATGAGTGGATTCTTAGGTTGAACTCTGACCATTTTCCAGGTTTAAATAATATGATTACCTTGAAACCTGTTCTTGTTAAATTGCAACATACTAGGTTGCGATAATGTTATGTTTTTTAATGTTTTTTTTCTAATTTTTCTAATTTTAATGATTTGTTTTATATACTTGTGGTCACATGATTTTTGGACTGCTGGTCATGTGACTTCAGTGACCTGTATTTAAACCATTTGGTTTTTAGATTTGTTTGTATTAGTATTGAGGAAGGATTTTATCCGAAAGCTTTGCTATTATAAAGTGTGTTTTTCTCAGTTTTGGTTGTTATTCCTAAACCCATAAGGCCCACTAAATTTGATTTCATTCAAGGTAATGTTTTAGTTATAATTGACTCTATAGTTAGGCATGCAGACTCCACACACAACAAAATGGAGAACAGTGAGGCTGCAAGATTCTTGATTAGTGCCAGAATCTGTGATGTTACCAGAGCTCTCTATCCTTAAACCACATAAATATGGCCCATGTACGAGTGAATGACCTGAGGTGCTCCACCAAGAAGGACATGCAGAGACACATTGTAGAACTTACGATGTATATGTTAGAATCGGGAAAGGCACTGTTTTTTAATAGTATCTTGCCTTCACCAAGAATTATGCCTAGATACTAAGACAACATAAGCTGGATTTAACAATTTATTTTACATAATTAGTGCCACTTTTGGGAGGGGACAATGTGTCATTCTGGAATGAGATGGTGGATAAGACTTCCTATTTTGCCTGGGATGGCTTACTGCTTTCTTAACAGTACTTCCACATACCAGCTAAAGCATTTTAGACGGAGTCCCCTTAATGGACATTCCTACATAACAGATTG
Source organism: Protopterus annectens (assembly GCF_019279795.1). NCBI lineage: Eukaryota > Metazoa > Chordata > Ceratodontiformes > Protopteridae > Protopterus > Protopterus annectens. Next base: position 743,895,022 of record NC_056733.1, on the reverse strand, counting down.
AAACCAGTGTCGGCTGGTGACTTCAAATCAAAGGGGTGCTGCAGGAGATAGCTGAATGGGTGGGGTCAATTGGAAGGGGTGTGGCCAACTAGAAAGGGGAGGGGCTGTGCTTAAAACCACAAAAACTAACTTTAATTAAATATGTTGCCCTGGGTGCCAAACCGTCATTATGAGAGTCCAATCAAGACAAAATGAAGTGTAGACGAATAAAAATATTTCAGTGCATTGGCTGCATGACAGCTTACTTCTAGATGGAAACAAAAAGGTTGTGATGCATGAAAAAATAAATTACTTTTTAAATACATTACTGGAATGCCAGTGAAAATCAAGTATAAGAAAAACAAGCAGCACTTAACTCAAATCACTTCTCTTTGCACTGCAGTTCTAATTATAATTTATATTCAGCTTCATTAAAGTACCAAGTAACACGCTGAAAGTAGAAATCTCTGTGATGCCCCCACTTGTAAAAATGTTTCTTATCCAAAAAACACTTGCTGCCTGACAACTATCTACTTGTTTCATGGGGAAAACATGATCAAAGTAAAAAATGAAAAGCAAACAAGAAAAAAGCTCAAGATACATTGCTTAAAGGATTACTGTACAAGTTATGGACCACACATGATTGGCATTCTGTTTAGTTTATGGGTAAAGCCTGCAGAGATGACTGGAAGTCTCCAACAAGTGTAATGAGCTTCTTAAAATAATGTAATCCTGTCCTTTATTACAAATACTGTCATATGCATTTCAATACCCAAGGCTTATACATTATCTAGTTAAGTATTCTCTGCATGGCAACAACAGAAAGGCTTTCAATGTTGGCAATTCTTTAACAGTATGCTTATTAAAGCTTACTTGCATCTTACAATCTCAGACAAGCTTACCCTGATGGTCAATAAAGCATTGCTACTTAAACACAGAGCAACAGGCGCTTTGAGTAATAAGCATAAATCAACAGTACAAAAATATGACAAACCAGACCATTCTGTAAAATCAAGGACAGATGAAAAGCCACTGTAGTACTTGTGTCTAACTTGGATGGGGGGATACTTTGCACATTTACACTGCATAACTACTCCTTGCCTTGCTTGGACACATCCAGGGTCACTATATGGGGGAGTGGGGTGCAACAAGTATGTCACAATTTGAAATGTCTCTGGCTGACTGTGATTGCCCTGACACATTTGTCATACCTCTCAACCTCAGAGCAAGAAATCTGGACATAGAAGTGGGACAAAGGCCCAAAACTAAGGACATTTTTTAAATATTGCTCTTATAAACTTAGAAAGATAATAGAATAGGTCTTGCATTAGTATGAATTTTCTGAAGGGTATGAAATCTGAAACTCAGATATTTGTCATTATTTTTTTCTAACTTCAGTCTTTAATGATTTGTCACTAATGTGCCAAAAAAACACAATTTTATGAAAAATGGACCAAAAATGTGATGCAAAAATATAAAATAGCCACACAATACAGCTGGGAACTTGTCAGAGAAGGGACACTTTAATATTAGTGCTGCTAACTTGAGCAGCTGACAAAATAAAAGAATCTACATGCAGACACTTTAATATTAGTGCTACTAACTTGAGCAGCTGACAAAATAAAAGAATCTACATGCATTTCTGAAATAAAAGTAATCTATAACTCTGATTATTACAGTTATTTCTTAATTGTAAACCCTCCATGTTTTCTTCCAAAATTGCTATTTTACGGAGGGATTATTAGGGGGAAGAGCAACATTTTGAGCCAAAATCGGGGACAGTTGAGAGGTTTGGCTATGCCTAATTCTATAAAGCAATTTATTTGCATGTACCTCTCAACCTGTTAATGCAATAAATCTGGACAAGGCCAAATATATTGGGGGAACGTATAAACAGTACTGAAAATTGCTCTTGTATAAACTGAGACAGTTGATTACTTTAGCATGCATTTTTCTGAAGGTTATGAAGTCTGAAACTCAGTGTGTCATTATTTAGTGACTTAATTCCTAAATGATTTGCCAGAAAGCCACAAATTGTATGAGGAACAAATCAAAAATAAGAAGCAAAAATCTATTCATTCTTTGAAAATCTGTACAGTTAGGAGGTATAGTTCAGCTGGGGCTGTCTGAGTTTGACGCGCTTCCCCATCACAAAATCATGGTCGAATGGAGCCTCCCCCCCCTGCAAACATTCCAATGATCCATTACTTGGCTATTTCACTCCATTTACCATAAACACTAATGTGCATACTGCTTTGCTTCTTTGATGATTTGGACTTCATTTGAAAGTTTTATTTTGCATTTTACAGCACAAACACTAAGACATCTGCTAAACAAAGCAATGCAGTCTCACAATGAAAACAGACTTAGCATTAAAACTTCTCTGCCCTTGAAACTCATATTCATTGAAACCCACATTCAAAGAAAATACATTTTGCCAGTGACAGATAAAGATTAATTCTGGGCTGTTTTCAAGTCATAGGCCCCTTGCATATGAAACATACATGTGCTCTTTGATACACCTTCCTGATTGTACTAAATTATATTCCGTGTACAATACAGTACAGTTGTTAGAGGGTTTTTTAAATTTATTAAACAATGAAACAAAATGCATGCACCCATAATGACAAAACCGCCCAGTTCAGAACATTTCCATCATAAAAGTCTACTCAAACTTCTACAGTCCACTATTATTAGTAAATCTGCACAATTCTACAGTTCCACAATTATCAGTAAATATGCACAATCTCTGAAGTAGTAAAAGTCATCTAAATAATTCCACATTAAAGAAATCTGTAACTAATGAAGAGGTTGCTGCTAGCAAACACCTTTATATTTCATAGTTTCATCAAAAAGTAAAGTGTCTGTTGCCCCTGAGGAATAAATTGCCTATATTACATTAAAAAAATGATAAGCTAGTAATATTGCAATAGGAAATGGATAGCAAACTGATAACAGACTCATAGTATCTTCTCCAAGGAAGACATTTTCAGTACGGCAGCATCCACCCCTTGTGGGAGTAGAACCCACAGCCTTCTGCATCATAAGCAAGTACACAACCTGTTGTGCTATTAACAGTGCAAGCAGACTTGGCATAAGCAGCACTAAACTTCTCTTCCCCTGCAGCTCTCAGCTCCTTGTAAAATCTAATCAATACTCAACTGCATCTCAACTTCGCAGCACAAGAAATATGGAAAAAGCCAAAATGTATTGGGGGGGTGGGGGGGTCAAAAGCCCAAAAACCAGGGACACATTAAACATTGCTTGTGTAATCTTGGAAAGTTGCTAGAATAAAATGATGTGTTACCACCATACATTTTACTGCCAAGGTCCCTGTGCAAAACAGTCAGAGCAACATACCACTACACCATATCAGCTGCATTGTGAAAGAAAAATACTGTGCTACCACCATACATTTAACTGCCAAGGTCCTTGTACAAAACAGTCAGAGCAACATACCACTACGCCGTATCAGCTGCTTTGTGAAAGAGAGGAAGACTGAAACTTAAATGGCTATCATTTAGTGAATTCAGTTCTCACCATAGCTGTCAACCTCTTAGCACAAAACACCTGGACAAACCCAGTAATTAGGGAATACAGCCCTCAAACATATTCACTGAATTCAGTTTTTGCCATAGCTGTCAACCTTAGCACAAAAAACCTGGACAAAGCCAATAATGGGGGAATACAGTCCCAAAAATAGGGACACATTTCAAATATTCATCTTATAAACTTAGAAAATTGCTAGAATAAAAGGTTGTGTCACTATGTATTTCCTGAAGAATATGAGGTCTGAAATTCAAATGCCTGTCAATTTTACTTCTGACTGAACAAAAACAATTTTCAGCAGATGCCCAGGGTGAAATACACGTCTTTGTAAAATAGCAGGACACCAGAGAAAATCCACACAAACACAGGGAGGAGAGGCAGACTCCACACAGAAGGCACCTCAGCCAAGAATCAAACCAGAAAACCTATTGCTGTGAGGCAACAATGCTACCACTGCACCATCAACTATGTAAGGAGTTAATCATTCAGAAACCTGAAGTCTGAAATTTAAATGCCTGTCAATTTTATTTAACATTTGTTAAACAGGACAGTCTGACTTGGAAAAAAAAAACAATTTTCAGCAGAGGCCCAGGAAGAAATAATGCAGACATGTCTTTGTAACATGGGAGGAAACAAAAGCAAACCCACAAAAACACAGGGAGAAGATGCAGACCCCACATAGAAGGCACCCCAGCCAAGAATCAAACCTGAGAACCTGCAGCTGTGAGGCAACAATGCTACCACTGCACCATCAAATATCAAGCATTTAAACATTTAGAAACCACAGATATTATGAGGAACAGATCAGATCAAATATGAGGCAAAAATCTGCAAATTTTTTACAAATGGTGGTGGGTAGGGAATTCAGGCCCTTAACACCTGCATACAAGTTACAGGGTTCAAGCCTGAGATATTCCCTACACACCACCATGAATTTGCTCTAGCCACCAGTATATAGCAACACACACACACCTGTTTAAATGTGTCCAGACCGAAGCAGTAAAATCCAAGCCGCACACCTACCTGTTTAAATGTGTCCATGTCCAGACCCGAATCCATGAAGCAACAGTCCCAAGCCCGTAATCCCCTGCGAGAGCTTAAAACTCACCTCACCTCTCTCCTGATTGGTCCTGTCTGCTGATGAAGCAGTCCGGAGCTCCTCTGCGGTTGTTACCGCACAGATTCCTGGACATCTGCGGGGCAGAAATGCCTTCCCTGTATCTGGACTGCTGACTCAGGCAGTCTGAGTTCGCACAGATTCCTGGGCATCTGCGGGGCAGTCTGAGTGCATCCGTGCATGCGCGGAGTTCCGGGACTCGTGAAAAATAAAATTTTTTGTTTTCTTAATTTTATGTTTCATGGTTTGTTTTCTTTTTGTTTGTAGGTGGGAGGGCTGCAGTCCTATAGCACGAGCCACCCCTGATTGAAACTCATATTTGGGCAACATCATTATGGCACTAGGAGTCTAAGCTGAAAGATGCCCAACCTTGAGGCTCTTCTGCAACTTGAGCACATTCATATCTGTGTAGTTACTGAGACATGTTTCAGTTCAATGACAGCACTCCCCACATGTCAGGGTTTAGCATCTATATTGCCTTCATCCCCATGGGTAATTATAGAAGAATATCTGTATTTGTTAGAAACACCATTTCCTCAAATAAAATTACCCACAGCCCTAACTTGGAGCTCCTGGAACGCTAGATAAATCTTAATAAATCCAGCTATTACTTCCTTGAGAACTACAGATTCCCATCAATGATCCCTCCACAAAGTCATCAAAATTACCTTAACACCTCTGAAGCATTAATTATATAAAACCAAATAATTTTTTGCTAGGAAATTTTAATTATCCAAGCATTAATTAGCACACTTGCATCATAGTTTTATATATATTTATATATATATATATATATATATATATATATATATATATATATATATATATATATATATATATATATATATATATATATATATATATATATATATATAGGTGGCGAAGGTGGATGAGTTTAAGTACTTGGGATCAACAGTTCAAAGTAATGGTGAGAGTGGAAGAGAGGTGAAGAAGAGAGTACAGGCAGGATGGAGTGGGTGGAGAAGAGTGTCATGAGTGATTTGTGACAGACTAGTACCAGTAAGAGTGAAAGGTAAGGTCTACAAGAGGGTAGTGAGACCAGCTAGGTTATATGGGTTGGAGACAGTGGCATTGACAAAAAGGCAGGAGTCAGAGCTTGACGTGGCAGAGTTGAAGATGTTAGATTTGCACTGGGTGTGACGAGGATGGACAGGATTAAGAATAAGTATATTAGAGGGTCAGCCCAGGTTGGAAGGTTTGGAGACAAAGCCAGAGAGGCAAGATTACGTTGGTTTGGACGTGCTGAGGAGGGATGCAGAGTATATTGGGAAAAAGATGCTAAGGATGAAGCTGCCAGATAACAAGAAAAGAGGGAGGCTAAGATGAGGTTTATAGATGTGGTGAGAGAGGACATGCATGTGGTTGGTGTGACAGAGCAAGATGCAGAGGATAGGAAGAAATGGAAACAGTTGGTCTGCTGTGGTGACCCCTAACGGGAGCAGCCAAAAGAAGAAGATATGTATGTGTACATAGTTATTTATGTAGTTATGCTCAGCGTTCCTTTACTTTGTTAATACTAATGAACTGGAGCAAATTGTAAAACTATTCACTACAGGCTGTAACATTCTTGACCTAGACCTTACCAACCTAACCCCTGCCTGTACCCCACCTGTATCTTCTCATCTCTGGTTAAATCTGACCAGAAATTAGTCATCTTCTCTGTCAAGCTTAGTTGTACTACCCCATCAACAAATGAAACCATCTTTAGGGACTTTTCACTTACAAAGCTAGAAAGTAATGCTTCCATGGGACCAGACGACATACCAGTTTACATTTTCATCAGTGCCATGTATGCAGTATTCGAGCCTCTACTGAAACTGTTCAACCTCATCTTGTCTACAGGGTTTGTCCCTGATGACTGGAGAACAGCCAGCGTGACTCCACTGCACAAGGGTGGCCGCTGTAAAGACCCAGGTAATTATAGGCTCATCACCTCACTAGCCTTAAATGCAAAGCCATGAAATGTATCCTGGCAGAACTCATTTATACAGATAAAGGCAACTTAATTGAACTAGACCCACTCAGTTTCATTTTCTGAAGGGCAAGTCCTGCCTCCTGAACCTATTAAGCTTCTTTGAAAAGGTTACAGAGACTGTGGACAGTGGTCATGCTGTGCAAACTGCTTATCTTGACCTGGACAAAGTTTTTGATACTATTCCCGAAAAAGGAATTATTGAAAAATTAGACAAACTTAATGTAAACCCTTATGTTGTCCACTAAATTCTGAGTTGCCTATACAAAAGATCCAGGGTTGTGAAAGTTGCTGATAATCTCTCTGAATGTAAAATTATAGCAAGTGGGGTGCCACAGGGATCCAAGCTAGTCCCTGCCTTGTTTGTCACCTATTTTGCAGATATTGAAGCCGATGTCCCAGAAGTATGATTTACCAAGTTTGCTGATGACTACAGTTATCCACTTATCCACTGATACTAAACAGCTCTAACAAGGGTTAGAATTTGCACATACCAAGTGTACTGAAAATGGTCTAAAGTTAAATACAGAAAAGTGCAGCATAGTAACATTCATCAGAAGAATCTGCCCTACTTTGTTGCCTTCAGATAGTTATTAAGAGAGCTGGGTACCTAGGTGAACAACTCCCTCTCTCTTTCTCAGTGTCTCTCTCACTCGATCACTGTATTTCTAAAATAGTCAGGAATCCTACTTTCTGACCTATTTAATTACCAAAGGAATATATTCAAATGCCAAAGACTTCATCCTATCACTGTATTCTTTCCTTCTCAGACCAACCATTGAACACAGTACCCCTTTTGGTATGTAGCAGTCACATCCTATCCTTATCAAACTCATCATGGAATACAGTGATTCCTTTGGTATGTAACAACCCAAGCATTTTGTTGAACTCAAAAGGCACCAAAGATTTCTAAGCAAGAGAATGAAAGGTCTTAAATCTTCAACTATCCCAAAAAATCAGCACAATGCTCCTTATACTCAGTAGTCTACTGGCTGCTCTGAGGTGACCTGGCTTTTTGAGCCATGAAAGCCCAAATCTTGTCTAACCTCCTCTTTCTTTGCAAAATCAGTACCTTAACAAACACCCACACTAGACAAATAAACCTACACCAAAAATAAACAAGATTTACTATAGGAATAGATTCTTAACACAGCATATTCCCAGACTGTGGACTACAGATCAAACAAAGTAGTACTTTGGCTACATCTTGATGACTGGATGGGTAGACACACATTTACACCATGCTTAACATCCAAGGCTTTGCTTAGTTTGGGAAGTAAGCAGCACTATGTGCTTGATAAGGGTGGCAACAACTTTTAAGTTTGTATACTTAAAGATGTATATGGCTAGACTGACATTGTATGGTCCCCGTGATTGCTTGCCTCGTATTATTCCTATGTTCAAAGGCATTTATTCAAGTTTGCAAATGCTTGTCTGTTTAGTAGTATTTATTCTTTGTCATGGGCAGGGAAGGAGAACTACATTCCTTACTGTAGTAACACAGGGAAAGTGCAAGCTTTTTTCATTGGATATCCTTGATACCCTTGATTTTTGTAAAGGAACACGGCTTGTGTTATCGGTCACTACCAGTGCTAGCCACAAACATTTCACAACACAAACTGAGGCTTGTCAAACAGACTGAAATTTAAGATGGTAACTCGCCTGAAGTTAAATGCTTTAAAAGTTGAATGTCCCTTCAGTACCATGCGCTTCCTTCAGAATGCATTTAACAGTTTAGCATAATCACTCAGTAAAATTCTTGTCTCAAAACCAAAGAATCTGAAACAAAAAACCCAAACCTGATCCAAGCAAACTGAAGCACTCAATTACTGTATTTCAGACATCCACATACTTTAATACTAGAAAACTCCATGGAACAAAGAGAAACAGCATCATAACTATAAAATATATACTGCAGAACAGAATTAACCACCTTGTCCATCTTTACACAGTACTGTAGCTATCTGAGTTATTGCATCCAGTGAAAAGAAACACAAAAAGTGGCAAATGTGTTAAGATTTTAGGACAGAAGCATTTCCTAAGCTACTTCTAATCATTGCATAAAACTGTTAAGTTTAAGTTTCATGTTAGTACTAGGCCAACTGCCCTTGTGGGCCATTTTAAGCCTAGCCAGTTACCCCATGTGAGAATCAAACCCTGCACCTTATGTCTGTAAGGTAAACACTTTAACCATTATGCCAGCCTGTTCGTTGGCATTTTATGAATCAGCAGAAGTAACTCAAATTCTGTAACAGTGAGCTTCTGACCTCTTTAGCCCAAAGAAAGCCCAGTAAACTATTAGTTAAAAAAAGCTTCTTCTTGCTAAATTCTATTTGCTACACACAAAATAAGTACAGTAAAAGTAAGCTGTTTCTTGCTTATTGGTGTGCCAGTGTTATTTTCTTACCTGTGATAGTGGGCAGACAGACTCTAGATGGAAATAAGAGTGGTTAAATTTAAGTGGCACTCTGAGCCATTTCACTTATTGGCTCTGAGTGAAAACATCTGCTGATGACTGTTCATATTTCCTTACTAATGCATGCACAAAACTACCTGACAAACTCCATTTGAAAGAAAATTCTGTGTGGTGCCCCCCCCCCCATTTAAACAGTAAGATGTTTTCAGTCTCCACTCAGCATATGGTTTGTGTGCGAGTATAATATTGACCTGGACTGATAGTTCACTGCAGTACTGTATTCAACAGGATGCAAAAGCATGCTATATTGTATGTAACCTACTTCCATAACTTGGTTGCCTGTTGCTTGGCTTAATTTGATCTGACTAGAAAAATAAAATCTTGTTTCACCTAGCACGCTGCCTGAAAAAGGACTTGGCACTCAGCAAAGGAGAAGGGAGTTCGCTGTCACAGTTTGCTATCAGTGTGTTACTCTGTATAATGGGGGTGGGGGCTGTGCTCCAGCATTTCATACTGCTACAAACCCTAAGGGCCTATGCAGGCCAGTGTAACCTGCTTTCCCCATACCCTGTTCCTTTTCATGCATTCTGTGGGGCACATGGCTTGCACTTCCTTGCAAGCTATAGGTCACCCTCTATGACCCAGGAAAGCCATACCATATATTTAAACTTATTGAAAACACTCACCATCCAACCCAATACCATATTTATGGGTGACTTTAATTACTCCACTAGAGAGATTCCTGGATTTTGTAAACACAAACTCCCTGCACCAAATTGTCAGTACACCAACCAGAGGTGCAACCATACTGGATCTGGTCCTCACTAATATAGGAGAGTGCTGCACAGCCCCTAGTGCACACCCATTAGTGTAATGTCTTCCCTGGTAAAGTCAGACCAGAAAATGGTCTTCTTTGAAGTAAAAATAAAACCTGGACCCCCCTGCTAACCCTGGAATATTCAGGAACTACTCTAAAGCTAACTGCTATTAAGTGAGAACCTGGCAAAATTTCAAGCCCCTATTAACCCTGAGAACACTGCTGCCTATGCAGAACTGTTCACAAAAACCCTATAAAAGTATGTTAATGGCAGCGTAGATGCAGCTGTACTCACCAGGAAGAAGTAGAGAACTAACCCAAAAAACAAGCCACCCTGGTGGAATCGCAAAATCAGTCGGATGTATAACGGAAGAAAAGCATGACAAAAATTAGGAGGTGTAGCACCCAGCAGGATACAAGCACTCTCATCAAACCAAACAAACAACCCAGAGGGCAACTAAATGTTTTAAAAAGTGAAGGATACAGCCAAAGACATTTTACTCCTGAACACCCTCTATACGTCAGACCTTTGTTATTGTATAGGTGTTTCTATGAAGCGCAGCTTGCTATTAAATTACTCAGTCAGCTCAAGTGGAAATATCATTTCATGAAGGTATATTTATTAAGTTATACAGGGAAAGCAGAAATGTTGAGCTGTTTGCAGTTTTACATCTCTCTCCAAGTTACGTGTTCGTAAATTCTGTCACAGTGCATCTCTGTTTTGTAAATGGGTGCTGAACAAAGCTGGTTATTGTAGCTGTTAAAAATCTTCCACATTCTTACTTGCAGGAGCAGAGCCCCAGCAACCAGACATCATTGGCGATGATACAAGAGCCACCAGAGGTGGTGGAAGAAATGGTCACTGTTGAGGAGGAGCCAGGTACTCCCACCTCCCATGTGTCTGTGGTAATGTCAGAGGATGGTACCACTAGGAGAACAGAAACAAAGGTAAGCTCATCATCTTCCTGTAGTAATGACATAAAATGCCTGTTCCTCAAAATATTATATGAATTCATTTCTTGTTATGAGGAGAAAAGGAATAATATTTATTCTTGTTGACCACATGGGTGGTTTGGTTCATTAACACACAACTGTGGTGCAGAAATGACAAAAATACAAGCAAAAGATTCAAATACAATACTGTAAAAATGCTGTAAGTGCACACAATTGTGTTGTAGAACTTCTCCATAGGATAAAGTCTGCCATTGTCCAACAACTTAAAACCATTTAATGTATCAGTCATTCATACAATGCACTAATGCCTGTACAGAAGAGTTTCTACAGGGGAGAAGTAAGATCCAGGAGACAGAAGACAAGTATGGCCTGAAAGCTGAAGAAGAGAGTAGGAGGATATAAAAAAAAAGCAGAGGAAGAATTAATGATTAGTGGAGTGGGTACAGTCATTAACTGATTGGATCAGAAAGTGCTGGTGCACTGTGTTACTACTGCTGGATGAAGAAATGTAAGTTAAATGTACATAGTTACTATACAAGGAAGTCCCTGTGCTATATTAGCAGTTATGACATGTGTGACTGGTTATTGTAACCAATGTTCAGATAGTCGAACGTTCCACATCTCAGACTGCCATTTCTTGGAAAGTGGTGAGTGGGTGTGGGGAGAGGGTATTAGAGTGTATACGTGTGTGTGTAATTGGGTGTTAGTGGTATGGTATGGTGGGTCTATATCAGAATATTGACATTTCAAAATGTTGAAGCACATTTATTCAACACAAAAATGTCTAATGCTGACTTTGTTGAATGGCCAAAACACCGATTTCTTTCCAAGAGAAAGAAATCGGAAGGCCAAAAGACAACACAGCATAAAAACTAATGTATTTAAGTAGGTGACTTCACCCCCCACCCCCCTAACTAAATATTCCAACTCTGAGACCACACTACAGTCTGAGAAAGGGCAGGTGTGACAGAATGGCCAACCGATTTCCTTCCCTTGGAAAGAAATCGATGTTTTGGTTTTTCAACAAACTTAGCGTTAGACATTTTCATGTTGAATAAATGTTCTTCAACATTTTCAAACGTTGATAATCTGATATAGAACCTGTTACAGGTGGTGGTTGTTTGCATGTGAGAGTGTGTGTTTTAGGGTTAGGGCTGTGGTTAGGGAAGGGTTAGCTCTTATGTTTGTCGTGAGTATTGGTGCATGTTTGTGTGTATCTTGTGTAGTGGCAGTGTTACAGAAAGGATTTTTGTAAGGTACAGTGTGGGGTAAGGGTTGGGGTGGGGGCAAGGTTAGGGTTAGGATGCATTACTGAGGTTCATAGGTTTGTAATAGGCTATCAGCACTAGGGCCTATACAAGCCTAGCCATAACAATTCCCTGGCTATTTCTTCCCACACTATTTACTTCCCTGGACCCCTGTCTAGCAGGGTGACTGACGTGATCCCCAGGTGAATTTCCTTTCTCCCATCCAAATATCAAGGTTCCTTTTGAAGAGGGCCAAAGAGGCGCTCTGCTTGACATGTATGGGCAGTCTATTCCAGGGTCTGGGGAGTCTCTGGGTCAAGAGCCTATCCCTCCAGCATGTTTTGTTAATTGTGATGACAAGATTTAGATGCCTGGAGCGTGTATCTCAGAGAGATTGGGATTTCTTTAAGTGTAGCATGTCCAACAGCTCTGGGTTTGACATGGCCTTGTATGTGAAGCAGAGATCGCCTCGGAGTAGACGATATGTGACAGAGTATAGCTGGAGTTTTTTAATGTGGTCAGCATAGGGCATCTGCTTTAGGCCTGTGATTCTTTTAGTGAGGTATTTCTGCGGCCTTTCCAGTTGTTGCAGATGTCTTGAGAGGTACATACCAAATGGGGTGTTGTATTCTATAAATGGGTCTAATGAGGGATGAGTACAGTGGGACAATGACCTCCTTTTTTCTGGATGAAAAGCCCTTAGTGATGAGGTGTGCCACATAGAAGGATTTCCTGACTGTTGTGGTGATGTGGTTATTGAAGGTGAGACTACTGTCCACCTGTGTCCCTAAGTCTCTTATCACACTTTCAGTGTTTAGTGTACTGCCACCTATGTGATAATTCATGGCTGCATGTTTTTTCCCAAAGGGGATAACTATACATTTCTTGGCATTGAGCTTGAGCCCATGGCTCTGGCACCAAGCATCTGTTTCTGTAAGGCCCTTTTGTTGAATATCCACATCATTTGGGGATTCGATAATAGTTCTCAGTTTGCAGTCATCTGCAAACTTTGTTAGCCAGAGTCCCTTAGTGTTGGCCTGTACTTCAGAGAAGTAGATGCCAAACAATAAAGGTCCCAGGACTGAACCCTGAAGTACTCCACTTGTCTGGAGCTGGATTTGGAGTCAGCTACTTTTACAGTGTGGGTTCTGTCAGTAAGCCAGTTGGCAACCCATCGAGTGATGTAGGGATTAATGCCCAACTTAGTAAGTTTATCTATGATTCCAGAGTGGGGGATGGTGTGAAAGGCCTTGGCGAGGTCCAGATAGGTTGTGTGGACTGCCTTACTCTCATCCACAGCTCTGGAGACTGATTCGAAGAAGTCAATAAGGTTCAGGAGACAAGATCGGCCCTTCATGAACCCAAACTGGGTGGGGTCCAGTGTTTTAAGGTTGCCAGTGTCTAAGTTCCATGATAATACATTCCATGGCCTTGCATGTCAGGCTCGTCAGACTGATGGAGTGGTAGTTCCTGGGATCCAAGGTAGATCCCCCCTTGTGGAGTGGGATAACTGTAGCTGTGTGCCATTCAGTGGGCACGAAGCCTGAGGTGAGGGTATGATTAAACATGACAATTAGGTGAGGTGCCAGTTCATTTTATAGTTCATGTAATACACAGCCCGGGATGTCATCTGGTCCCATGGATGCTGTATTCTTAGCTTTGGAGAGTGCATTTTTTACCTGTGTGGCCGTTATTACCGGAATTTGGTAATCTTCCGATATTGAGATGGGCCATTTAGGGGGTGAGAGGGGGTGAAGTTGGCACTGAATCGATCTGCCAGGATATTGGCAATATCCTTGGGATCAGTATATTTAATGCCATTCTGTTGTAGCTCAGAGCAGATCTGAGCATTGCCATTTAGATTCTTGACATAGTTATAGAATGCCTTGTGATTGTGTTGCAGGTGGGCAAAGTCCTCTTATTTTGTCAGATTTGTAAATGAATAATACCAGTATGTAAAGTGTGTCCCTGTTTTGGGGCCTTTGGTGATGTAAGTTTTTTGTTTTTCCCCTAAGTCGTTTTTTTTTTCTTTTTAATCGGTTTCCGACTTCACCACAAAGTCTGGGCATTAGTTCTTTTCAGTTTCCATGGTCCAACTGAGCTTCCATTTGTACCACTGTCATTGCTTGTGTCTACTGCTTTACAGTGGTGAACTGTATGCCTCTACCTGGCATAAGTACATAGTGACACGTGAGGAGCCATCACACATTACCCTGGGCAAAAGAGGGAGGGGGTTACCTGCCTTTCCCTCCATATAGCATTGGTGCACTTCTGCTGATGCAGCTTAGTTCTGTGGTTTACAACTTCCATAGGCTGATGTACCCATGGTCTCCAAATCAAGTGTGCAGTGATAAAAGCCCTCGCCTTTCTCTAGATGGAGATGCTGGCCATTAGCCAGTCAACCCCACAATCTCTGGCCTTCTTCCAGGGCTAGGGCTCATTAACTAAACTGTCTTCACTGACATCTTCATCAGGAACATGCCCTTAACACCAATGGATCAGTCAGTTTTGTCCCCGATTCTTGAGGTAAGACATTAACAGGTATGCCTAGAACTACTAAACACTGTGTAATCAATCCTACTAAAATATTTAATGTGTCTGATTATTTGCTTCAGACTTTTGGATGTAACAGTAAAGCCTTTTGTTATCTGTTATCTTGCCCACCAAACTCTTGAAGTTGGTATTCAAGGGAATTTTATGGCAGAATGGTTCAGCAGTCGTTGTTGTCTCATACATCTTATATCTCTGTTTACCTTCCTGGCTGGTATATTTTTTATGGAGTTTGCATATCCTGCCTATACCTATAGAGATTTTTGCTGGGGGTTCTGCATTCCTCCCACATCTCACATGTGGGTGGGTGAATTAGTGATTTTTAATTTAACTTTTGGTAAGTGTTTAATGCTTGTGTCGTACAAAAGACTGCCATCCTGTCCAGGAGTGCTTTCATGCTTTCTGCTCATTGCTTACATGCTTGGGTTCTGGTTCTCTACAACCATGTGGTGGATAAATTGGATTCTGAAGAAAAATGCTTGAGTCATTTTCCTCACTTGCTCTTATACTGTCTGGTGTCTCACAAGATTCATTACATGGTCATTTGTGGCTTGGTGTAACAACTTGGACTTAGGAAATAAAAGATCTTTCCTCCGTTCTTCGGGTGGTCTTATTGCCAACCATTTCATTCCTTCCTTTGCAGAAAGGACCTTCAGAATGATCTTAAAAAAATAAGAAATACTGTCCATAGTTTTCCAGCAAAGAGGCATAAAATCATTTTCTGTAAAATGTCACGAATGTTTTTAGGTCTTTGTCTTTAGTCTGACCTGGATTTGATAATCGGTATGTTTTTTACATCACACAGTATTACTGGTAAATGTTACGTTTTTAATGTAACCGGTCTTTTTTTGCCATTTAAGTATCCTTTTGAATAGTTTCATTACAAACTTACTGAGAAAGACCACATGATAAGGTTTCTAGAGTCTTTATGCCTGATGAAGAAAGAAATTGTGACCCTGACTAAGGCTTTTTTTTTTTAAGTGACTTAGCAGAAAATGTTCCTCCCTTGCTTATTGCATCTTTGAACACAAATACTTGTTTTCCTGCAAATTCTTATGAATGGGATTCTTATTATTTTAGCTCCCAAATTTGAGCATCATTATAATGTAGTACCTCCTTACCAGAGGATGAGCAGATCTTGCCTTCCTTTTACTAGTCTGTAAAATATGTTTTGTGGACCAGTGTCCACAGCTAAATGCTAAAGTCATACTTTTTTTTCTGTGGTTTTTAATACGATTCACCATTCCTGATTAGCTCTTTTTGTCTTGACCACACTAAGGGCAAATATTAAAAGTACAAATAAGGACTTTTCAAGACTATAGCTGGAAACATCAGCCTCACTACATCAGTTTTATTGCACTTTACTTTAATCCTGAAAGCCTATAGGTTTCCAGAAACCTTTATTGTGAAACTTGGGAATGTAGCCGTTTTTGTATAAATAAAAAGTATGCATGTTTTAGCTTATTGCTCAACTCCATCCCCATACAGCAGTGTTGACTTGATTTCATTTTGCAGTCACAGATTTTACTGTTATAGGGCCTCTCAAATGGCTTACAGTGAGCATACTGTGATTTCCTGCTTTGAGTCTTAATGGCACCAGCATTGGCCTGTCTCTCTCTCTCTTTTTTTTTTTTCCCCAATGGCTTTACTTTTTTGATATTTTTAGTTACAATCTCTGGTATAGAATTTTTAAAGTGCATTTGCATGTTAGGTTTGAAAGAGCAGCTGGGTCACTTTATTTTTAAACTCAGAAATGTAGATCTGATGAAAGTAGTCCATCATCAGTAGTGTCTAGGACTGGCACAGGCATTAGGACCACTCAGCACTGGAGCCTTTCATGCTGCTAGCTGCCTCCTTAGATCCCGTAATGTTTCCCTTCTAGCAGTTGTCCACTTACTACTACTTTGCTGTGTGAATGTGGACATGGAGTGCTTTAGGCACCTTTTTCAGCATTCATTGTTCTTTAGCTTACTTACTGTTTAGAGCACTGATATGAAACATATTCAACTACAAGACTAACAGGTTAATCCCCTTACTTCTGTAACTTTTCCTTCTCTTTTTAGTCATTTTGCTTGTCCTAGGTTACCCATCTCTCTCTCTCTCTCTGGCATGCAGATTTCTGGCTTGGTACTCTCTTTCATCATGCAGAAACCATTGTCCAACCATTCTGGCTGCAGGGCAATAACACATGCTGATGACCACAGTTGCTACATTTACTCTCTATTTGAGGAGTACAATATGAATGAGTGCTCCATTTGTTCAGGGATCAACAGGGTAATGTACAAACAATGAGCAAAAAAAATCATACCTCACTGATGAAAAGGCTGTTCCTTTAGACCATAGGTTCATAGGTAGATACTAGGCTATCTGCCCTAGGGCATTTATAAGCCTAGCCAGAGTGTATTTGCCTATTGCTAACCTCCTGCGTTTGCTCTGTAAAGTAGGTATCTGTAGAGTGGGTCAAGATTAGTTTACTGTGCCTCTGTCTAGCAGGGGACATGTGAGGGACACAGGTGAATTTGCAATTTCCCCATCCCCATCCCAAATTTTCGCTTGAGAGATTCCAGAGAGGGGCTGTCTAACATGAAATTGGGATTCTATTCTTATGAGGGGAGAACCTCTGGGATATGAATCTGTCCCTCAACATGTCCTATTTTTTTTTTGTGAGGTTTAGGTCCTGGGGGCGTGTAGCTCTAGGGGACTTGGATTTTGACATGGCTTTATTTGTACTATCAGGCATAGATCACCTCTGAGTAGAGCTGGGTTCTTGTGAGCTGAGGCTGCATTTGACATCTGTTTGTGCACTATCTGTTTGTTTCTTGCCCATGATCTTGGTGAGGTACTTTTGGGGTCTCTCCAGTTGCTGCAGGTGTCGGTAAGGTACATCCCAAAAGGGGCATGTTATCCTGATGGGCCTGAGATAGTAGAGGGGGAGGGGCACCTCTCTCTCTCTTAGATGTGAACCCTTCGTGATAAGGTGGGCTATATAGAAGGTCTTTCTAACCACTTTGGCAACATGATTATCAAAGGAGTTGGTACTTAAATCTCTAATTACTACCCAAAATTCTAATTAAACCTTAATGGATTACCACCTACATTTGTGTATTTGTTTGTGGTGTTTCTTAGATTATTTTTTTATTTTTTTACTTTTAGCATTTAGCTTTGGGCGTGGCTCTGGCACCAAGGCTCCGTGATGAACTTTGGAGGATTTTTGTGTCAGTGTGTCAGCTGATTGATTTGATAGTCCCCAGTCATCTGCTCATCTTGTCAACCATATAATCCCCGTTAGCCTCAACCCTCAGAGGAGTATATACCGAACAAGAGAGGTCCCAACTGAGCCCCCTGTGGGATGCCACTTGTAACTGGTTTGGATTCGACATGGCACCTCCTATTCTGACCAGCCAGTTTGCATGTATCTGTGATATATGATATTTGGGTAAGCTTTTATATAATTATTAGAGGGGGGAGTGGGGTGTGTGTTTTGCTTCGTTTCAGGCAGAGGCTGTGTGTGTGTGTTTGCCTCTCATCTATCTCATGATAACTGTTTTCAAGAAATCAACTAGGTTTAAGATGCAAGATCTGATCTGCCCTTAACAAAGCTGAATTGGGTCCAGTGCCAAGGCTCCTCCCAATGTCTTTTTTGTTGATGAGTTCCATGATAATATGCCTATAGCCTTGCAGACTAGACTAGGTCAGGCTTATGGCATAGTAGTTTCGTCGTTGTTGTGGCACCACCTTGTGGAGGAGAGACCACTATAGCTGCACGCTCTCTTGGGTACATATCCTGTAGTAAGGCTAAGTTTGAGGTTTTTTTTCTTCTTTGAGCTCGTGTAAGACACAGCCTGGGACACCGTCCCCATAGATAGATGCTTTTTTTTTTGGAGAGGGCAGCTTTCATGTTGGCTATGTCTGTAGGTTCGGTATATTTTGTACCGTTATGCAACAATTCAGAGCATATCTGGGAGTTTCTGCCCATGTTCCTGACATAACTAAAGAAGGCCTTGTGATTATCTTTAGTGTCTAGGGCAATTTTTCTTTCAAAACTGGCCTTTGATGATTTTATGAGGGATCGAAGTTTCTTGCTAATACTGATCAGAGATGCCTTCCCTTTTTGGGATTTTGCTCTGTCATGTAGACCAACCCATCAAGAGACTCCCAGCAATTGTTAAAAAGCAGGTGGTGGTACTAAGCTCATACTGACTCTGATTCTCAAGATCATTGAAACTCTGCTCCAGCCTACAGCCTTGAAAATTCAAGAGAAAACAGAAATGACCTCTGACCTAATCTTCAACAAAGCACCCAGAGCCTATTCAGTCAAAGAAGCTGGCATCACTAAAAGCCTCCCTGCCCCAAGATTTTGATTACTGAAAGCTCAGACCAGTTGGGAACTTAAAACACAGGAACAGGGGCTTTGCTCTGCTTTTCTGTTAGCTGTGGGGCATTAGGAGAGCATATCAGTCACATTTATTATGTCTATCCCCTTTACAAGACTTCTTCAATTGACAGTCCATCTCTCCAGTGCCTGAGCAAGTAGTATCTAGTGCTGAGGCCAGCAACCTTATAGCTGATGCCACCATTCCTACATCTTTTCAACCTTGTACTGGTGCCACAAAAAAAAAACCTCCACATAGATCCACTGTCCACCATATAATATTCAGCACCTTTCATGCTGGCTGACTACCTGGGACCTGTGTTTGTATGTTATCTGGCACTGACTCCTCATACAACTCTTCGGTGATGAGCCACAGTTTACAACAAGCTGGATGTAATGACCTTGCTGCAACTGAATTTTTTTCCCCAAAAGTTTGTTGGAACTGATCAGCAGAATTGGTATAGGTGTTACTACTACCGTCATTGCACCTGGAGCCAAGGTCCATTTAACAACACATGCTAACCCCAGTGTGACCAGTGGGCATACAGAAATCCTACAGGCCTTTCATGAGACCCTGATGCAATGCTCCATACCCCACTAAGCCACAAAGAGACCCTCTTCAGCACTCGGGTCTGTGAAACCTCACTAAAAGATCACATATGGCTTTCACAAAACTCAAACACATTGAATCTCCATGGCGTCTCGCATAACGGGCTTCGATGATGTTGGCAAGAGTACGGCTTCTCTTGATTCACCCTGATAACCTCAAATTTGGCAAGGCATGTTCCTTCACCTGATGCAGGAAAAAATGAGGGTGGTCCATATACCCCATGTCATCTCCTATGAGGAAGACTATAGGAGGCTTTTAGGTACATTCTCAATTCATCCTGGTTGGTTATCTGGTACGTCTTTAAAGATGAACATTGACATGGCAGCCACAGACCTCAATAAGTATGATGAGATTTTTTGCCTACCCAGGGATGAGTACTCTGGCTGGAGACCCCAAAGCCATGTCCATTTGTTTTTGTTGCAACCTTTAAAAGGTCTTCACCTCTACACAGCTGCACTCTCCACCCAGTAAAGAATCTAGGACAGTGGTGGAAGAGGTGTTCATGTTTTGCACCTTTTCCTTGAGGATGTGCTGCCTAACTTCCAGTGAGGTTTATCTGATGAAATATTCCATTTAGTAGTTGAGGAGCTACCAGATGGGAACCAAAAAAAGGCCTGGACCAATCACTACTCTATTAGTCATACGAGCCAAAATTATAGAAAGAATGGGGCAAAGCAGACAGTAGCCCTGAGAGCAGTTTGGTGGAGTTGTGGTCACCATTGTGGAAGAAATGACAATCAGCCCCTGCATATCTGTAGACATGTGACTACTTAAATGGTAGTCAGTGTCTGTCTGTATGTTGGGAATTGTAACAAGGCGCTAGTATAACATTGTTCTCTAGTTTAACAAAGGGGTTTGATACAATTTAGCAAAGAGCTGTTATGTAGATACCTAATAGCTTTTTCTTTATATTAAAGACTCTGTTTTGTATTTTTAGGGTAACGGACAGTCAAAGTACGTCCTCATACTTTTTCCTTCTCTATACCATGTATTTAGATGCACTTCTCTAATATACTCATGTTATCCTATAAGATAACTTCCTTTATTGTGGTCTGCTAATTGGCAGTGCCAAATCTCATTCACTTGTTATGAAAAGTATTTGTTTTATTGCCTTTTTATGCTGTATATGCCTTCCATTGGTGACTCCTCTAGCCTGGGCTGAGTCTGAAATTGGTCTGTATGGATCAGTGTTCTACCCCATAAACAAATGGTTAAAAAACAAACAGACAGTAAACTGTAGCAAGGAGTAATTATAGCTTCTTGCTATAGTTTAGCAAAGGTGTTTACAATGCCTCAATGCTTAGCCAGAATATTGGCTTTTGTATAATTTGGTCCTCGACTTTCAACTTTTTTTTTTTTGGTCACCAACTTTTCCTCAACTTTGAGAGTTGACAGGATTTTTTTGTCATCCTCAACTTCAGCCTTGGGGTGGGGTGCTAGATGGGACCAATGACCCAACTGGCCTTGTTAGAGGATTTGACCAGAGCTGTGGGGAGAGGCATAGTTGTGTGCTGGACATGTCTGTGGCTCTGATTAACACGCTTTGCAAAGAACACCAAGTTGACCCTTCTGAGATTCCCCATTTGCAGGAAAAGTTCAGTGACATGGCAGTAACCACCTGATGGATGTAGTAGAGCAGGGAAAAATCTTCATGACAGTGGACTGAATTTTTAACCTCCTTAAACGGGACCAACACCACGGGGAGCACAGGAAGGTCAGTAACAAGATACCTTCTAAAATCACCATCTAATCAGAGACGGAGGTTTCTGCTGCCCTCCTAGAAGTTGCATTCTGCCTCAGAGCAGATAAAATGATCCTGAAACCTTCCCTGACTGCATCTCTCTGGAAGAGTTAACAATTATCATCCCTTTATCAGCAGCAGTTTTAGAAATTCATGTATGACATGTATTTCAAAAATTTAATATCCAGAGACTATAGAGTTCCATTCTGAAGTGTATCTCCAACAACAAAGTCATTGTCCTTGCCAGATGGTCCACCCCCATCAAAAAACATGTGGTAAAGCAAGCTGTAAACAACCTCCTCCAAAAGACAACCAACTAAGCAGTCCCCCAGACCAGAGAGGTCAAAGGTACTACTGAGGATTCTTATTGGTGTCAAAGAAGACATAAGACCTCAGACCCGTATTGGAGTTCAGCAGTCCAAACCATAGCACACAAGTAGAATTCAGAGTGGTCAAAGTGCAAACTATATGTCTCTTTATATCCCAAGGAGACTGGATATGCTGTTTAGAGCTCCAGGATGCCCACTTGTATATCAGAATCACCAAGGAGTTCAGTAGGTACCCATGACTCTGGGTAGAAATCAGTACCTACCATTTCGCAAAGTTATTCTTTGGTCTTCTCACAACCCCCAGGGTGTTCACAAAGTGTGTATAGTAGTAGTGATAGCCCACCAGGAGCTTCTACGGACCAAATCTTCCATACCCAGATGATTTGCTTTGCGTTGCCACAACATGAAAAGAATTCTGATAACACAGTTACTTTCAGATCAGACTGTTCAACTTCCTGGCTATCATGGTTAGTTTTCCAAAACCTCATCTTCACCCCACACAAAAGACAATTTTTGTGTAGTGCACTGTTGACACTAAGGTAAAAAAATTTCATGCCAGAAGACAAGATCAGTGTTCTATACTCTGCCCTGAGAAAGGGTTTCATTCCTAATTTGGTGGGTGCCTCATGATACTAGGGTATATGGCATCTGTGACCCATATAGTGTTTTTTACCCATTTACATGTAACTCCTGCTGTGGTTCCTGTCATTCCAATGGAATTAGTATTATCAGACCTGGTCCAAGGGCATATTTATTTTGGACTTGTGAAAAAGAAATGCCTCTACTAGTGGACACATTCACTCAGCTTAGCCAAAGTCAGCCCCTTTAACATACCACAGCCTACCTCAATAATTGCCATGGATGTGTCTGCCCTTTAGTGGGGCATTACCATGGCTTGATTGCATAGGCCTATGATCCTCACTAGAATGTGAAGTCCATATCTGTGTGTTGAAGCTTCAAGGAGTACTACTTACTTTGAAAGCCTTCTGAGATCTCATCCCATTGGGACCAGTGGCAGTAAGTCCACATGGACAACATGGTGGTAGTATTGTATATCAACAAATAAGGAGGTACTCACTGTTTTCTGTTATGCAGGGAGTGTATGAAGTTCTGGGAGCAGGCAGTTTCTCACAAGCTCCTCCTTAAAGCAGCCTGCATTTCAATAGAGATTGGCAGACAGAATGGGCAGGAACCTGCCTCTCCCCCACAAATAGTTATTGTAACAAAAGACAGCCAACCAGCAATGGAACTGTTCACCTTCCTATCAGATGTGAAATGTTGTCATTTCTTTGTGTTATTCCATCTTGGATCTAGAGGGTGAAAGATGCCTTGGTGGACATGTAGATTCAGGGTTTGATTTATGCCTTCCTCCTAGTACCACTGATAATGAAGCCGATCCAAAAAAAAAAAAAACTTCACTCAAAACACAGTCTCCCATTGTTCTGACTCTGCCATGAAGATGAGGTTGACTGCTTCCTCAGGCACACAGATGTCTACATTAATATGAAATTCTACCTAACTAGAACACAAGACTTCTGAAAAAGTGAGCAACTCCTTATTTCCTATGACCTGCAAAGCAAGAGCCTTCAGCTGTCCAGAGTGACTCATTCTTGGGGATTATCAAACTGCATTAAGTACTACTATCTAAAGAAGGTAAAGGGTTATCCATACCCCACACAGTTTGCTCTGCCAGGGCAGTGGTTACTTTTAGAGCATTCCTCCTATATACCTCACTGGATAATATTTGTTCAGTAACTACATAGTCTCACCTCAATAACTTCACCAGAGAATATAAACTGGCATCAGTTCCAGACCAAGTTCTTCCTTCGAGATTACAATTGTCAAATAGATATTATTATAACAAGGACTACCCTGGTAAGTCATCTGGTGACTTAGTCCTACACCTTACTGAACATGAACCATTTCTTATCAGATACAAAAGTTATGTGCTTATCATAATGGGAAACCTGTAAGAAGGTTGTGCTTCTTTCGTTCAATTTCTGTCCCATCTATCCCCTTCCCCAGGTCTGGGGTGAGCAGGCTAACCTACTTGAGCTATGCACATCAGCGCCAATCAATCTGACATTTTTTCCTGTTGTCATTCCTTCTGAAAATTTCCTTTAATCATTTCAGAAATTACCTTGACTTGTTCTTACACACCACAGAACTAGAGAATTGCAAGAAGACAGGTATGATGGACAGGAGTGTGGTTAGGTTGGAGCAAATGGGGCAGCCACCTAGGGTGCAAGATGTCAGGGGGCAACATGGTTAAATTGGAGAAAAATGGACAGCTATCTATGACATAAGATGTGAGGGTCAGCAGTCAGCAAATACCAGTCAGAAATGCATGCCAATACTGACTTTGCTGACATGCTGAAGCACTTTCACATGTGATATAACTGTAAACATGAGGTTTGTTACAGTTTTTTGCTCTTCAGATATGTAAGGATCTTTTTTCGCAGATTGGGGATTAGCAGAAGGCCCCAGAAGAGCTAGCTGCAGCTCTGATGATGGGCTCTGAGGAAAGACCTGGCAGCCTGAAAAGTTCTGCGTACCAAGCAGTCCTTATACCTGCAGCATATAGTCCTACATGTTACAGACGGTAGACTCGCTTCTTATAGAGCTCTCATTATAGTAAGCTCATAACTTTTGCTTCTAAGTCACAGTTTGTAACTAAAATGTAAGGTATGTATATGTCTTTACTCAGATAATTGTTGGGTTTAGGACAGATCTTTGCAGATATTGCAACTAGCCATACATAAAATTCTCCACTGCTTAGGAAGTTCTCTGAATTATTAGTAATCAGGCTTACTCCCATCCCCACTAAGATTCCTTGGAGTCTTTATAAACAGTAAAGTCTTTCTTGTTTCCCCTGTACAGGCAAGGATGCTGTTGAAAAACCTTCTCATATTTTATAACAAATGTAGTTCACAGCATGGACCTTCATAAAAACCCTGAATAAGATAGATATCCTTGTCCATCCTCATGATAACAGTGTCAGACTTCACAAGAGAAAACTGCAGTGGTGTCTTTGCAGTCTTTGTAGTCAGAGTGCATACTTCTTAAGGGTATGCTGTTCCAGTAAGTCCAGCACTGGTGTAGGAATTATAGTTGTGGCCCACCAGACTAACATTTATTTATTTATTTTTACATTTGTGGACAGCGGATGTCCAACTGGGCCAGTGGCCTGTTTTCTGCCCGGGGAGAAAAGCTCCATTACAAAAACACATTAAAAACAATACAATAAATTGGTAACAGTCAAGAATACATAACTTTGGTAAATACGTGGGAGCTATTATTAACTCCCCAAGTGATGCTGACATCCAACAGAATGCCCTTACTGAGACCAACGACTGGTGTCAGAACCATGGCCTTAAGCTCAATGGCAGAAAATGTCGTCATCCCCTTTGGGAAAAACCCGGTTCCCATGAATTACCACATTGATGGTAGTCCACTGAACACAGAAGGCATTATAAGAGATCTGGGAACACAAGTTGACCGCAACCTCTCTTTTGATCACCACATTGCCACTGTGGTCAGAAAGTCCTTCTATATGGCACATCTCATTACTAAGGGTTTTGCATCCAGGAAGAAAGAGGTCATAGTCTCCCTCGACTCTTCCCTCATTAGGCCAATCATCAAGTACAATGCCCTATTTGGTATGTAAATCACTAGACACCTGCAACAACTGGAGAGGCCACAAAAGTACCTCACAAAGAGGATCCTAGGCCTTAATCACTTGTCCTGTATGGACAGACTCAAAAAACTCCAACTATTCTCTGTATCATATCGCCTACTTAGAGGCGATCTCTGCCTGACTTACAAAGCCATGTCTGACCCAGCTGTGTTAAAAATGCTACATTTAAAGAAATCCCAATCCCTCAGCACCACACACTCCAGAGACCTCAAACTCATTTCCACAATTAACAGAACATGCTGGAGGGACAGGTTCATAACCCAGAGACTGCCCATGATATGGAACAGACTTCCCATACATGTCAAGCAAAGCACCTCGCTAACCCTGTTTAAGAGAAATCTTGATGAGTGGATGGGAAACAGAAAATTCACCCCAGGGATAACTCCTGTGGCTCTACTTGACAGAGGCACTGGGAACTAAGGTTGGGTGGCACTATGCCAGGGTAATCCTATGGCTGTGCTTTTAGAGGCCTCAGGGCCATTAGCCTTGTACACACCTATGAACCTATGTAGATAGTAAATAGTTTATACACAAACAGTAAAAATTGAGAGAGTAATATAAAGTGGAAAAAAAAAAAGCTAAACAAATAAACTAGCATGAAATAGCTTGAGCCATCATACAGAAATGACTGATCAGTAGATCAATATCAAGGTTTTGGTGTTAAATATTTGTGAGATACATGTATGGTATTTGAACAAAACTATGGCTGATTGTTGATATGCTAGTCTTGTTCTAAATAGTGATAACTAAGGCAATATTGAGGTGAAGTACAAGGGTTCTGTAATAGAACATCGAACATTTAAAATGTCGAGTGTTCTAATATTGACCCATTGAAAATATCGAAGAAGCAGAAAACCAATTTTTTTCCTAGGGAAAGAATTTGGTTGTCCGTTTCTGTTGCTTCGGTATTTTCAATGCTCTGTTAGGAAGTTACGGGTCGGGTTCAGGTAAGTGTGCGATTGAGTGCAGGTTAGGTATGTGTGCGATTGTGTGGACGTGAGGGTTAGGGCGGGTTAGGTGAGTTAGGGTTAGGGCGCAGGTGAGGCGAGTGTGCGATAGTGACGGACCTTAGGGTTAGGGTTTGGGTTAATGTAAGTGGATAGTTAGTGGTGTGTGTATAGTTTAGTGTAGGGTTAGGTGTAAGAGTTTAGGTGTATGTGTGTGGATTTCTGTTTGGTGTGCTTGTGTTGTGTGTATGTGTTTTGGAACAGCAAATTTTTTCCCTAGGAAAAAATTTGCTGTTCTGAATGTTTGATGTTTAGTATTTTCGATTGGTAGGGTTTGATATTAGAACACTCAACATTTTGAATGTTCAGTGTTCTAATATAGACCCAAGTACAAGAAGGAGGGAATATGATGAAACTGTAGGTAGCTTGAGATAGGTAATTAAAAAAAGTAGCAGTAGTGAGCTTGAGATAGGTACAGAGAAACTGAAATTATGTGAGAGAAGGGTAGAAGGTTGCGTCAGTAAGGGCATCTGGTGTAAAACTTTTGCCAAAAGACATATGCGGACAACAATACATATGTCCATACCGGATTGGTCGAGGCCTGGGTTAACAACAACCGCCACCAGTACCGATGGCAGAAATTGGGCTACTGTTGGCCGAAGGAGGAGAAGAAGAGGGGGAATGTGTGCCCAAAATCAGGAAGAGATGAGGAAGGTTAGGAGTGTGGTAGTGAGGGTAGGAACTTTGAATGTTGGCAGTATGACTGGTATAGGGAGAAGGCTAGCTGATATGATGGAGAGAAGAAAGGCTGATATATTGTGCATGCAAGAGACCAGATGGAAGGAGTGTAAGGCCAGATATATCGGAGGTGGGTTCAAATTGCTCTATCATGGTGTGGATGGGAGGAGAAATGGGGTAAGGGATAAACTGAAGGAACAGTATGCCAAGAATGGGTTGTGCGATGGATGAGAGAGAAAATTTTTGGAGTGACTTGGATGAAGTGGTGGTGAGTGTACTCAAGGGTGAGAGACTGGTGATTGGAGCAGATTTCAATGGGCATTTTGATGAAGGGAACAGAGGGGATGAGGAAGTGATGGGTAGGTATGGAGTTAAGGAGAGGAATGCAGAAGGTCAGGTGGTAGTTGATTTTGCGAAAAGGATGGACATGGCTGTGGTGAATACGTATTTTAGGAAGAAGGAGGAGCATAGGGTAACATACAAGATTGGAGGAAGATGCACACAGGTGGATTATATCCTATGCGGGAGGGCCGGTCTGAAGGTGATTGGAGACTGTAAAATGGCGACAGGGGAAAGTGTAGTTAGGCAACATAGAATGGTGGTCTGTAGGATGATGGTGATCAAGAAGAGGAGGGAGCATGTGAGAGCAGTGCCAAGGATCAAATGGTAGAAGTTAAAAAAGGGTGATTGTGAGGTGGAGTTCAGGGAAGAATTGAGACGGGCATTGGGTGGCAGTGAAGAGTTACTGAATAGCTGGGTAACTATAGCAGAGATGGTAAAGGGGACAATTGAGAAAGGTGTTTGGTGTGACATCTGGACAGAGGAGGGAGGACCAGGAGACATGGTGGTGGAATGAGGAAGTACAGGATAGTATACAGAGGAAGAAGCTGGCGAAGAAGAAGTGGGATTGTCAGAGAGATGAAGAAAATAGACGAGAGTATTAAGGAGATTAGACTCATGGCAAAGAGAGAGGTGGCAAAGGATAAGGCATATGGAGAGTTGTATGAGAGGTTGGACACTAAGGAGGGAGAAAAGGACCTGTACCAATTGGCTAGACAGAGGGACCGAGCTGGGAAAGATGTGCAGCAGGTAAGGGTAATAAAGGATAATGAGGGAAAAGCACTCACAAGCGAGAAGTATGTGTTGAGCAGATGGAAAGAGTGCTTGGAGGGGATGATGAGAGAAGAGAACGAGAGAGAGAAGGCTGGATGATGTGGAGATAGTAAATCAGGAAGTGCAGTGGATTAGCAAGGAGGAAATAAGGACAGCT
The DNA here is from genome assembly GCF_019279795.1 of Protopterus annectens. Taxonomy (NCBI): domain Eukaryota; kingdom Metazoa; phylum Chordata; order Ceratodontiformes; family Protopteridae; genus Protopterus; species Protopterus annectens. Next base: position 743,866,696 of record NC_056733.1, on the reverse strand, counting down.
ATGAAGATGATGAAGAATGGAAAGGCCATTGGTCCACATGACATAGCAGTGGAAGCATGGAGGTGCTTAGGAGAAATGGCAGTGGAGTTTTTAACCAGCTTGTTTAATGAAATCTTGGAAAGTGAGAGGATTCCTGAGGAGTATAGAAAGTGTTTTGGTACCAGTTTTTAAGAATAAGAGCAATGTGCAAATCTGTAGTAACTACACAGAGATAAAACTGATCAGTCGCAGCATGAAGCTATGGGAAAGAGTAGTGGAAGCTAGGTTAAGAAGGGAGGTGATGATTAATGATCAGCAGTATGGTTTCATGCTGGGAAAGAGCACTACAGATGTGATGTTTGCTCTGAGAGTGTTGATGGAGAAGTACAGAGAGGGTCAGAAGGAGTTGCATTGTGTCTTTGTGGACTCAACATTAAACTGGCTAGAGCTCCCCCACCTCTGTCTCAATCAACTATCCTTAGCCCACAAAATAATCTACAACCCCAACAACTGCACACAAAATAATCTACAACCCCAACAACTGCCCTGCCATCTCCTCTTTAGTTAATCTAATAGTAATAGCAGATAGCTCAGATCTTCCAAGAAACTCCTACTGAAAGTATCCAACTCCCACAACCAACATGGTGACTCCCTCTATTCACACAAAATTGCCAAACTCTGTAACATCCTTCCAGACACAAAAACAAAAAATCCTGTATATAATGAGTTCAAATCACTCCTAAAGGAACAACTCACTAGTCACTGGCTGTACTCCTGCCTCTCCCCAGGTTAATCTCCTTCCCCACCCTTAGCTACCTTTCTCACCTGACCTTCTAACATCTATTTTGCAAACTTTAACATATATTTTGTCTACTGTTTTTACTCTAGTACAGCCCTACTGCTTGTATTATACTGCTACTAGATTGTCTCTGTAAATGTAATTGTATAGTTCTACTGATCATATTATATTATATTTACTACTTGTTGGTATTGTACTACTGTGGAGTCTTTCCCCTGGATCTCCACTAGTTAAAATGACCTTGATTTTGATTTTTTTTACTGTTTCTGGATGCTGTAAAATAATTCTGTTGTACTAATGATACTATGTTTCTGTATTGTCATATATTACTGTGGAGCTTTTCTCCCCGGGTCTCCACTGACAACAGGCCTCTGACCCAGTCGGACATACCCGGTCAACAAATGTAATAAATATAACAGTGTGCCTAGAGTCTGGAGTGGCAGAGAAGTATGTAAGAGTGGTATAAGTTATGTACAAGGGTAGTGTGACAGTGGTAAGGTCTGCGGTGGGAGTGACTGATGCATTTAAGGTGGAGGTGGGATTACATCAAGGATTAACTCTGAGCCCTTTCTTATTTGCAGTGGTGATGGACAGGTTGACAGATGATATCAGACAGGAGGCTCCATGGACTGTGATGTTTGCAGATGATATTGTGATCTGCAGTGAGAGTAGGGGCCAGGTTGAGGAGACCCTGAAGAGGTGAATATGCTCTAGAGAGGAGAGGAATGAAGGTCAGCAGGACTAAGACAGAATATATGTGTGTGAATGAGAGGGAGGATAGAGGAATGGTGAGGATGCAGGGAGTAGAGCTGGCAAAGGTGGATGAGTTTAAATACTTGGGATCAACAGTTCACAGTAATGGTGAGTGTGGAAGAGAGGTGAAGAAGAGAGTACATGCAGGGTGGAGTGGGTAGAGAAGTGTCAGGAGTGATTTGTGACAGATGGGTACCTGTCAGAGTGAAAGGGAAAGTCTACAAGAGGGTAGTGAGACCAGCTATGTTGTATGGTTTGGAGACGGTAGCACTGACAAAAAGGCAGGAGTCAGAACTGGACATGGCAGAGTTGAAGATGTTAAGATCTGCACTGGGTGTGATGAGGATGGACAGGATTAGGATGAGTATATTAGAGAGTCCACTCAGGTTGGATGGTTTGGAGAAAAAGCCAGAGAGGCGAAATTGCATTGATTTGGACATGTGCTGAGGAGGGATGCTGCATATATTGGGAAAAGGCTGCTAAGGATGGAGCTGCCAGGTAAGAGGAAAAGAGGAATGCCTAAGATAAGGTTTATGGATGGGGTGAGAGAGGACATGCAGCAGAGCAAGATGCAGAGGATAGGAAGAAATGGAAACAGATGATCCTCTGTGGCGACCCCTAACGGGAACAGCTGAAAGAAAAAGAAGAAGATGAGTTGAGAGTCTGAGAGGTATTTTTCAATGTCTTGGAAAGATAGTTGGGTTGTTTGTAGGAGTTCTGTTAAGGAGGGAGCTGAACATATGAGGGAGGAGTTGTTTGCATATTGAATAATGGTTGCATGCTGGGAGGCTGTGCTGAGCCTGTTGGTGAATATGATGAAGAGCAGTGGACCAAGAGTTGAGCCTTGGGATATTCCTACTGAGACCGGTAATAGGGTAGAGAGTTCATTTTTCCACTTAACTGCCTGTTGGTAGTCAGTTAAGTAGCTGAGAAACCAGAAGAGGGCTGGCTGGGTTAGGTTTAACTCATATAGTGGCTTATTTGGTGGGATACTGTATCAAAGGCCTTGGACATATCAAGAAAGATAGATGGAATGACCTGGTTGTCATTTCTAAGCTGGTTGTTTGTAAAACAAGTGTTATCTTTTAACCTTCAGTGCCGTTGTGAGGACTTTGTCAGAATATTATTTGTTTTATGTTTGAAGGCTCATCTAGGAGAATAGAAGTGTACTGGGATAGTGGCACTTGTCTGAAATGTTTTTTTTTATCAGTCTCAAAGAGGAGTTAAGTCATCTATTTAGTTGTGACAGTTTTTCCATCAGCCATCATATCAGTGGTGCTGTAGACTGCGACTGACAACACAACTACATTGTGGTACATTGACAAGCAGACAAACAACTTACTCTACACTGTTTGGAGACTAGATGTGATTTTATGAGCAGGCTATTCACATGAAGTTTAGCCACCAGGCAGTTTATTTTCTGGACAAAGAAAATACCCTGGCAGATGATCTGAGTAGACAAGCTTTAATGTCTGCTGAATGGCAGCTATCCAAAGACCCATTCCTGATTATTAGAAATATACGAACAACCAAAGATGGACCTGTTTGCCTCTTATGAGAATCCCAACTCCCTCTTTTCTCTTCCAACCTTTCTGAAGCACAAACAACTGTGAACACTGTGTTCACCATCAAAGTAGCAAGTAGTGTGCGCTAATACACACCTCACTTGGTATAAATTCCCAGTTGAATGTAACCTTAAATTTGGCATTTGATGCTCAGAAATCCTAACTATTGATTCCTTTCATCCCCATTCCTTTGTGCTGCAGTGCAAACAAGTGACATATGCTCGCTTCTCCCATAGAGAGGATCTAGCCAGTGGTAGTCACATTGGGCTAGCCTGCAACATTACTGTTTGGTTTGGGTGGAATAGGGATGTTAAAAAGAGAAAGTTAAGATTTGTGGACTTGGTATGTAAAAAAAAAAACAAAAAAAATCACCTGGTTTCCAGGAAGACAAACCATGCTTATATCTCAACCTGTTTTTTCCATGTTGCTTGTAACAATCCACTTTGAATCACTCCATTTCCTTCTGTATTTTTTGTGCTTGTACCATATTTCAAGGTGTTGTGAATGTCATATTCATAAAGGATACTCACACCTCCAGGTTGGTGGCAACGCAAGAAGCTTCGGAAACCATCCAGGTGCAACTAACCATAGGCAAAACTGCTCTACAAATTGTAGCATGCTACAGGCCACCCTCTCAAACTCAGGAACCCCACACAGCCTTCCTGAAGACACTGGAGGTATAAATGTATCTCCAAACACCATCATATTGGGTGACTTCAACTACCCGAATATAGACTGGGAACATTACTCAAGCCCTAACTTTCTAGCCCAACGGTTCCTGGAGTTCATAAATTCAAATGCCATGGAACAGCTAGTCACTGTTCCCACGAGAGGAGAAAATATACTAGATCTCATTGTCACAAACATGGGGACAAAATGCTCCACACGAAGTATATCCCTCATTGGTGAGATCTGATCATAAACTAATCTCACTGGAAATCCACATCCCGCCCCACCCCAAACAAAAGACCATAGTGAAGAACTTCTCTAAAGCAAACTTCACACTACTCAAGACTGGTGTGGTATCCTTCAAGGCCCCTGAGTCAGAGGAAACCACAACCCAAGCTGCGGAAGCCCTTACAAATGCCTTCTATGAACACCTCCAGGACTGCATGGATCAGGCAATCCCAAATAAAACCAAGACTATTTCCACAAAGGGCAAACGTCCAGTCTGGTGGACCCCAGCCATTAACAAACTTTACAATAAGAGGAGAAAGCTATTACATGATAGAACAAAATCCATAAAGGGAAGTCACCCTGATCATTATTAGTAAAAATCGAGCACTCATAAAATCAACTAAGGCCAATTTTGAGAGAAAAATTGCCATGGATTCAAGGACAATCATAAGGCCTTTTTCAGCTATGTTAGGAACCTGGGTGGAAACTCACAGATATGCTCAGAATTAGTCCAAAATGATACAAAAATCACTGAACCCACAGACATTGCCAACATACTGGCAGACAGGTTCAGTGCAAACTTCACCCCCTCTCCCCTAAAGGAGAGATAACTATCCCAGCCGAGTGTAGCCTCCCGGACATCTCAAATGCGCAGGTGAAAGCTGCTCTCTCTAAAGCTAAAAACACAGCATCAATGGGACGGATGGTGTCCCGGCTGTGTGCTACTGAGCTAAATGAGGAATTAAACCGCACATAAGGCAGCTGTTTAATCTCAGCCTTACCACAGGATCGTGCCCAAGGAGTGGCGTCACGGCAACTGTGGTCCCACTCCACAAAGGTGGCGCCTCTACGGACCCTGGTAATTACCGCCCCATAAGCTTAACAAGTCTAGTCTGCAAAGCTATGGAGAGGATCATAATGGAGCTCATAAACAAAGATATAGGGGACTTGCAGACATTGGACCCGACCCAGTTTGGTTTTGTCAAGGGAAGATCATGCCTTTTAAACTTGGTTGACTTCTTCGAAATAGTCACCAAGGCCATTGATGAGGGAAAGGCAGTCCATACAGCCTACCTTGACCTTGCAAGGCTTTCGACACAATACCCCACTCGGGTATTGTAGAAAAACTACCAGCTTAAATGTAAACCCATATGTCACAAGATGGGTTGCAAACTGGCAAGGACAGAACCCACAGGGTTAGAGTTGCTGGCTGTGTCAGACTCCAAGCCGGTCACAAGTGGTGTCCCACAGGGCTCGGTCCTTGGCCCCTATTGTTTGGCATCTACTTCTCAGAAGTACAGGCCAACATGGGAGGACTTTGGCTGAGAAAGTTTGCAGATGACTGCAAACTGGGCGCCATAGTGGAAAGTGCATCGGAAACTGATATCCTTCAGAAGGGACTCACGGAAACAGATAGCTGGTGCCAGAGCCATGGCCTGAAGTTAAGCGCCAAAAATGTATAGTCATACCCTTTGGGAAAAACAAGGTAACCCCAAGCTACCATATAGGTGGCAATCCACTAAGCACAGAAGAGGTTATCAGGGACCTGGGGACCCAGGTTGACAGTGGCCTTTCTTTTGACACTCACATTGCTAAAGTGGTTAGAAAGACCTTCTACATTGCCCACCTGATCATGAAGGGATTCACATCCAGATCTAGTGAGGTCACTGTTCCCCTGTACTCTTCACTTATCAGACCAATGATGAGTACAATGCCCCATTCGGGATGTATCTCACCCGACATCTGCAGCAATTGGAGAGACCCCAAAAGTTCCTCACCAAAAGGATAAAGGGACTCCAAAATCTGTCATATGCTGCCAGATTGAAGAAACTCCAGCTCTATTCAGTCGCATACCGTCTGCTCAGAGGTGACATGTGCCTGACATACAAGGCCCTGTCCAACCCGGAATTAATGGACATGCTCCACCTCAAAAAATCCAAATCCACCAAAACCACTAGAGCAAGCGACTTAAACCTTAGCACGGATATAAATAGGGCGTGCTGGAGGGATAGATTTATCACTCAGAGACTCCCTATGCTGTGGAATAAAATCCCGGTCCATGTGAGGCAGAGCACCTCGCTGACTCTGTTCAAGAGAAATCTAGACCTGTGGATGGGAGATCGTAGGTTTACCCCGGGAATCATCTCTGGGTCACTGCTGGACAGAGGCACAACAAACTAATGGGCACAGTATTTTTTCATATAAGGGGTGGCGTAAGCCACAATAATTTGGGCTAGGCTTATAAATGCCTTAGGGCAGATAGCCTAGTATAAACCTATGAACCTATGAACCTATTTAAGGTGGAGGTGGGATTACATCAAGGATTAACTCTGAGCCCTTTCTTATTTGCAGTGGTGATGGACAGGTTGACAGATGATATCAGACATGAGGCTCCATGGACTGTGATGTTTGCAGATGATATTGTGATCTGTAGTGAGAGTAGGGGCCAGGTTGAAGAGACCCTGAAGAGGTGAATATGCTCTAGAGAGGAGAGGAATGAAGGTCAGCAGGACTAAGACAGAATATATGTGTGTGAATGAGAGGGAGGATAGAGGAATGGTGAGGATGCAGGGAGTAGAGCTGGCAAAGGTGGAGTTTAAATACTTGGGATCAACAGTTCACAGTAATGGTGAGTGTGGAAGAGAGGTGAAGAAGAGAGTACATGCAGGGTGGAGTGGGTAGAGAAGTGTCAGGAGTGATTTGTGACAGATGGGTACCTGTCAGAGTGAAAGGGAAAGTCTACAAGAGGGTAGTGAGACCAGCTATGTTGTATGGTTTGGAGACGGAAGCACTGACAAAAAGGCAGGAGTCAGAACTGGACATGGCAGAGTTGAAGATGTTAAGATCTGCACTGGGTGTGATGAGGATGGACATGATTAGGATGAATATATTAGAGAGTCCGCTCAGGTTGGATGGTTTGGAGAAAAAGCCAGAGAGGCGAGATTGCATTGATTTGGACATGTGCTGAGGAGGGATGCTGCATATATTGGGAAAAGGCTGCTAAGGATGGAGCTGCCAGGTAAGAGGAAAAGAAGAATGCCTAAGATAAGGTTTATGGATGGGGTGAGAGAGGACATGCAGGTGGTTGGTGTAACAGAGCAAGATGCAGAGGATAGGAAGAAATGGAAGCAGATGATCCTCTGTGGCGACCCCTAATGGGAACAGCTGAAAGAAAAAGAAGATGAGTTGAGAGTCTGAGAGATATTTTTCAATGTCTTGGAAAGATAGTTGGGTTGTTTGTAGGAGTTCTGTTAAGGAGGGAGCTGAACATATGAGGGAGGAGTTGTTTGCATATTGAATAATGGTTGCATGCTGGGAGGCTGTGCTAAGCCTGTTGGTGAATATGATGAAGAGCAATGGACCAAGAGTTGAGCCTTGGGATATTCCTACTGAGACCGGTAATAGGGTAGAGAGTTCATTTTTCCACTTAACTGCCTGTTGGTAGTCAGTTAAGTAGCTGAGAAACCAGAAGAGGGCTGGCTGGGTTAGGTTTAACTCATATAGTGGCTTATTTGGTGGGATACTGTATCAAAGGCCTTGGACATATCAAGAAAGATAGATGGAATGACCTGGTTGTCATTTCTAAGCTGGTTGATTGAGTTTGTAAAACAAGTGTTATCTTTTAACCTTCAGTGCCGTTGTGAGGACTTTGTCAGAATATTATTTGGTTTATGTTTGAAGGCTCATCTAGGAGAATAGAAGTGTACTGGGATAGTGGCACTTGTCTGAAATGTTTTTTTTTTATCAGTCTCAAAGAGGAGTTAAGTCATCTATTTAGTTGTGACAGTTTTTCCATCAGCCATCATATCAGTGGTGCTGTAGACTGCGACTGACAACACAACTACATTGTGGTACATTGACAAGCAGACAAACAACTTACTCTACACTGTTTGGAGACTAGATGTGATTTTATGAGCAGGCTATTCACATGAAGTTTAGCCACCAGGCAGTTTATTTTCTGGACAAAGAAAATACCCTGGCAGATGATCTGAGTAGACAAGCTTTAATGTCTGCTGAATGGCAGCTATCCAAAGACCCATTCCTGATTATTAGAAATATACGAACAACCAAAGATGGACCTGTTTGCCTCTTATGAGAATCCCCAACTCCCTCTTTTCTCTTCCAACCTTTCTGAAGCACAAACAACTGTGAACACTGTCTTCACCATCAAAGTAGCAAGTAGTGTGCGCTAATACACACCTCACTTGGTATAAATTCCCAGTTGAATGTAACCTTAAATTTGGCATTTGGTGCTCAGAAATCCTAACTATTGATTCCTTTCATCCCCATTCCTTTGTGCTGCAGTGCAAACAAGTGACATATGCTCGCTTCTCCCATAGAGAGGATCTAGCCAGTGGTGGTCACATTGGGCTAGCCTGCAACATTACTGTTTGGTTTGGGTGGAATAGGGATGTTAAAAAGAGAAAGTTAAGATTTGTGGACTTGGTATGTAAAAAAAAAAAAAAAATCACCTGGTTTCCAGGAAGACAAACCATGCTTATATCTCAACCTGTTTTTTCCATGTTGCTTGTAACAATCCACTTTGAATCACTCCATTTCCTTCTGTATTTTTAGGTAGCTCTAATTGAAGGATGTCTTGCTCTGTATTTTGTGCTTGTACCATATTTCAAGGTGTTGTGAATGTCATATTGATAACATTGTTTTTTATTTGCTTTTTAATCTCATTATTGAACTGATCCACTGCAGAATATTTTCAACCATTAAAACAGGGGTGGCTGCATTGTTTATAGGCAGCTGAGACTACAATGCCATTTCCAGGTGAACGACACCAGAGCACCTGAAGAAAACTGTCAAGTTGAGGAGAACAAGTAGACTCTATACTGATGATAAATGGAAGTCACAACTGAACCCTAGGTTCCTGAGACAAAAGGTTTATCCATTCAGCTACCGTAGTATCCAGTCATTAGTTTTCAAGCATTACAATAGGGAGTTTCTCTTAAATCCTAAAAAAAAAAAAAAAAAAAAAAAAAAGTTCTGGAACCTCCATCAAATATTCTTTGTTTTTTGGTTTGGGACTTGATAAAGCAGCATACTTTACTTCGTAATGTAACTGTTATGAAAAGTCACCTTTTATTAGCATTTATCTTTTCACTGATTCAGGTTCTTAGTAGTGTTGGACATTTTGAACTGTATTTAAGCTTAGCAATCTCTTTTCCATTACACATAGACTACTACTTTTCTTGAAAAGTCCCCCTTCCACAAATGTATAAAATCATTATGGTTAGAGTTAAACAATTTGTCTTGCATCTTTGCTAATAAATAACAACAAGTCAGTGTTTAAACAGTAACGCTTTTCAGAGTTGATCAGTCCACCACAGAAAAATGCTGATTCGATGATATTTGAAAGCCCTGATAAAGATTGTTGAAATCTTTATCTTTTTTTTCTGTATGCTTTCCCCTTGAAGCTGCCAGTTTAAAGCCTCCAGTGTTGAACCTAAGCCCAATTATTTCCCTACACTGGGCATCCCTTTTTTAATTTCTTCAAGTCTTTGGGGTTTCTAATACCCTGACAGGAATGGACCCGATTCCTAAGTCAAAGTATGATTAAAGTTCATGAAATTATTATTGTTTCAATCTTTGATGTCAGCCAGAAGTGCTCTTCGCAGCACCTGCAATGTTCCCAGTAATGACTCCTGCAGTTCGTAAGGGGTTACATGTATTGGTAACATATCTAAATAGAATTGTAGATTCTTTTTTATACAATCCTTTGCTCCTACTACTGTTGGAACTGTCTGGGTATCTCTCTTCCGCATTGCTCTTGTTTCTGCATGGAAATCCTGATATTTTATGACTTTGCATCTTTCTGTATGTGAGACACTGTAGTCATTGGGTGTGGAGATTTCAATGATCAGTGCTACTTTTGCCTTCTTTTCATGGGCCACTATATCCGGTTTTCTAACATCTGTCTTTTGAACTATTGGTAATGGGTGATCCCTTGTGATGTAGACCATCATTTTCTGTGATGCTTTGTAGCTCATGTTTCCAGTGTTTTTCAGTCACTTCAGTACCATAATGTTTGCTCATCCCCAGTGCAACAGTCTTGACACATTATTATCCCTTTCAGTATACAGTTCTGTCATTAATATGTCACAACCAGCAACTAGGTGTGCAACTGTTTCCAATTCTGTTTCACAAAACCTACATTTGTCTGTTTCACCCACATGTTCAATGGACTTTGTAAACCCACATGTACATAGCCCACTGTCTTGGGCCGCCAATATTAACCTTTCATCTCTTGGTTTGAATTCGCCTCTCCTTTACCATTCCTGTGTTCGATCCTGATCAGTATGAGGTTCTTCCAGATGTTTTCTACATTTGCAACTATACTTATGCATTTTCCACATTTCTTCTTTCTCATCTGATCCTTCACCTTATATTCTTTCTTTTGTTTTTTGGCACATTCAGTTGCTGCCTAATTTTATCTACTTCTGGTTTGATTTCCATTCCTGCTTGACGACAGTATGCTTCTGCTGGATTAAGCAGATAAGTCATCTTAGATTTATTCTCCTCATGTTTCAAAACTTTCACTACATTTGGGATTTTGTGTAGTCAGCACACAGGTATGTGTGCAGTCCCACGATTGCGGATGTATACATATAATCAATTTCAAGGAGGCCCATACCTCATTCAGAACAGGGATTGTATAATCTTGGTATGCACTGATTTGGTGAGCATGAAGCATCCTTCTTGTTTTCCTGTCTAATCTGTCCAACACGTTTTGGGGCCAGTCAGTCACTCCAAAACTGTAAGTTAGGACAGGAAGAGCGAATTGGTTTATAGCTTGCATTTTGTTCTTAGATGTCAATGCTGTTTTCAGGATTAATTTCATCTTCTAAAGTATTCCTTACTAAGTTTTATTTGCATTTGTTCATGTTTTAGTGTTGATCTTTCATAAATTCCCAAATATTTACACACTCCCTCTCGCTCAAGTTCTTTTATATCACATTTTTTGTCCCAAACTGATGTTTTCTTGGTGCTGCAGTATTCCTGCTTTAAAGGTTGCTTTTGTACATTAGTCAAGATCAAAGGACATTCTTGTATTATCTGAAAAAGTTTTGTCAACTTGCAGTTGTGCTTTTAGTTCCTCATCTGATGAGCTGTTTTAAATCATTGACAAATAGAAGATAAGTTTTTACACTGTTATTTTCTGGGAGCCAAATTATAGCCATGCCCTAAGTTGTTAAGTAGACAGCTTAATGGGTTAAGGGTAAGACAGAATAGTAGCAGTGACAGAGAGTCACTCTGGAATATACCCCTTTGAATTTTTATCCCTGTGATAATAATTTGTCCTTTATCATGGCTTAATTGCAAAGTGGTCTGCCACTGTTTCATGGTCACTGTAATGTAGTCGATCAATGTAGGGTGTATCTTGTACATTTTTAAGCAGACATTTATCCATTAATGTGGGATATTATCAAATGCTTTTTTGTAGCCAATCCATGCCATACTTAGATTTTACCCTTTTTACAGTTCTCTACTAAGACTTTTAACAACAAATTATCCTTTCTTCCATATGGCTTTCTTTTATTGTCCTTTTGTTCTATTTTCATAATTGATTTTCTTCTAAATGACTATAAACTCTGTCAGCATCAATTTCATTGTATAGTTTATACTTCGTCAGAAGGCAAGTTATTCTATAATTTTTAGGGTAGCTTGCAGGTTCACTCTTAAGTAGGAGCATTGTTTTTCCTGTTGTTAACCAAGCTGGTGTCTCTTCGGGGTGCGCATATAAAGAGTTCTTATGCATGGCTAAATCTTCTTACAAAGATGTTAATACTTTTAACCAATAGTTAGGTACTGCATCTAGGCCTGGGGATTTTCAGTTATAGGCTTTTCTTAACTTTGTTTCAGTCTCTCTGCCTGCTACTTCATCCCATTTCATATCCTGTACCTTTAAACTTCTTCTTTCTTTTACTCTTCTGTCCTTTTAGCATCTTTATGTGCCACAGGATCTTCATAAATACGTCTCCAAAATATATCTATTTCTTCTTTTTTGGTGGTCTTTCAATTCCTTTAACCTTGTTTCCCAATTATCTATAAAACTTTTTGGGTCATCAACAACTTGCTTATTTTGTACTTTTCCTTTGTATTTATCTGCATATCTTCTAAGTTTTTCCTCCTGTGCTGAGATTTGTTGATTGTTATTTGTAATAGTGCACGATAGATCCTGATCTGTTCTAAAACTGCACATTGCTTTTGTCGTATTTATCTAAGTATTTTTGTTGATCTGTTCCATCTTCTGTTTTCTTCTAACAGTAACACTTTTTGTCTTAATTGCTTTATAGTTTTCTCTGTTTGATACTTTTATGATGGCATTCAATTTCTCCCCTTCCTTTCCCTCACTACCCTCTGTTCTTGTGGTACAGCTTTAGCAATTATTAATTTAGCTGCACTGTAATATATCCTGTTTACTTCTGTTATATCACATGGACCACTATAGACAGTCCTAATTACTGTGTTCATTTGTTTGATCAAACTTCTGATTTTTGGGTTTTATTGATCTTCTGCACTCTATTTCTTTCATTGATCTTAATATGTCTATCTATCTTTATTAAATCAAGCAACTCTTCTCTTAGCTCATTTTCTTCTAAACTGAAGGCACATTTTTTGTGTTCCATTTCTTGTGGGCATTCTACAGAAAGTTCTGTAGCATCTTCCTGTGACACATTCTCTTCAGTTTCATCCTGTGCCATTCTTTGCTCTGTCATATGGGAACTCACTGGCCTATTGGTCCTCAACATTGACTGCGTCAGAGTTTCCACGGTTTCATTTCCTTCCCTTGCTGTCCAGCTTCAAGTGAATATTTATACTGGTTTCCTGTGGAAGCCTCCAAAATATCTTCATATTGCACCTGACCAATTGCTTCCCATTCCACTGGTTTCCCCTTAATTTGGATGCGCTCCATAACCTCAGATCTGATGTTGTCAATTTTCACATAATCCTTGACTGTGGCGCTCGGTTCCAAGCTTCAGAACCGACTTGGCTGTTTACTTCAGCTCGCACCTTCAAAACTCCTGAGCTAGGCTCTATGCACAGTGCTCTTCTCTAAATTACCTCAGATCTCGTTTGCCACTTCATGTGTCAGACGCATCCAACCTCTCTCGAGTTTGGCAGTTTAGAGTAAGATTTTCCTCTGATTTTCTAATTTGCTATCTTGTACATTTATATTTCTCCCCTAAGTACTTTCTACTTTTTCTACCCGCTCCTCTCTTTCGTTCCATGCATGTGAGTGATCCTTTTCCCCTTTCCTCTACCTTTGGGTAGTTTTTTTCTTAACGTACCATTGCTGGTACTATCTTTTACCTGCTTAGGTATTTCTGGCTATCATAGTTGGTACCTTCTTCCTTTTTCTATTAAAAATAAAAAAAAAAAAACTTTTCCCGTTTCCTCTTTGTGAGTGTGTGTGACTTTTGTCAGCATTACGTCTAGTTTTTCCTGGTATGGCTAATAAATCTTCAAAGGGCATCTCTATATTTAAGAGGTGCCAAAAGTGTGAAAGGAAGATGCTCAGTTCAGATGGGTATGTCTGTTGTGTGTACTGTTAGAGCGCTGTCCACCTGCAGGAGAATTGCTCCATCTGTCATGGTTTCTCTGACAGGACTTTCATTGAGTGAAGAAACAAGCTGATTTTGAGAGGTTTGTTGAAAGGAGACTTCCAAGAGGCTTGAAGCCATATCTGGTGTGAAGACAGAAGCCAGCTCTTCATCTTCCTCTTCCTCCTCTAAGCCCAGGAAATGCTTTCATTTAGTACCGAGCAGTTTCTTGGAACTGTCTGCAAAATTATCCAAACAGTCTACTGTGTCGACAGTTTCCTTGACACCCAATAGGCAAGAATGATGCAGCACCAACCATTGCTTCTGATCAGACACCTACAGCTTCGGTATCAGAGGTTTTTGTTAGTATGGAAGCAGTCTACATTGAGGACATTACCAAGGATCACATATTCTCTGTTGGTTGATTCATTTGTGGTCCGAGCACCTAGCCCATTCATGGAACCGAGACTGCCTAGGTCTCCTTCAGCATCTTCTGTTCGATCCGTTAAGAGTCTCTCAGAATTGGACATCATGAGACTGGTGGACCAGCTCTTGATGGCGAGGGGATTACCTTCATCTTTGGTTCCCAGCCAACTCGGCACCAGGACCTGTCCTCCTTTGACACCATCTCATCTTCCTCCTTTAACTCCAGTTGAGTCTTTGGAGCCCCTGGCACTGACCAGCCTGGCTCAGCCTGTCTCGGTTTTGGTAAGAGTGTGTTCTCTGGAACCAAGAATTGCCTTGAGCTCCTCTGGTTTATCGGAACTGGAGGCCTCATGGGGTCAAGGCTTCATTGCTGGTTCTGAGGGGCAGGGTTTGACTTCTATGCCCCTCAGTGCTTCAGCATTTGTTGGCTCAACCCAGGCTTCTTTTTTGGAGGTGGCTTTCTCAGTGCAGGGTGGGATCATGGTTCCAAAAGAGTTTATTTCGGTTCTGGGCTCCCACCCTCTATGGGGGATACTGGCCTTCCGAATCATGGAGAAGGCCTTCTCCATTGTGGACTTCCAGTCTTTGCTGTCCCTGTCGGACCAAACAACTGTATCCCCTAAACCAGAGCTTCATCCAACCTCATCCCTGGGAGAGAGAGCACAAAAGCCTCAGAAGAGATCCACCTTGGTGGTTTCCTCTTCAGATACTTCCCCAGAACATCCCCCTGAGGAAGCGCCTTCGAAGAAAAAGTTTCAGAAGAAGCACTTAAGACTCCCTGGAGGAGTTCTTCACTGAGGATACTGATTTTGATGAGGGGGGAATGTTCCCCCTGATCACCCCCTAATGATGATTCCTTCGGGGACCTCCTGGAAATCCTGGACTTCCCTCCAGCCTTCCTCAGAGGAATCTGTATACCAGGATGGAGGCTTTTTGTGCTCAGCCCTCTACCTCTTGGATCTCTCTGCCCCCTGATGATCTTATTAAATTGATCTCTCATCGGGCATGGAAAATTCCTGACTCAAGCTGATCCCCAGAGGCCTGACTGAATCCTTTCTGCCTCTAAGGATGAGCAGCACTGGGCTAAGAGTATCCCTGTAGACGCCATGGTGATAGCAGCAGCCACAAGAAAGGAACTTGGAGAGGAAAGTCCTATTATTCATCCTCCTAACAAGGAGTCTAGGACTATGGATAGGTTTTGGAAGGGCGTTTATGCTTCATTGACCTTCACTCTCAGGTCTTTAAACTACATGGCTCACTTTACCAGGTTGCAGAGAGATCTGATTAAAGAGCTGTCAGATAATCTCACAAGAGTAGTAGCCGAAGGAGTACAAGACAAGGTTACCTCTCAGCTCACCAACCTCAAATCAATTTCTAACTCTTCCATGAGTGGGTTCAGGTGTAGCCATTAGAAGACATGCCTGGATGCACTTGTGTGAATTTGTGGAGCCATTTAAATCTTCATTCATCAATGCTCCCTTTGACGGAGCATCCCTATTTGCACCCAAGGTTAAAGACACACTGGCCAGATGTGAGAAAAATGGGAAGACTCTTTTTGCCTTTGACAGATGCTTCTCCTCTCCTCAACAGCCCTACTCTAGGAAGCAGAGAAGTGGAAGGCTATGGTTCAAAAAGTCCCAAGAGACTTTCCGGGACTCACATGGTAAGGAATTCCCCCAGGACAGACGTGGAGGTAACAGTGGAAGATGCCATTCTAGAAGCAGAGTTGGCCTGCAGAACCAGGGGTCCAGTGATTCTTTCTCTGGTAACTCATACCAGTGCTCCTGAACAAAGGCCTGATTGCCTTCCTTTGGAGGCAGTTGGGGGACAATTATCCCTGCACCAATCTGCCTAGCTACAGATGACATCAGACAAATGGGTGCGGGGGATCATTTCCAGAGGCTATATCTTTCCCCTTTCCTCGGATCCAAAAACACACAAAAGACTCCTGGACATTCCACTCAGTCACAGTGAAGCAGCAGTCATAGAAATTCAAAAACCTGCACAAAAAAGAGTCATCCAAGAAGTCCCACCAGAGCAGAGAGGATCCGGATTTTACTCAAGATTCTTTTAAGTGCCCAAAAAATAGGGGACTGGAGACCTATTTTGGATCTCAGCCAATTCAGCAAGGCAGTTCAGCAAACAAAATTCTGGATGGGCTCAGTACAGTCAATACTTCCTTTCTTGGAAAAAGATGATTGGATGTGCTCTATAGATCTTCAGGATGCATATTACTATACAAAAATGGACAAAAGCTCCAGAAGATTCCTGCACTTCCAGCTGAGAGCCATTCGTTTTCAGTTCAGAGCACTGCCCTTTGGTCTCACCACAGCCCCCAGAGTGTTTACCAAATGCATGGCAGTGGTAGCAGCTCATCTCAGACTGCAGGGATTTCGAGTTTTTCCTCATCTCGACAACTGGCTCCTTACCGCTACCACCAGGCTTCAACTCGAAAAGGCAAGACATTACACCCTACATCTTTGTGCTTCATTAGGCATTACAGTAAATTACAAAAATTCAGGTCTACAACCTACACAACACCTGGAATTTATCGGAGCTCTGCTAAACACTGTTACTGGAATCACTTCACTCCCAGTAGAGAGGCTGCAAAAGATCACATCACAAATAAACCATATAGTTCAGAACACACATTTTTCAGCTAGGCTCAATGGCAACCTCTATAACTCTAGTTCCCTTGGGCAGATATCACATACGTATTCTACAGTGGCTTCTAGCCCCCCAATGGTCATTAATGAGTCAGCCAGTGTCATATTTGCACCTTGATCACCCATCGCTGCAAACAAGACTTGTCTTCGGTGCTCCATTACAACAAGTCTTTTGGGCCATCCTTTCATCCTCCCACAGCCCGAAGCCATAGTGACCACGGATGCTTCCCAGATAGGGTGGGGTGCATTATCTGGGAAAGAGACTCTAAGGCACTTGGAACCAACTGGAGGCCACTTTGCACATCAATGTTCTAGAGATGAGGGGAGCATTATCTGGGAAAGAGACTCTAAGGCACTTGGTCCCAACTGGAGGCCACTTTGCACATCAATGTTCTAGAGATGAGGGTGGTGCTTTTGGCGTTGCAAGCATTTCAAGATGCTCTTCCCCTGGGAACAGTTTCATTTCAGACAGACATGTCAGTGGTCTGGTACATCAGCAAACAAGGAGGAACCAAATCTTACCCACTTTGTCGAGAAACCCTCAGAGTCTGGCAATGGGAGATTTCTTCCACCTGCTTTCCCACGGCACCGCATATTCCAGGGAGCTCCAAAGTGATGGGCAAACTGAGCAGAACTATTCTAATGCCTCACGAGTGGTCTCTCAATCCTGTGGTGATGGAGAAGGTTTTCTGCCACAGGGATCAAACTTGCTGTGTTCTGTTTGCACCCTCATTGAGCAACAAGTGCAGCAGTTACTTTGCCCTAATCACCCTCCCCCCGGGGATTCACCCAGAGATGCTGTTCTCCACAATTGCCCCCCCTCCCCGGTCTCTTGTATGGCTTTCTCCCAACTCCCCTGTTATCCCAGTTTCTAAAGAAAGCCAAGAGGTTGGAGAACACAATAATCCTTATTGCCCCATTCTGGCCTCAACAGGTTTGGTTTCCCTTAATTTGGCCTCGCCTACCTCGGAAACTGTGGATTCTGGACCCAGCTCCAGATCTATTATCTCATCCAGAAGGTATGGTTCATCCGAATCTCCAACAGCTCAAGCTCTCTGCATGGCTTCTCCAAGTCCCATGATTGACAGGCATTCTTCTCTTACCTCACCTGTCCGACAAATAATTTTGGCCCATCAAAAACCTCTACTAGAAAACTGTACCACAGTAAATGGGAAAAATTTGCTAGATGGGCTCTTAACAATTACCTTGATCCTTACGTGGCTCCTGTGGATAAAGTATTACATTTTCTGGCTGCTCTTTATCAATTTGGCTCTTCAGCCTCTACCATTCAGGTCCATTTGGGTGCAATATCTCACTTTCATATTGCTTTGGATTGTTCTTCACTTATGTCACATAAACTTTGTAACGCCTTTTTGAAGGGAACCCTAATGTTAAGACCTCCATTTCAAGAACCCACTGCTCCATGGGATTTAACTTTAGTCCTACAGTCTCTTACTTTATCCCCCTTTGAACCTTCAGCTACTTGTGGCTTAAAATGTTTGACATGGAAAACTTTGTTTTTATTTGTTATTACTTCTGCAAGAACAATATCGGAAATTCAAGCCTTGTCCTGCAAACCCCCCCGTTTAATATTCCACAAGGGCAGGGTTTCCCTCAGGACTAATCCTTCCTTCTTACTGAAGGTAGTTTCAGAATCTGATATCAACCAAACCTTACACCTACCAGTCTTTTTCCCTAATTTTTCCAATAGGGGAGATCACTGTCTACACTTATTAGACGTTCACAGGCAGTTATGTTTTTACCGTCACAGGACAAAGGATATCAGAAAATCTGACCAACTTTTTGTTGCTTTTTACTCACTTTCTTTAGGTAACCCAGTTTACAAGGTTACCTTAGCTAAATGGCTTAGGGATTGTATCACCTTTATTTATCATTCAAAGGGCCACCAACCCCCACATCCTGTGAAAGTCATTCAGCTACAGCTGTAGCAGCTTCTGCAGTCTTTCATGTTAGAGCTTCCTTAAATGACATTTGTACAGCAGCTACATAGTCATCTCCTCACCTTTATTACTCATTAGAAACTGGACCAGGTCTCTAGGGGGTGTGCATCATTTGTTTCGATGGTACTCAGGAATATTCTGCCATGAGACCACCCAAGATTCAGGTAGCTAGGGACTCTTTCCCACAGTCAAGGATTACGTGAAGATTGACAACATCAGATAAAGAAGTATGTCTTACTATAACATTCCATCTGTGTTGTCGATCTTCACTTATCCTTAACACCCCCCTCTCCTTCCCCCACTCTTAGTGGACCGAATACTTCCAAGACTGGGTTCATGATAGGGACACAGATCTGGTCTTTTATTCTTGTTTACTACTTGTCTTTCACTATTTTAGACAAATTCGATCTGAGGTAGTTTAGAGAGGAGCATTATGGGTAGAGTCTAGCTCGAGAGTTTGGAAGGTACAAGGTAAAGTAAATGGCTGAGTCGGTTCCGAGGCTCGGAACCGAGCCCCACAGTCGAGGATTAGTGAAGATCGACAACACAGATGGAACATTATGGTAAGATATAACTTCTTTTTTCTATTTCTTTAGCTTCTCCATTACTAATCTTCTTTTCCTCTGTCTTCTTATTTTTTATATTGTGAAATTTTCCATGTCCAGATTCCTTTGCCTGTATTTCTCTTCAAATATCTTTGGTGCTGCTCTTTTTGTATTGATTGGTTTTGCTTTCTTCTTTGCATAGATGTTACACCATATTAAATCTCTTTTTCTTTCCCACGTTCATATTTCCCCTTCAGATGTCTCCTGATCTTCCTATTTCTCCTTACTTTGGAGACTAATTCCATCATGCTGTGATGTAACCTGTATTAGACCTTCTATACCAAATTCTTCACTTTGCAGGCACTACATAACTTCAACTTTACTAATCTTTTCTTCATTCCCTCTTTGTGATACTATTTTTTTTGAGAAATTTTCCATATCTAGATGTCTTTGTCTGTATTTCTCTTTGAATATCTTTGGGGCTGTCTTCTTTATCTTGATTAATTTGGATTTTGCCTTCGTGTAAATATTGCACCATATCAAATCTCTCTTTCTTTCCCATGTCCATATTTCTTTTTTATATTTTTCAAAAATCTCTAGGTTTTGTTGCTTATATTTTCACACTTCCTCAGATGCTTCTTTTTCCAAACAGATCAAAGTTTCTTGGTCTAGATACTGTTTTTCACAAATGTGTTGCATTAATGAGCCCAAATTTTTATTTGAGGCTTCTGACAGTTTTTCTTGTGAAAGTATTTTTCTTTCCTCTAATTTCTCTCGCAGTCTTTTTGCATGTCTTGTGTCAGGAAACGTTGGGCTTTTTTCATAACAGTAACAATACATAATTTCTTTCTTATCCTCAGTAGACCACTCTATTTCTTCATGGCTCTTCTTTGCCCTATAAGTTTTTGTGATTTTTGTGGACTGCTACTTCTTTCTAAAACAGGAGAGCCATCATCCCCCCTGGGTCTGGCTTGGCTCCATTGTAGGAATGTTTCTGTATTTTGTGGATTCTACACTGTCATTTTTTTCTAGTCCTGGCATCAGTGCGCCTACCAAGACCGGTCACTTTTTTATCCTGGGTCTTTTTTAATTTTTGACCTACTTCTATACATGATATATGCTATGTAAATACAGTCTATATATTAGTGTTATCTTGGTGAGATTTTGTGAAAAACAGGGTCCAGCTCGTGAAGGTACTCACCAATACTTGAGGACTTCATTTTCAGCAATACTACACTCCTTTGCTTGCTGACTTATCATATCTACATTCGCACCCCCAGTTAAGGGTTGGAGATGTCCAGAATGGTCATTCAGGTAGCCATGATATTCTTTTGTTTCCTTGGTTGACTGCTGTACTACATTTTATTTTCTCCTTGATCAGTTGTTCGCTTCCAGTCCTCCCAATAAATCACACTCCTCAGGAGATACCAATAGAAGGAGAGAGCCTGCAGTGTACAAGTCTTACCAGTACATCACACCAACCTGGGCCAAAACGGGAGGATACTACTAGGGCTCTCCCAGTTGATACAGTACCTCGCTTCCCTGTGGAGCCATGAGTAGGAGGTGAACTCATGAGCTGCTAATCAAACTGGTGTTGCCTGTGCCACAGTCAAAGCTTCATCCCTCTGTGATGGCTTGAAATGTTTGTCTCCATTGCTTCAGAAATAGATTAGCTTATTTTCCAGACAGTGCCTTTTAAAGTTATTAGCTCGTTATTTTGTCTGTATGCACATGCGTGTGCTGTTGATAAAATGGTAAGCTTGCCAAATAATTTGCAGAGCCTGTTTATCCCAGGATATGACCACCATCTATTGTATGCTTCTCTGATGTGTCAGTGGAAGACGCAACTGCCATACACACACATGAAGCTTTATTTTCACATGGTTGCTAAATACAGTAGTCTGGAGTAGTCTCCTTACAGGGAGAAAGTTTGGGCTTGTGGAAACCCTCTTTTCCAAGTTGTATTTTCATTTTGTAGCTTGTTATGATGCCTCATTTTTTTTCTGAGTCCATCCCTTGGCAGGTTCTTTTAAAGCTGCATACTCTGTTGTTTGCTGCAAAAGTTTTCCTCAAGCTAAAAACTGGAGTTGTACAGTTTGATGTTATTCACTAAAAATTGCTTCCTCAAACTAAAATAGAATTGAGCAAGTACTTGACATTTAGTCTTGAAGTTACCTTCAACCCATTTGCTGTTGCCCTGCAGCTGTCTTGTGTTGCTGTTCCAGAGAACGGACATTGATAGACAGCAGTACATGACTAGAACATAGAATTCTCATGGACACACCAAAGATGCCTTTCTTCCTGCAGATTTCAGTGGTCTGAAAGGGAGTGCTATTCTTGGGAAAAAAGTTTTAGTTCGTACTTCTGGTGTTTTATTAATATTACATTTATATAAACAGTCTTGACTTTTGTTGGTAATATTTTATTTTTTCCTGCTTTGATTCATTATTTGTTCATTGAAACTGACAGGTAATGAAGTTATTAGATGGTCTGTTTATACAATGTGGTATAAGTTTTAATGAAATTGGTTATCTTTCACTTTCATATGCATCATTTTGTTTATTTCTGGTTCTTTTCCATCGAACTGACTGATTAAAGTAGTTATCTTGTTTATCATCTGTACTGTCAGGTTTCTTATTTTAAGTGCAAATCAATAGGGGAAGTGACGTTTTCTTGCTAATTTATTGTTTCCTTTCTATTTGTTAGAAAAGCTTAAGAAAATGATTGATTCTGCTGGGTTTAAGCCATCTGTTAAATTATATTATTTTTATCAGGAAGCAATTCCTCTATGTCTTTTGCTTTAAAATAATAAAAGTCACCAAAAGAAGGCACACATAGCTGCTGTGTATAATAATGAAATTTAGATTGAATGAATTATGCCTGTGTCACCTCTTAAAAGATGATTGAGAGCATATTGAGAAAAATGCTTCTGCAAGATAGCAACCCTAACAAAAATGTTCTTTATACTAGCTAGGGACTTCTTGTATTACAGTATTACAGTTGTGTGCACCAAGCAATAGTAACTTTAGATTTTCTCTGCATAGAAAACTGTAAAAAGAGAAGTTTATTGGTAGCTGTATTTTTCAACTTACAAGAGCACTTCCACAACTTCTTTTCAAGACCTATCAAAGCTACCCTGTGCATATTAGTAATACAGCGTTACTTTCATCTTATCCATGAATAAGAAGCTGGCTAGAAAATACCAGTGTGAGAAGGCTGGAAAAAATTCCCGTTTTTCAACTAATGTTACTATGGAGTCTTGGTATGAGCTGCAACTTTGGGTATGGTGCAACTGTTCCCTCCCTGTCATTCTTGTGAAATACAGTAGTTCTTCTCTTCATTGAGGAAGTCATTTCTGGTTCTTGTTGCCCAGTAACAGAAATTGGTCGCACTCATTGTTAGACTTCCCAGAAAAGGTCCTTCTTCACATGGCTGATAAAGTTTCTAAGAATGCTTGCAGAGATGAGTCAGTTATTTATGGCAGCCAGTGCTGATGTCAGTACTGCTAAACCTATAGCGTTTATAGTGTCTTTGGCTAAGAGAGAGCAGACAGCCTTTCCCAGACGTCTGGGTAAAAACCGTGGATGTCACTTCCTTGTAAAATCATTCCTTTTGAGGGAAGCTGGTCTGTGTGAAGATGCTGAATATGTAAAAGAATTTAAGACAGTGCTCTGTAGTGTAGTTGTAATAAGCTTGTGTGTGTGTGTGCATCTCTGTCTCTATGTCAGTGTGTGTGTGTTGGGGGATCAATGTTAACAAGATATTGGTCTTAAATTTGTAAATGGCTATTGTTAGGTGACCGATTGGTAACCCTAGAGGTTTCTGGAGGTGATGAGGAAGCAGCTTGTCTTGACTTTCACATTCTGCCAAATTAGAGGCAGCATTGCTTACTAGTGAAGAAGCAACCTTTATTAGGGTAGAGGCAAACTTAACTGGAAAGAAGTAGGTGTACCTGATGTACTTTGTAGAAAACCATAGTAATGACAGCATTTATTGAGCTTCAGGCACTATGAATAGGCATCTCTTCAATTTGAAGTTAAAAAATGGAGACCTTATCAGTAGTTGTGTGGAAGCTGCAAGGGAATTAACTTTACTCATAGGACTTCAAAGATGCCTTACATTCATAGTA
Source organism: Protopterus annectens (assembly GCF_019279795.1). Taxonomy (NCBI): domain Eukaryota; kingdom Metazoa; phylum Chordata; order Ceratodontiformes; family Protopteridae; genus Protopterus; species Protopterus annectens. Next base: position 743,843,422 of record NC_056733.1, on the reverse strand, counting down.
TAATCAGGCTTTAGCTACAGCAGGAATACAAGGCTTGGAATTCCCTCTGGTCACAGCTTATCGTATTGGTATTTTTTTCTCAAAATGACATTAAACATGTTCGTAGTGGATCTAGTTGTAGTGGTAGCTTGAAAACTCCACATTGTGTTTCTAACCACAAACTCTCCTTAATGTCCTCTCATTTAATCTAGGAGTGCAGCAAATACTGAGGTCCTCAGGATTCCACCTAAATTAATAGAAATCAGTGTTATGTTGATTCTGGGTTATTGATTCCCTGAGTAAACAGAGTGACAGCAAAAAAGGGAGAAAGTGTGAGGTCTTCTTATCCAAAAAGAGACCAATCCTAGCAAGATCCATGTAGTCTGTGTGTCCTCTGAAGTACACTGTGTTTTTGGAATGCCTACGGCACATAGCAGGTATTCCCTGAGGGTTAGGGCAAAATTCCAGGTAATATTTACATATTCACAACTCAGAAAAACTTAATTCATTATTTGAGTCCTTTTTAGAAGAGCACCTATTTTGCAAAGATCCATGCCCAAGTTCAGTGATTGTAACAGAACTACAGCCTCCTCTTTTTCCTGATAACTGGTGCCTTCCATCTTATAGTTGAGAGGCTCACATTAGAGATCTCCTTTCTTGAGCCGTGTTTCATCATCTGAGGAGTTCATCATCAGTCATTTAAATGTGCACAGAGCAGATTATTCAGCAGTCAGCATTTTACTTATTCCTTCTTTTTTAATTTCTCCAAATCTTTTGGGTTTCTAATACTATGACGGGAATGGACCACAGGGAACTGAGTTGATGTGATGGCAGATAGAACAGCAACAATGTAGTAATGCAGCAGAGACAAACGAAACAGTTTCTTCCGTTGTGTGCAGACGTCATAGAAAACATAAAATATTGTATGTTTATGCCAATGTTTCACTGCAGTACTCTTACTCGAAAAGCCATGTTTATTTGGACATATTAAGGTCATTGAATATGGACCTTACTAATAAATCTAGAAATTAAAACAACACTGTAAGATGAACCATATGAGCATGGCATCCATCTGTGCAGCTGGTGAACAGGACTCAGGAGTGGTATTGGATTGTTCAGGTAGTTGAGTGTAGTTTGTTGAATTGACAGGCCATTGTTACACTCTGTTCTCCAGGGGAAGTTCCTGGTTGGGAGACTGAGATTGCAATATAATTTTCAGCCATCTGGAGGGGAGTCATCATCTTCTTTCGGCTGTTCCCATTAGGGGTCGCCACAGCGGATCATCTGTTTCCATTTCTTCCTGTCATCTGCATCTTGCTGTGTCACACCAACCACCTGCATGTCCTCTCTCACCACATCCATAAACCTTATCTTAGGCCTTCCTCTTTTACTGTTACCTGGTAGCTTCATCCTTAGCATCTTTTTCCCAATATACTCAGCATCCCTCCTCAGCACATGTCCAAACCAATGTAATCTTGCCTCTCTGGCTTTGTCTCCAAACCTTCCAACCCGGGCTGACCCTCTAATATACTTATTCCTAATCCTGTCCACCCTCGTCACACCCAGTGCAAATCTTAACATCTTTAACTCTGTCACATCCAGCTCTAACTCCTGCCTTTTTGTCAGTGCCACTGTCTCCAACCCATATAACATAACTGGTCTCACTACCCTCTTGTAGACCTTCCCTTTCACTCTTACTGGTACTCGTCTGTCACAAATCCCTCCTGACACTCTTCTCCACCCACTCCATTCTGTATGTACTCTCTTCTTCACCTCTCTTCCACACTCACCATTACTCTGAACTATTGATCCCAAGTATTTAAACTCATCCACCTTCACCACCTCTACTCCTTGCATCCTCACCATTCCTCTATCCTCCCTCTCATTCACACACATAGGGGAGTAGATGGCAGAAATGATGTCTCAGAAGTAAGTGTACGTGCTTATACTCACCCAGTATACACTAGTGCACCAAAAGGGGAGGGGGAGATGCCTTGGGACAATAGTGTGGTGCACAGCTTCCAAGTTACCATCCTCTGACACTTCCCACCCCATCAGTGGCATGCTTGCACTTAAAGCAATTATGACAGCAGACACATCCCTTCTGAATGCAGAACTAGCCTAATGGCAGTGAGTTACATTGAGTTATAGTAGACACTGTTCAGCAGAAGACATTGACTAAACTGTCAGGTATTAGGGTTAACAAAATGTAAATAAGTAAGTAGGTGAACTGCATACCTAGCAGTGTGTGCCTGTAGCTCTGCATATCTGTTCTATACATTTACAGGTTACCGTTATGCTCTTGCAGGTCTACTTTGTCAATGAAAAACTCTGTGGATGCTGTCCTAGTGAGCAGTATAAGAAATACTTGTCTCCCCTCCACAGTAGTGGCAGGTTGTCAGTGTCTGTGGTCTTTATAGTTGCAGTGTGTGCAAACATCAGTGCTGTTCACTAGTCCCCAAAAATCATAATCCGTTCATGTAAAGTAATCCGATTTTTTGTTTAAGGCTAGTGGCCTGGTTGATGAATGACTGAAGTATGAGGCACTGCTTGTTTGTTAGGCAGTTCTTAAAATGTACAGGAATACATATACTTTAATTCAGTGACATAAAGAAGGGTCTATCCCATCTAGAACCATGCTGCTAATCATTTGTCTCTGTCACCTCCTCCCTACTGCCTCCTATTTCTGTGGTTAAGAAATTATCTGCGAGATTTGCTCATTCCCACCTTCACAAAAGAATCAGCTTCTCTCCTGGAATGTGAATCTGTGGCTCCATCTAGTCTGATATTTTTAGTTGAAAATCAACTTTTCTGGTAGCTGTCAGTCTGCCAAGACTCCAAGTCAACTGCAGGTTCTTTAGAAATGTTTTGCATGTTGTTCTACAGAAATAAGATTATTTCTAGGATAAGTAGACATTTCCTTTAAGGTGGGGTCACATTTTCACTTTAATCAGTTTGCCATGTTACTGTTTTTTTCTCTGACCACATGAGCTCTGTGGATTGCAGCTTGGATGTTATAAAAGCAAGTAAAGCCTGTAGTCCCTCAAATAAGATGATGCACTGATGCTTATGAATGAAGGTCACTGGTGTCATTCTTGGCTTAGTGTTGCAGAAATCTCAGTTGTTTGAGCACACAGTACACACCTTGAATGTAATGCACATTTGGAAATGTTTTGATTATTCATCAGTTTTGGAATACTGAGACACCCACGTCACTTTATTCATTGAAGAGTTATGACCTACATAGACTGTCTTCCTTTTGTATGTAGTAATTAAAATATGTTATAGTGCCTAGGAATGCCTGCATCTTAGCCTACAGTTCACACTTACAGATGGAATAAAAAAACTGAAGCCTTTATTAGTGTCTAAGTGACATGTTGATTTTTTTATCTAACTGGGAGATGGAAGCTTGTCTCTTCTAACAAGGGGGGGAAAGTTTTGTATCTGCAAATTATCATCTGTTAATACTAAAAAGAAAAAAAAATGAATCAGAACTTTCCCTGACTGTGAAGTAACTGCATTTAATAATATGACATTAGCATTCTTCTTGTGTCTTTCAGTGTCAGGATGGTCTTGTGTAAATTCCTCTCACAATATTTTTTTAATTATTTGTTTTTGAGTTAAATATGAAAGTATGAGAGACATCACTAACCTTATTTTAGAAGAAGGTAATTTCATAATTGGTCTTTACTTTTTAAAGTTTTACTACGTTCATCTAAAAAAAAGTGAAAACTCATGCCTCCTATTCTAGGTGACAAAGGTTGTGAAAACCATCACGAGGCGTACCTACCATCCAGTGACAGTTGCAGAAACCTATGTGGAATCTCATCCTAGTACCCCTATTCCAGAAGCAGATCCTGTAAACATCTATCCTATTATTTTTGTTGCCTTGTTGTTACTGCACGGATGTTCTGCATCCTCCTTAACCTGAAAAATAACAGCATTTTTGTTGCTGTCTGGCAAAGTTGTTATTAACAGTGGGGCAGATTTATTTCTGGAAGCTGCTTGTATTCTGGGCCCTGCCATTGTGATTGACTTTCTAGTCTTGAATATAAAGGATTGCTGTAGCATCTGTGAGGCTTTAGTTTACTCAGAATAGCAAAGCAAAGAATGAAGGAAATGGCTGACTGCCTTTTTTGTTTATTTCCGTGCAAACCAGCTTTTTGTTCAGTAGCTTTGCCAAGTTACTGTCTGGCCTTAAGTAAACTATACCACTCAGAGAAGAGTTAAACTGTTAAACATACAAAATTGTTTGGCACTGTCTTATCTGTGACACTTCTGTCCCTCACCCCCAGTTAATAGTTTATTTATCACAGAGGGCGTTATTAGACACCCCACAACCATGATCTGTTTTGTGTGCTGCTAGAAAAGAAAACTAATGATTTTGCCTTTCTTGATGCCAGAATAAAATGTAGATAATGGTCCTGTCTTGATATTGAGCATGTCAGGAATATGTAGATTGTCTCAGTTAAAGAAGTTGGCATGGAGACAGTGCATGGAAATGGTAGACCTCCACTCAAGCTCAAAAGTGGGACATATGAATTGACTTTGGTAATACCCCTACATGTGTTCAAATAATGCTAGTTTCTCATTGAATACATGACAAAAAATGTGTAAGGGAGCTTTTTTCCTTGTCTGATTCTGAAACTTCTGTCCGTGTGTAGTTTGAAACAATTGATTTTGTTTAACTGCATGGCTGCTTGTTATTAGCTAATTGAGTGAGTGTGTTTTATTCTGCATTAATTACACAAGAAAAATGTGTTGTCATGAGCTGTGGAGCCTTCACTGTTGTACCATTGTGTTGTTTGCAGTCAGGTGCACACAGTTTTTGTTACACATTTTCAAAAATATTTTTTGGCTTTAATTGTGCTTCACTAATGACTGGTCATGTTGCATGATATTTCATTTGATTATTTCTTAACTTATTCATCTATATTTATGGTAGCCTCTTTATCATCATTTTATAACATTGGTAATGTTTCTTTGACTTTACCTGATGATATTATAGATAGAAAACTGTGTCATTTGTGGATCATTGGACAGACTTTAGAAAGCTTTTATCCCAAGATCTTGTATTGTAATACTCTTATTTGCTGACAGTCTAGAAGTGTAATATATTATATACATTAAGCAATGTGAGTTTTACAGCCTTTATGTTCACTCTGTGCTAAGAATGGCTAAATGACTTAATTTTGTTGTTTTTTTTTCTGTGCAGGTGACCAAAATGGTAAAAACTGTGACTACTAGAACAGTGCGACAAGTCCCATTGGGTCCAGATGGTCTGCCTGTATTGGATGGGTCCTCCCCTTTAGGCAGCTACACAGATTCTATAGACAGAAGGTACTTGAAGAATGGAGAACGCTTCATTACTCCACAAGCCTCCTCTACCTTAACAAGGTCCTACAACAATAACTATGGGGATTCCTACACAGATGGCCATGACAGTCAATATCGATCATACATCACTCACGATGGCTACTCAGACATGTCTGACAATTATGGCAGCCTCTCCCGAGGAGTAAACTATCGTCCTCGCTATGTATATATGCCAGGAAGTAACTACCGGTCGGAAGATGGGAGCTTTACATTGCCAAACAGACGGGAGAATTATGGTACTATTGCTCAACCTCAGGTGCCTGTAGGTGGTAATGTAGACTTAAATCGATCTCAGCCTGAGCGATTTCAACCTGAGCCTTATGGTTTAGAGGATGATAACCGTAGCCTTGGTGCAGATGATGAGGGTTATGAGTTAGACCCAGATTATTCTACTACTGGTAGAAGGGTGCCAGCTAATGCCGACAGACCAAGAGCCCCCAGAGTAAGGTAATATAATGTTTCTTGGTGCCTTTGTACTTTTACACCATCCTGGAAGTCATAATGCTATAATGTGCCAAGAGTTTCTTGTGTCATCAATAACCATGAAACAGCACATGATACAAGGCAGTGGGGACAGCAGGAATATGGACAAGATAATGCTTCTTTATCTGTTTATTAACTTTGAACTTAGTCCTTTACTTTTTCTTATTTAAAAAGAATGAATTTCCTAATCCAACACAAGCATGTACTGCAGGGTATGTAAGCTGTAGGTAAGTAATAATCTTAAAGTGAGTATGGGGACTACATAACATACCTGTTTATCCAGCTGTGGAAAGAGCCGTTAAGACAAAACATCTTTGCTTTGGTGCCTACCTTTATCCTCTTAGCATAAGAATCCTGGGCAAGTCCAAAAACAGTAGGAGAATACAGGCCCAGAATCAGGACAGATTTTAACTATTGGTCTTATAAACTTAGAAGATTGATAGAATAAGGTTTTGCATTAGCATGTATTTTCTGAAAGATATACAAGTAAAATCTGAAAATCAAATGTCTGTTATTATTTAGTGACTTCAGTCTTTAATGGTTTGCTAGAAGACTACACATTTTATGAGGAGCAGACCAAAAATATGAAGAAAAAATGTGGACAGTCTGCAGAATTATGGTCAGTCAAGAGGTATGCTTTGGTGGATTATAGATGAAAAATAGAAGCACAATAAATAAGTATGCTTTCCACCATGAATTTAGTGAAAATAGGCAAGCCCCATACTTAATGGAGGCCCAAGAAGAAAAGCTACATAATATAATTGCAACAGTACATAGAATACATAACAAGAAATAATGCTGCAAGTAGCAGTGAATGTTATTTTTGTTTGAAATTTAGAGTTGAAAAGCACAGAATTCTGAGACCAAATTTGCAAAATTAGGGGCAATTATTTTTTATCCACACCTTTGGCATCTTGAGATAAGCATAATAAAGACTTGGTATTTCAGGACTCCCCACTGGTGTGTTTGCCATACATTCTGACAACACAACAGTGGTTTGCTACATAAAGAGTTAGGAAGAACCCACTCTTACCTTCTTTTCCTGGAAGCCATGACAGTTTAGGAATGGGCTGTTGACTCTGTCCATCATCTAGTTGCTACCTATATCCTGGGTCAGGAGATTTCTCTCTGACAGGCTGAGCTGTTTTCGTCTGATCAAACACAAGTAGTCACACAATCCATTGACAGCTCATACCCTGTTATGTATCAAGCCATTCTGTGACCTGTTTGCATCTGTGTTGGACTACAGATGCAGTAATTGCTTTTCTCTTATTCCTTCCTAGACAAGATACCCAGGGATACACTTATCTGGAAGGTCCATGAATCTTGTTTATGCCTTTCTCCATTTCCTGTTTTCTCAAAATTCTTGAAGGCCCAAATGAACAGTGCCATACTCACTCTGATAGCCACCTTCTGGGCCCCTATGCAGTACCCTCATCCAGTCATTACCTCTGTGATAACCTCATCTCTTGGGCTGGCGCAGGCCTCTCTTCCTGAGAACCTCCAAAGTCTCTTGTTCCACCCATCCAAACTCACCTGGCATTTAGTCCCTGAAATTAACCACATGATTTCTCTAGTTCCAATATTGGCAAAAGATCCTTCTTATCTGCCTAGGGTGGGCCAGATCCTGACTTCTTCCTAGAGATGTGGTACTAGGAAAACTTATCATACCAAATGGGCAATGTGTCTACACATGAGCCATAATTGGTGATTTGGACCCAGTTTCAGCTAGAATTCTGAAATATCTGTCCTGGATTTTTGAAGCGAGCATCAAAGTTTATCTGGCAGCCATTTTTTAATTTACATCATGGAACAAATTCTGCTTTTCTGTTTTTTTTTTCCCCTTATGTATGCAAAACTGTCTTGAGGGAACGTTCTCTTGCATTCTTGCATCCTCCTTTGAAGTCTCCTGTAACTCTGTGCCATTCTGGAGAACCTAAATCCTCTCTTTGAATGATCATCTTCTAGCTGAACTTCAGTTATTATTCTTATTTGCCATCACTTTGGCAATAAAAATTTTAGAGTTGCTGAGCTTGTGTGACCATCCATCCTATATAATTTTTCACATAGATATCAAGTGTAGTTGAATACCAGTATTTTCTTCGTGACCAAAATTGGTATAGGATGTGATCTAAATCAGTCAGCTGATCTAGTCTTTTTTCCCCAAACTATTTAACCAAGATGAATATTTGTATTTTTGTATGAATGTCCATAGGCAACTCAGGTTTTATGTGAACAAAACCAAGACCGTAAGGAAGAATTCAATGCTGTTTATATTCTTCTCTTTCATGAAGTTGAGCCAAAAAGTATTCAGGGTTATTTTTTTGTATTTGGCTTTCTCAGTGCATTAGATTTTGCTACCAAAAATATGACAACTTCTTACCTCAAACATCAAGTGCTCGTACTGCTAGGCTAGTGGTCACCTCTCAAACTTTCTTCAAAAATATTTTTGTGGGTGACATCTGTATGGCTGCCACATGGGCATCACAGAGTACTTTTTCAAGACTTTATATGCTACATGTTGCCCCTGGGTTAAAATTCTGCCTTTGAAGCATGTTGATGTAATTCTTTTTGGTATAAGTTCAGGACTCTGTCTTGAAGATGTTGGAGATGTAACTTCCAATGTTTGAAAAAAAATTGCAAACTTACATAATGATAGTTCTCCACTGGCAATTTCATCTTCATCACCATTAACACACTCCTACACATGCCTAGCTTTCCACCGGACACTGTCCTTTTCTTCTGAAGGCTCCAGTTTTCAGGTTTGTGAGATCTGGGGAAGGATTCTTTGTCACTGAGGATTATGACTAATGGGGAAGGACTAATGTTGCTTGGGTAAGTTTTCTGAGCTGAACTGACTAAGCATCTACTCGTGTTAGTCCTACAGGTGACTGAAATGAAACTACCATTGTAGATCTTCTGTTTGCTCCTTGGATATTTAGCATTTATCTGAATGAAAGAAGTAATGGTTGTAGCAATGTATTTCATTTTTCAGTTTGTTGCTTCCATAAACATGCTGTTTTCCACCTGGTAAGCGATATAGATGATCGTCAGACAGCGATTGTAACAGCAAGGATGTTAGGCCCATAGAGTGCCAGAAGAGCATGCATTGACCCAACCTTGTTGCACATATATCTTGCATTAACATGCATACATGATTCTTAGTCTGTCTGTGCTAGACCAAGCAGGGTCTCAAGGCTCTTTAACAATGTGGTCAGCTGGAGATCAGAGTGCGCCTAGTTAAGCATGAATATATCATGTAGTTTCTCATCTGAAGGTAGTTCTGTACAATATGCATTCTCGTATGGATGTGATGCATTATTTTCTAGGCTTAACATTCTATCTCTGTATAAATATGTAGCATGTCTATGGATTCTTTGTCTGTATATGTCTCTACATTCATTTGTGAGCTCTTTCCATTTTTGTCTAACCACCTTTGCCTGGGTCTTGGCTGAAAAGGATCCTAGGACTAAAACATCTGTGCACAGATATAAATAAATAAAACTGTCTGTGTTTTGGTAGTAACCATCGTGTGCTGGTCTGTGCAGAATGTCAGTAATTCCTATTCTTAGCTATGGGAGGGCTACAACTTTCCAGCTTGGGAAGTTGATCTACTTATTCATGTATGCCAATCCAAGCAACTAAGTTCATAAGTAGGAAGAATAACACATTTTGAGAGATGTTATATGCCTTTATTCCAGGCTACATAAGACATAATTTAAGAACTCTGTTTTGATAGTAAGGAAAAGACAGGAGCACTGACACATTTTAGAAGTGACAGTCCTAAACTAAGTCGTATTTTTGGTTTACCAAAAATACACAAATGTTTGGATGATCCACCGCTCAGGCCTATAGTGTCCAGTGTTAAGAGTAAAACTGAGGCTTTAGCCATATATGTGGACAGACATTTGCAAAAAGTGGTTGAAACAGGAAAAACCTTTATTAGAGATACGTTTGATTTTAAAAGTAAAATTGAGGTTTTGGAAGTTTTTCCGAGTGATTTGATGGTTACTCTGGATATTCAGTGATTATATACTATGATACCTAATGAAGAAGGGTTAGATGTTGTTAGGTTTGAGCTGATGAATTCAAAGATTTATTCTAAAAATATGGTTGATTTGTTGTTAGAAATTCTAGATGCAATATTAAGTTACAATTATTTTGAATTTAAGGACAACATATACCATCAAGTAAATGGAGTGGCAGTGGGAGCCGCTATGACTCCCAGTTATGCAAATTTATTTATGCAGGGCTGGGAAAGGGTTAATGTTTTAAGTAGTATTTATTCTGAAAAGATTACATTTTTTAGTCGTTTTATTGACAATGTCTTCTTTTTGTGGAGAGGAGATGTTGTGAGTCTCAATGAATTCATAACATATATAAATAGTGTCAATACCTATTTACATGTTACAGCTGAGCTTAATACAACAAGTATTAAATATTTAGATGTAACTGTCGTTAAAAATGAAAACAGACTATTAACAAAGATATATAAAAAAGAGGTGCATAATAATTCTTATTTACATTGTAGTAGTATGCATCCTAAAAAGATGAAAGATAATATTGTTTGTAGCCAGCTGATGCATGTGAATAGATTAACTGAAAATGACAGTGATTTCCAGGCAGAAAGTAAAGCTCTCTGCGATAAGTTTTATTCACGAGGTTATCCAATGGAAGTTATTAATTCATCTCTTGATAAAGTTGAGAAATCAAGGCACAATGAAATTAGACTAGACAAAACAGTAAGAAACTGTAATGATTTTAGAATTTCCATGGAAGTTAGCAGTAGTGTAGATAGTTTTGCTATTAAGAATATCATAAGGAATAATTGGAAAATTTTACAAAGTTCTAATGATTTAAAAGATAAAATAGGTGATCAACCAAATTTTATTAATAAGAGAGGTAAGAGTTTTAAGAATTACTTTCAAAGTAAACTCAGTACTCCTAAGCTTACTTCATGTATTAAGTTAGGTATGTTTAAATGTTTTAATTGTAGATTTTGTGATTATTTGTTTATAGGTGTACAAGAAGTGAATGTTAATGGTTTTGTTTATAAATTAGGAATTATTATACTTGTAAAAGCAAATTTGTAGTCTGTTTAGCAATGTGTCAGTCCTGTCCCTCTTTTTATGTAGGGCGGACTGGTAGGGAATTATATAAACGTATATATGAACACAAACATGCTGTGGAAATAGGGGATGTAAAAAATGCCATTGCTAAACACTATAAAACTAGTAATTGCTCAGTTAATTTTAATTTTTTGATATTAGAAGCAATACCTAACTATGACAAATTATTTGATGCTGAAGATGAGCTGAATTGGCAGGAATATATGTGGCAAGTTAGGTTAAATGCCTGTTTTCCACCAGGGCTCAATAACAGAGATGGTTTTGTAGCCTATTTGAAAAGAAAAGGCATAAAGTATGGAAGGGGTTAATGTAATTTAGAAATGTTCATTACATGTGATTGGTGTATTTGTATTTTAAATGTCTGGTTGGTTTGTAGCATTATTCAGTCGGAGGAAATAATTTTGATGACGAAAGCGCTTACTGTGTAATGTGGTGTTGATTAAATGCTGTTTTGGATGATTCATTACGTTCTTTTTGGTTTATTTGTCTTTTTCATTTAAGAATGTTGGATATATTTTTCGATTGTCAAAAATTACTGGGTGACTGTGTAGGTTAATTATGCATTAGGTAGTTACTTATTTAGCCCTCAGCCTTATTGTTATTAAAGTAAGAAGGGAAATCATAACTAATGTAAGAAAATAGCTAAGAACAGCCAGTGAATTATGTATCAGTGATGACAGGACCATATATATGCTGCTCGTAGTAGTTGTGTTAATAACTGCAGTAAACTTGGAATCAAGAGGTTTCTTATCACATATGAGAACTGAATGTCTGACTTATGAATGTCCAAAAATAAACTGTGATTTAAACAGTGAATTCTGAAATTTTCTGTTAAACTGTTTTGCAGAGCAGTCTTGTTCTAGTAACACCCCCCACTGCTGATACTTACAGCAATCTTAAGAATTAGTATGCATATCTCTGAGTAGGGGGAGTACACAGTGGTACTGCATCTTGGGACTTTGTATATATTTATCACTTCTAGTTCCAGTGTTCCAAAAATTGCAGTTATGGTCTTTTGATTTATTCACGTACACAAAACAGGATCAGCAACCAGCACATACATCAGTTTTAATTAGAAAGTCTCAAGGGTTTAAACCTGGAACCAAGACTATGCAACACGTACAACAGTTGTAATCAAAACATCCAAGAGTATGAGACAACCTTGGATAAAAACTTTATTGTCGTGGCAGGTACCAGTCTTCATCTGAAAGCCCTGGTGGTTTGACTTCTGCTGTACCTAAGGCACACATTGGACCTGAGGAAGAATAATGAATCATCCCATTTCTTCAGTCACAGTTAGGCCCACTCCTGGAAGAACAATACAAGCAACAAGTGACAGTAATCACATATTCTGCCCACTTCCAAACTTTAGAATAGTATTTGCAGATATGAAGACAAAAGGTTGGTTTAGAGTAATAATGGTAGCACACATTTGTGCTGAAATGTTACTATGTAATGTCATTTATTTTTAATTTACTCATTTGATAACTGGGTAAATGAAGTGGTCATCGTGGACTCTCTTCAGCCAAATCCTGGGCCACAAGACCAAGAGTAAATGCAGTATATATTAATAATTTTGAGGTTATCAAGTCAACCAACATTTTATAAGAGGTGTAAGATAACCCACATAGATAACAGGGTGAACCTAAAAAAAATCCACAGACAGTGACCAGAGATCAGGAGTGAACCCAGACCCCAGAGTGTTGAGGATGAGATGCTGACCGCACAGCCATTGCACTGCATCACCATTCATAGGTTCATAGGTTCATACTAGGCTATCTGCCCAAGGGCATTTATAAGCCTAGCCCATAGTTATGTGGCTTTCGCCACCCCTTTAGTTTGAATAAAAACTATGCCTATCATTTTGCTGTGCCTCTGTCAATTGCAGTATTTAAGTGTGATACAATGTCCTAGGTAGCTTTATCTGTATAATTATAATACTAGTATGCAGCCAATCTTTCCTAGTAATCTGTGTCAGCTGTGAAGTAAAATAATTTCCTGTAGACTGAACCTCAGCACTTATTACACTGTATCATTTGTGAAGTGAAAGAAAGCATCCTGTGAGAGATAGTAGAATTCATTAAGTCATTTGCTGCTTTGCATATGAAAAAGTCAAGCTGTATTGTAGTCATTGTTGCCAGACTACAGTTTAACACGCTTGAAGGTAACACCTGTGATTTTTAAATATTAGCTAATAAAACATTGCTGTAGAAACCAGTCACACATTGTTAAGATGCAGATTGGTCCATAAACTGAATTCTAAAAATAAAGCAAGCCACTGTGAAAATATAAGTAACTGTTAAACAACTTCTATGTAAAGCTGTACAGACATACTGTTAGAATGCTGAACAGCAAAGAAAAATGAGCAGCTGTTTAGTTTTCTGGGCTAAGATGGCTGACCCAGTAATAGGCAGAAGTTAAAAAAAAAAAAAAAAAAAAAAGAAAAACATTAGCAGAGACTGCAATAATGCATACTTTGCCTGGTTAAATAAAGGGAAAATATGCACAAGCTAGTTAACCCTGGCAGAGGGGCATAATTGTGGTGCTGTATTTAAAACGTGGATGGAAGTGGGCCAAAATGCATCACCTAGGATATGGTCTGCAGTAAGACGATTCCAGTTTCTGCTGAATCAACAATTTGTTACTTGGGTTATAGTTCCAGTCTGCATATATTTCCTTGATGCAGGAAACCTTTTTAAATCTTATGTACATGGCAGATATTTTATATCTGTTTTATATTCACATTTGATTGTATAATCGTGCAGATAAAATGCAGTTCACGGGCACAAGTTGTAACTTCTGCTGCCATTGCAGAAGCACAAAACAGTGCAGCGTTCCAAAATGTAATATCCACTTATTTATTCATTTGCCTCGGCATTAAAATAGTAAATGAAGGTGCTGCCAGGAATCAGATTCATTGATTGAAAGGGAAATCTTTATTCCACAATCTTGTTAATAAGCCCTAATTTTGCTACTTGACATAGTGCAGTAATATTAATTACACAGTACAGTTAAACCTAAACTTAAGCAAATATATTAAGTAGTTTTATGAAAGTTCTGGACAAATATGAGAGATTTATGATTAATTTTACTTCTAAAATATAAATTATCAGTAGTGTATTCAGAAGTGGATGCATGATTTGCTTTCATTTCTTTTTGTCAAAAATGCATACTGTGCCCAGAATAGTGCTGTCCTGATGGTATATTTCGTCTGAACCTCTTTTGTGTCTGCTAATTATTTTGCTAAAGGAAGATTTCCTGCATACACTCGTTTTTCTTTCTCAACTGACAAGTATTTCGACTCTTCCTTTTTAGCTCCCATTGATTCTTCTGAGTAGTCTGGTGATAGCACTAGTGCATGTTCTGTTTTTCTTGAATCCCCAGCTGTTGATGCCTCATTTTGAGATGTTAGATTTATTATGACAAGGACAGTTTGATTAAACCTAAATACCTTAACCTTCAACTGCTCATTCATTGATGGATTATTTTATTTTAGAGATCCAAATTCAATTAAATTTGTTTACACTTGACATCTGTTTTGGTGACTCAGTTTGGTTGACAAACAAATGGTCTACAGGTGTGCAATATCACACAATCCCCAGGGTTGGGGAATATGCCCTTTCCTCAGTATTGTGAAACTGCAGAGCTAGAGTGATATTTTAGCTGGAAGGGGGCTTGCCTCCATGCAAAAAAGTGTTTTTTTTTTCTTATTTTTTTTTTCACTTTTACATGCACAGAGGTTATTCATAGGTTCATAGATAGGTACTAGGCTATCGGCCCAAGAGCCTACGTAAGCCTAGCCAGCAAGGTTCCATAGCTTACGCCACCCAAGAAAGTTATTTTTCTGTGCCAATGTCCAGCAGACACATAGAAGTGATCCACGGGGTGTATTTCCTATTTCCCATCCACTCATCAAGATTTTTCTTGAAGAGTACTAATGAAGAACTTTGCTTGACATAGATGGGTAGCTTGTTCCAGTGTATAGGAAGTCTCTGGGACAGGAATCTATCCCTCCAGCGTGTCCTGTTTATTGTGATGACAAGGTTTAAGTCCCTAGAGGGTGAAGCTCGGAGGGATTGGGATTTCTTTAGGTGTAGCATGTCCAACAGCTCTGGGTTTGACATAGCTTTATATGTTAGGCAGAGATCACCTTGGAGTAGGCGATATGCTACTGAGTAAAGCAGGAGTTTTTTGAGGCGGTCAGTGTAGGGCATTTGTCTGAGGCCAGTAATCCTCTTAGTGAGGTACGTCTGTGGCCTTTCCAGCTGCTGCAGATTTCTTGTGAGGTACATTCCAAAAGGGACGTTGTACTCTATAATGGGTCTAATGAGTGACGAGTAGTGGGGAACAATGACCTCTTTTTTTCCTGGATGAGAACCCTTTTATGATGAGGTGTGCCACGTAGAAGGACTTCCTGACTACTGTGGTGATGTGACTATCAAAGGAGAGACTACTGTCCACCTGGGTCCCAAGGTCTCTTTCACGCATTCAGTGTTAAGTAGATTGCTGCCTATGTGGTAGTTCATGGGTACAGAGTTTTTGCCAAAGGGGATGACACTGCACTTTTTGGCATTGAGCTTGAGGCCATGGCACTGACACCAGGCATCTGTCTCAGTGAGGCCCTTCTGTAGGATGTCCACATCATTTGGGGACTTGACTATGGCTCCTAGTTTGCAGTCATCTGAGAACTTCATTAGCCAGAGGCCTTCTGTGTTAGCCTGTACTTCAGAGAAGTAGATACCAAACAGGAGAGGTCCCAGGATGGAACCCTGTGGTACTCCACTTGTCACTGCTTTGAGGTCAGATTTGGAGTCTGCAACTTTTACAGTGTGGGTTCTGTCAGTGAGCCAGTTGGCAACCCATCTTGTGACGTAGGGATTTATACCTAGTTTAGTGAGTTTAGCTATAATTCCAGAATGGTGGATGGTGTCAAAAGCCTTGGCTAGGTTAAGATAGGCTGTGTGAACCACCTTACCCTCATCCACGGCTTTGGTGACTGCCCCAAAGAAGTCCATCAGGTTCAGGAGGCATGATCTGCCTTTCACAAACCCGGACTGGGTGGGATTCAGAGTTTGGAGGTTACCAATGTCTTTGTTTGAGTTCCATGCTGATACGTTCCATGGCCTTGCAGATCAGGCTCGTCAGGCTAATAGGTCGATAGTTCTCGGGATCAGGGGTGGCTCCCCCTTTGTGGAGTGGGATAACTGTTGCTGTGCACCATTCAGTGGGCACAAAGCCTGATGCGAGGCTATTATTGAACATGGTGCTTAAGTAGGGAGCCAGTTTGTTCTGAAGTTCGTGTAAAACGCAGTCTGGGATGTTATCCAGTCCCATGGATGCTGTATTTTTGGCTTTAGAGAGTGCAGCTATTACCTGCGTAGTTGTGATTACAGGGACTCTGCATTCTTCCTGTAGAGATATGGGCCCTTTAAGGGGTGAGAGGGGGGTAAAGTTAGCACTGAAACGATCTGCCAGGATATTAGCAATATCAGTTGGTTTTGTAATTTTCGTGCCTTTGTGCTGTAACTCAGAGCAGATCTGGGTGTTGCCATCTAGATTCTTGACATA
The DNA here is from genome assembly GCF_019279795.1 of Protopterus annectens. NCBI lineage: Eukaryota > Metazoa > Chordata > Ceratodontiformes > Protopteridae > Protopterus > Protopterus annectens. The sequence continues at coordinate 743,826,887 of NC_056733.1, read as the reverse complement.
GCTATAGAATGTTTTGTGGTTGTCCTTGACTTTTGCGTAGTAACATGTTGATGTTTGTAATATTGACGTTTTGTTGTTGACGTTATATATATGTAAATGTGTGTGTGCCTATATATATATATATATATATATATATATATATATGTATATATATATGTGTGTGTGTGTCTGTGTAGTGAAGAGTCTGACAATTAGTGTTTTCTTTTAGACTTTTATTTAAAAAAAAAAGTAATAGTGGTCTGAGGCTCCAGGCCACATGCTTTGTGCATAGCTATGGTGCGATGCCTAGTGCAATAGATGCTGTCGCTCTGTCACATCTCTGTTACATAATCAAGCAAGCTTTATGTCTCACACAGCCTATGTATGGCTATGATAATTTGCCATTCTGTTGTCTTATAGTGAAGTATATACCTAACAGTTTGCCTTACCTCAGTACGTTTAGACTTGCAGTTTTACCTCAGATTACATGGGTGATGGAAGAGTGAGGTACTTATCCTGCCTAGTGTAGTCTAACATTTAAATGGGTAGGCTCACGTGTTTTATGCCCTTTTGAATGTTTCTGTGAATTCCTTCTCCACCACTCATTCTTGTAGTCCATTCCATAGGTCCAAAACCCTCTAATTAAAGAAATATATTCACAGATGCTAGGAGTAATTAGTTAGCTCTGGCAATCTGCAGCCTCTGTCTCACCCCCCACCCCCATCCTTCCTGATCAAGACAAACCCTTCACATTTCCCTGACATAATTTTCTGTGTCTATATCCTGTTCTCCTGTATTCTTTGGTGGTAAGTGAGGAGAGCTTTTAGCTTCTGTAGTGTCTGGTCATACTCATCTGGACTCCTTCCTTCAGCTTGATATTCTCCTTTTTGCCCACAACCCTCAAGATGTCACCTACCTATGGCTCATATTTGATCCATTATCTGTTTGCTTCTAGAGTCTGTACCCTGCAGGAACACTCCGATATTCTGTTGGGTGTTGCCATTGCCCTTGTTTGTTCAGTCCAGGTATGGCCAACACTACTGGATTCTTTTCTTCCTCTTTTGCCATCAGCAACTCTTCCCCCTAATTGATACTTCATACTTTGGTTGCTGTGATGCAGGTGCGATACTTTGCATTTGTCTTCACTGAACCTTAACTGGCACCTTTCAGCCAAAACTGGTCAGCTTTTCCATATCCTTCCACTTCCCCCATCCTTCACTGCTGCCTCTAACTTTGTCATCAGAGAAACAGTAGATCCTGCTGTGCATCCCTCAGCCGTATCAGTTGGATACACTTAGAGCAAGCCTTACACCACCAGTTCTCCTCACCTTGTTATGCAGTCTTACTAAGCTATGACAACAGAATGTTCACTTATGTTTAGTAACATGCCAAGGGATCAGCATGAAACTGGTGTCAACAAGTGACATAAACTGTCATAGACAGCCCTGTGTTCCTTGAAGTCAGATCTCTCATGGAGTCCATGGTCTCCAGTGGGGTCTTGGCCACTGGAGTGTGAATCACTCCAAGCATGCTCATCCATACTTTCTCCTGAGGAGCAGTGAGCTGGCAAAGCTACGTCACTCATCCCCCCCACCCCCAGATCCAAAAAGGACCTGAGGCACTATTTGAACTCTGGACACCTGGGTCATAATCAGATTTTTATCCCTCTAAAATTATTTTACCTTTGAAATAGTATTGTCTTAGTGACAGACTCATTTCAGTGTTGTAACTCACAGGGCATTTTTGTTGAAATAAAAACATCACAATGGTCATGCAGCAAATTTCAGAAAATGATCCCTCCCTTGCACTGTTAATTGTAAGTTATTACTGACCAGTTATTATTTTTCCTTTTATGTTACATAGTATGAGCAGTATGGGCAGCAGACGTATTTTGTCCCTGACATTTCTTAAGTGATATATGATTACTATGATATTGTAAAGGAGCTGACACATACAGGTGGCTTTTACTTCTTTACAGTTCCTTTTGCACCATAAAAAAGGAGGGGTTAGGTTTGGCATAATGGTTAAGGTGCTTGACTTGCAAACACAAGGTGCAGGGTTTGATTCTCAAGTGGGATAATCAAATGGGATAATTGACTGGGCTTAAAATGGCTCAGAAGGGCAGCTAGCCTAAAAGTAATCTATGAACCTATAAGCAAAAATGTTCATGTAGGGACCTTTGTAAAACTGGAAATGAGTATTAGAAATGAGAGTACTCTGAAGTACCTTTGCTTCATTAAGTTTTCATCCATCCACCTAACCATCCATTTTCTGAACCACTCTTCTGTTAAAGGTAGAGATGGTGGCAAGCTGAGCAACATAGTGTGCACTTAGTACCAGAACTTCCAAAAAAAAACAAAACGAAGATAGGAACTCCAGGAACCACAATGAGACAATATTTTTTGAGCGCTTTCTTAAACATTTATTATAGTGAACTTCTTCAGAAAAAGAAGAGACTACCCAAACTCTTCTTTTATAATTGCTATGAAGGAAATGATGTCATAAACATGAGTAAATTGAATAAATCGTAAAACTTGTATATACATTTAAATGCTTTAAATAATTAAAACCCATTAGATGTACCCATGTGGTACAACTTTTAAACACTTATTAAATACAACTACATAATGTCAAAATGAATTTGTATCACTTTTTTTATGTATGTGTTCAAGTATGCTCACAATGGTTTCATTTGAACCTTTGAAAAGTTTGAAAAGTTCAAATAACTGAAGAAGTTCACTATAATAAATGTGAAAGAAAGCGCTCAAAAAATATTGTCTCATTGTGGTTCCTGGAGTTCCTATCTTCGTTTTGTTCATTTTGTATCTCTGTTGAAATGTGAGCAATACACTGAGTACAGAAGGTTTTAAAAATTATACTGGACTCGTACAACTGCCAAATGCACTTAAATGTGAAGTAACTGTTAAGCAGATTTATACATTCTGAAAACCATTTACTCAGTAGAACAGGTATGATGGCACATTCACATACATAAAAGTCTATGTTTTGTGGGGGTTCCTCAGAGTTGTTCTGTTTTGAGTCCAGACTTGTTAGTAGACACTTTTGCAAATGTTTGTTACTATGTCTGCATTTCTGTAGCTTATTTCAGTGGAATGTTGGTCCATACAGCTTATATGACCATGTAATTGAAGTCTGATTGCGTAATAGCATTGCTCATCACAGTACAAATGTCACATCGTTTTTAAAAATGCTTACATGTTGTAGCAAGATTGTAATAATGTAGACAGAATTAGTTCATTACAAGCTACAGTACCACAGTGCTGTCGTAATGAGGGCAGAGTAATAGCTTATATTTAGTAAACTTAAAGTACCATAAAGCAACCTACAGTGGCAATGGCACAGTAGCTAGAGTTAGTTGTAACAGTTCCGCAATCACACTTTTCTTCCTCTGTGATGTTTATACCTCAGTGGTACTCTGATCAGCTTCTGCTTTCCAGAAAGTTACTCGCCTGGGCCAGAAACACTTTGTCATGTTGTGAGGTAGAGAAAGGCAAGCTCAGAAGAAGAGATCTGGCATATTAAATATAGCTGGGGAGATGACAGGTTAGCTCTGGTTGTGGGAAAATTCTCAATGTTTCTCTGGCAATTACTTATTAACCCTCCTCACTGCTGGTTCAGTGACTCATGCATGCTAATATCCATGCACCAACCCCAACTGTAGCACAGAGTGATGCTTGACAGAAAACAGTGCATGCCTCATTCGTATGCTGCTAATGATTAATAATGTGATGTTTGATAGGTATTACACAGCACTGCAGACCAGACCAATAATTTTCCTTCTATGTGGGTGCATCAACAGTAGCTACTCACTCTAATCCACTCCTTGTCCAACATGTACCTTCGCACACCTGGGCAGTACTCAAATCCGTGGCATTATGATCACTGTTAAGGCTTTATCTCTCTGTGTCACATAACTGCTACCTAGTCATACTTTTCTACTCGCTGAACTCTGCATGATCATATATTTTTTTTCTGCATCCTGAAGACTCTCACCTCAAAAAGTCTGCAGTGATGTCTCAAATAAATATCCCAAATTAATGACTTGTAAGAGCACTGCAAAAATCCTAAAAGAAGTGTACAACATTGCGTAGTAGTCTAATTTTAAAGGCCTAGGTGTGGGAGGCATATAGCTACTTGACCACCAAGAAATGCAGCTTATATATATTGCACAATTTTATAACCATTGCACTGCTAAGTTTATTGGAAAAATAATATATATATATATTTTTTTTAATTTTATTTTATATTTGTTGACCAGGATAGTCCAACTGGATAGATGTCCATTTTCAGAGGAGGCCCAGGGAGAAAAGCTCCAAAGGTGGTTACATATGCAATCATCACATTGTACAGATAGAACAAGAGTCATAATAACATAGTACAAATAAAACACACTTTACAGACTCAGTTAAATTTGTACAGTCTCACAAACTTCTAATCTGGCTTAACAAATAAAAACACAGTTGAGTTCCATTTATAAACATAGTATTAGTACACTAGTATGAATAATGATTTAGTCAGGCTTGGAGCAGGAACATAGCCAATGAGACCTGAAATACTCCTTGAGAGCTTTTTTTGAATTGAGAGATAGGGTGGTATCTAGGGTAATGTTAGCAGGAAGTGAGTTCCAAGTTTTGCCAGCAGAGTTGGTGAACAGGAAGCCTCTGGCTGAGTTGTTGGATTTGATGGTTTGCACTACCAGTCTATTAGATGAGCGGAGTTATCTGGGGTTGGAGTGGGGATAGATGATGTTTTTCAGTGCAGGTGTATTTTCTGGTTGGTTAAGTGCTTTGTGAGCCACAGTAAGTTGATTATACTGAATCTGCCTGGGTAGCTCTAGCCATCCAAGATTATTTAGGTTTATACAATGATGCGTTCTATAGGGCAGACCAGTGGCAAATCTAGCTATGTTATTATAGCAGCTTGCGAGTTTGTTGAGATTAGTTTTATTTAGGTTGGCAAGTAAAGGGGAAGCATAGAAGAGGGTAGAGAGTAGACGGGAGTGGGGAGTGGCAGTCCTAGCAGGTGGGGCTAGGAATGGCTTTATCCTAGATAGTGAGCCCAGTTTTCTGTTAATAGTTTTGATAGTTTTGTTAACATGCACATCAAACTTAAGATTGTTATCTACAATAACTCCTAGGAGTTTTGTATGGGCATCTGGGGACATTATGGTACCATTATTAGACTTAATGGAGAGAGAGAGCGCCGAGGATCTTTGGGTGGGGGAGAAAAGTAGGAGCTTTGTTTTGTTAGGATTTAGAATCCGACAGCGAGCGGCAAGTCAATTCTCAACTAGGTTCAAAGTACTCTGAGTAATTGTTAGCAGCTCTGTTTGTAAGGTGCCAGTGCAGATCAACGTTGAGTCGTCTGCATATTGAATGCAGTTAGCTTTAGGGATGACAGTGTGGAGGTCATTAATAAAAATGGAAAACAGAAGTGGTCCCAAAATAGACCACTGGGGGACACCTAGGGTGTTGGGTAGGAGGTTTGATAGTTTGTTCTGCCATAAGACGGCTTATTGTCTACTGTGCAGATAGGATTCAAGCCACTGGAGAAAGTGATTGCCTAGAGACATTGTTGCCAGGGTGTTGATAAGAAGATGGTGGTTAACCATATCAAAAGCCTTGGACAGGTCCAAAAAGAGGGCTGAGGATAACTTGTTGTTGTTCCTGTTGTAGTTTATTGCATTAGAGAAAGTGAGAAGGGCTGTGGTAGTACTATGATGTGGCCTGAAGCCATGCTGAGAGTTAGCCAGTAAGTTGTTTTGGGTTAGAAAGTACAGAAGTTGTTTATGGATGCATTTTTCCATAATTTTTGCCAGAAGTGACAAGATGGCTATGGGTCTATAATTAGATAATTCAGTAGAGTTACCACCTTTATAGCGGGGTATGACATGAGATATTTTCCAGATAGAGGGGACTGAAGCATCTGATATGGACCGGTTAATTAGAATGGAAATTGGGTATGCTACGGTATCTGCAGCTTTTTTCAAATATTCAGCGGGGAGAAAGTTAGCAGCTAGGGTAGTAGGTTTTAATTTTTCGAGTAGAGATTGAATAAAAGATGTAGAGACTGGTTGGAAGCTAAAGGAGGGCTGGGTGCTGGGAATGCTATCCAGTGGATTAGAGGAGTTAAGGGGTAATTGGCTAGCAAGGGCTTGGATAGTTTCAGTAAAGAAACTATTAAAGGTGTTAGCAACATCCACTGGTAGTTTATCAGTAGAGGCTGAGGGAGGTGGAGTGGTGGTTTGACCTGGGTACAGTAATTTATTTATCCCTGCCCAGAATTTTTGAGGGTTATTTTGGTTTCCTTTTTGGAGATGGAAGTTGTAGTTTTTTTATCTAATAGAATGGATCATTTTGTCTCATTTCTTAGTTGTCGAAATTTGGTTTGATCTAGAGTGTCTTTTGTAGCATGCCATGTTGCCCATGCCTTGTTTCTGACTATGATTTTTTATTTGGTTTCTTCAGAGAGCCACGGGGCAGCGTTTGTATGAGAATCGAGGATGGTAAGGAATTTATTGTTAAAGTAGGCGACAGCTTCATCTAGGGGCAAGTGTTTTAGGGCAGACCAGTTTCATGTCTTAAGTTCATCCTGAAACTTACTACGATTGAAGCTTTTACTATTTCTTATTGTTCTATACATAAGCTGATGGGAGTTATAAGATTTGTGCTTGCAGATAAAGGTGAGAAAGTGATCACTGCGGTCATCGGGGATGGCCCCCGATGTATATATTTGGTGGTGGCTATTGATTAGTATCCAATCCAGTATACTATCTTTTTGGTTAAGTTTCCCTATCCTGGTGGGGGTGGATATGATCTGTGTGAATCCATACAGGTTTACATGGGTGGTAGGAGATTGAAAGGAACAAGTGTTCCAGTCCATGTTAAGATCTCCAAGTACTATGGTTTCTTCTGGATAGTTAATAGCTAACCAGTGGAGGATGTCTTCTAGGGTATTGGTATTATTCCCTGGGGGAATGTACATGCAGACTATATTTATGCATTTGTTTTTGTTAATTTGGAACTTGGTAGGAATTATTTCTGCTTTATTGACCTGGGGTGGTTGAATGGGGTCTGAGGTAACATTTAGTGTAGATTTGAAGAGTACAGCTACCCCCCCCCCTCCTTTCCTAGTAGACCGATTGAGTCTAAGTGTATTATACCCAGGTGGTAAAATTTCATTATCTGAGGTTGATGCTTTTAGCCAAGTTTCAGTTAGGCATAGAATATCAGGGGAATGGACTTATAGGAGGGCATGTAAATTATGTACTTTATTTATGCTACGAATATTTAGTTGGCAGACCAGGAGGGAGTTGGGGTACTTATTAATTGATAGTGATTTAACTGGGTTAGTTACATATGTTGTTGCCCCATCTAGGGTGAAAGGGCCAGGGTTTGGGTGAATATCTCCATGCATTGCAAGGTTATAGCGTATATTTTCTATAAACTTCAGGATTTTGTTTATAAGTCATTGATAGTGTTTAGATTTTAAGCTGTTGTGTCTGGGTTTAATAGGCTGATGGTGTATTGTGGTTAAGGAGTTGGTTATAGGAGTAACTAGTGGGTAACCTGTCATATTTGATACAACTGACATTTTGGGTAGTGAAATCCTAGATAATACTGATTTTCATAAGTGGAGAGGAAATATGGAATTAACATGAGGAATAGCAGAGTGAGTAGTGACATTGCTTTGGATGGTAACATAGTTAGAGGCTAGATTAGTGTTGTAGGTTTAGGCCCCTCAGGATATTGTGGCTGGATATTAACTACTGGGGGTGAGGGGTGGGGGCTGGAATAGTGTAAGCAGTACAGTACTGATTGGTTCAGATAGGAGAAAATGGAGGGGTGAATGAGGGATGGGTTAAGTTGAGTAGAGGATTCTTGATTAGTTCAGCCAGAGGGGGTGTGGTATAGTGGCTATAAAACTAGCCACAGTGGGGGCGGGTGGTAATTGGGGGCATGGAGAGTTGCAGAGCAAGCCCGAGCAGGGCTTAACCACACACAAGGATCTTGGAACCTGCAATTAAAGGTAAGTATGCTTAGGTTTCACAAACTAGGCTTTGAATGCTTAATTTTATTGTTTAAATTGTAAGTCAGGGGTATGTATTATTTTCCTTTTTTAACTTACAATTTTTTTATTAATTTTGGGGAAAACTCTGTATTTTGCTTCCAATTTAGATGTAATATATGGGGGAAACTCTGTATTTTGCTTCCAATTTAGATATAATATATGGGGAAATATATGTTAGGCATCTAGCATTCCTACTGTGTAGTTTTAGGGGTTGGTACTGTAATTGGGGCTAGGTAATAGTGCTATAGACTCAGATCAGCAACTGTGGTATTCACAGAGAGATTTAATGAATATTAACCTTAGCAGGGCGTTTCATCATATTCAAATATTGAATGTTTCTGTTTAAGAAATTTATTTCTCAGTTTATTGGGATTGTTTGGCACTGAAGTTGAAATTAACTATGTGAATTTTTATGGTTACTTCTAGTTACACCATTTCTAATATGTATTTTTGTTAAATGACTGCGGTGGTGGTGCTGCGGTAGCGTTGTCGCCTCATAGCAAGACGTCCCATTCGATTCTCAGCTAGAGCGTCTTCTGTGTGGAGGCATACGTGAATGGGGCATGCCTTTGTTGAAGGTTGTGCGTCAGGGCTGGTAACCCAGTATGTAAAAATCCACTACCAATCATTAGCGGACTGGAGTTCTGCTGTGGCGACCCCTAACCGGAAAAAGCCAAAAGACACAAACAAACATTAGACATTTTCAAATGTAACTTCATGTGACTATGTAAACAGCAGAGAATTGTTTACTGTCATTATACGGGCAATAAGGAGTCACAGGATGCTATTAACAAATACAAATTAAATATTTAAAGAGAGATCAAGTATTGTCTGGTCTTTCAGTAAGGGCTCCGTATCAAAAATCCATTTCTGAAGAGTGATACAAGTTTTAATTTTCATGAACTCTTTATGAAGCTTTTCTGAATACATTCCATATTTGCTTTAACTTGTTGCAAGGAACATGTTGTACATGTAACCTTTCAGAACTTAGAAGCTATCGGCAACACTGCAGAAGATACATAATTATCAAGCCACCTTTCTTTTTAAGGTATATTTGCTTTGTAAAAGAATGTCATACATGATGGGATCCAAGTCTGCAGGAAATTGCTACTGGTGAACTGTCTCTGCTAACCCTCTTAGTCTAGATGGCTGATTATGTTTTAGGGTGTGTCCCTTCTAAGAAAGAAGGCAGGTCCACATAAGGATTTTCATAGTCTTTTTGGACCTGAACATTATCTTGAAAGCTGCAAGTTTCATCATGGCTGTACTCCAAAAAGACTTAGAAGGCAGCATTTTAGCAAAACTGTTTTGACAGGAGGTGGCCTTACTTTTACAACCATAGTGCCTTACAGTTCACAGCCAACTAAGATGTTCCATATGAGGAACAAATGGAGATCTGACTTAAGGAGAGGGCAGTCTAGATTTTGGGAGATGTGATTACGGTGTCCAACATCCCTGCTTGATTTGAGGATGCTGCTCCCAGTGAGATACTTTTGCATCTTTTGATCCATGAATTTCAGGTATCTGAGGCCTCTGATGAAGCCAGTTTAGAGGCCACCATGCCTGTGGATCAAGCCACAATCTGTTGAAACTGAAGACTGCCTTGAGGAATTCAGACCAGGTGTCGTGCTTTAGGTATCCATTATAAAAACTCACTTCATAGTGTCTGAAGTATAGGATGGTCAACCCACCAGTTTAATTAAGGAGATTCTCTTTGATAAAGACATGGAGGTCTGACAATTCATACCAAGATTCAGGCCTCTATTGCAGCTGCCCAGCCAAAGGGACTGAAAAGCTTAAACATAGGACTCCCATCCCTAGCTCCCTGCAGTTACTAGCAGGTTCTCTTCCCTCCTCCCTCCTCCCTGTCCAAGCTATTACCCATGAGTGGACCATCATGGCTCAAGGTTTGTTTTTCTTTTTTTTTTTATGTTCTGCAGTCTCTAACCAAGTACAGATCACCATTCAGTGTCCAAATTCCATTTTCCAAGAGAAAAAAGGAGTCCTTCTCAAAGTAGTGATAAGTCCATGGGAAGTCAGAGGGGTGAATTAGACATGTCTACCCCCAGGGTATAACTTTGATACTGAAGGCACCATGTCCTGTTTTTTGTCCATAGAGGAAATGCCATGTAGAGATGCTGTCTTTTTAGGATAAAACAGGACATCAAATGGGAATCCAAAAATGTATCATATGCTCATAGGTTCATATGTAGGTTCTAGACTGTTGGCCCAAGGGCCTAAGTAAGCCTAGCCAACAAGGTTCCCTGGCTTACGCTCCCCCAAGAAAGTTAATTTCCTGTGCCCCTGTCGAGCAGAGCCACAGAAGTGATCCCCTGGGTGTATTTCCTATTTCCCATCCACTCATCAAGATTTTTCTTGGAGTGTTAATGAGGAACTTTGCTTGACATAGATGGGTAGCTTGTTCCAGAGTATAGGGAGTCTCTGGTTCAGGAATCTAACCCTCCAGCATGTCCTGTTTATCGTGGTCACAAGGTTTAGGTCCCTAGAGTACGTAGCTCAGAGGGATTGGGATTTCTTAAGGTGCAGCATGTCCAACAGCTCTGGGTTTGATATAGCTTTATATGTTAGGCAGAGATCTCCTCAGAGTAGGCACTATGCTACAGAGTAAAGCTGGAGTTTTTTTGAGATGGTCAGTGTAGGGCATCTGTTTGAGGCCAGTAATCCTCTTTGTGAGGTACTTCTGTGGCCTTTCCAGCTGCTGCAGATGCCTTGTGAGGTACATTCCAAAAGGGGCGTTGTACTCTATAAAGGGTCTAATGAGTGCCAAGTAGATGGGAACAATGACCTCTTATTTCCTGGATGAGAACCCTTTTGTGATGAGGTGCGCCACATAGAAGGATTTCCTGACTACTGTGTCAATGTGATTATCAAAGGCGAGACTACTGTCCACCTGGGTCCCAAGGTCTCATCACCCATTCAGCGTTGAGAAGACTGCCATTTATGTGGTAGTTCATGGGTACAGAGTTTTTAACCAAAGGGGATGACAATGCACTTTTTGGCACTGAGCTTGAGGCCATGCCTCTGACACCAGGCATCTGACTCAGTGAGGCCCTTCTGTAGGATGTCCACATCATTTGGGGACTTGACTATTGCTCCTAGTTTGCAGTCATCTGCAAACTTTATTATCCAGAGGCTTTCTGTGTTAGCCTGTACTTCAGAGAAGTAGATACCAAACAGGAGAGGTCCCAGGACGGAACCCTGTGGCATCGCTTGTCACTGGTTTGAAGTCAGATTTGGAGTCTGCAACTTTTACAGTGTGGGTTCTGTCAGTGAGCCAGTAGGCAACCCATCTTATGATGTAGGGATTTATACCTAGTTTAGTGAGTTTAGCTATAATTCTGGAATGGGGATGGTGTCAAAAGCCTTGGCAAGGTCAAGATAGGCTGTGTGAGCCACCTTGCCCTCATCTACGGCTTTAGTGACTGCCTCAAAGAAGTCGATTGGGTTCAGAAGGCATGATCTGCCTTTCACAAACCCGAACTGGGTGGGGTCCAGAGTTTGGAGGTTACCAATGTCTTTGTTTATGAGTTCCATGATGATACGTTCCATGGCCTTGCAGACCAGGCTCATCAGGCTACTAGGACGATAATTCCCAGGATCAGTGGTGGCTTCCCCTTTGTGAATTGGGATAACTGTTGCTGTGCACCATTCAGTGGGCACAAAGCCTGACATGAGACTATGATTGAACACAGTGCTTAGGTGGGGAGCCAGTTCGTTCTGAAGTTTGTGTAAAATGCAGCCTGGAATGTTGTCCGGTCCCAAGGATGCTGTGTTTTTGGTTTTAGAGAGTGCAGCTTTTACCTGCATATATGTGATTACAGGGACTCTTTAGGAGAGAGAGAGGGGTAAAGTTAGCATTGAACCTGTCTGCCAGGATGTTGGCAATATCAGTTGGTTCTGTAATTTTGATGTCATTGTGCTGTAACTCAGAGCAGATCTGGGTGTTGTCATTGAGATTCTTGACATGGCTATAGAATGCTTTGTGGTTGCCCTTAGAATCAGTGGCAATTTTGTTTTCATAGCTAGCTTTGGAGAATCTTATAAGGGATCTCAGCTTCTTACTGAGGCTGACCAGGCAGCTCCTCCACTCATGTGATTTTACTTTCTTTTGCAACAGTTTCTTCCTTCTGTCATAGAATGTGTTTATGGCAGGGGACCACCAGATTGGCTTCCTTTTTTTGGAGGATAGCATCTTGGTTCTGTTTGGGATAACACGATCCATGCACTCGTGTAAGTCCTTATAGAGTGCATTTGTGTAGGATTCAGCAGTCGTAACTGCATTGTCCATCTGCATGGGTGTCATGAAGTTTGCCATTTCTGTCTTAAGACTGCTGGGACTGGACATCCATGGATGTATAACAAGTCCTTAGTCTTGAGAACTGTAGAGAAAGCCTCCTTAGTTAACTATGAGGAGCCAGACACCCAGCCTCCTGCCCCTAAATGCATGATAGGTTTTGTAAGGTCCAGAAGTTCCATAAGTTCCTTTATAAAAATCCTGTGGTATGTAAGACCAGTAGTGATGTCAATGGGTCCAGAGGAGGCAGAATTGGTTCCTACTCTTAGTTCTCTTCCCAGTGACAGGGAATACAGAGTACCGGATTGATTTGAGATGAAACTGTATACAACTGCCACTATTACTTTCAGAGCTATTAACTGTCAGACAGATGCAACTAAATTTCATCTTGCTGTCCTTGAGGAAATTGGTGAGATGTCTGATGTGGATCTGAGAGCAAAATTTCTGGACTTCAACATTAGTCTGTGGGCTAAGCATTCTGTCACTTGTAGCCATGATGCTATGAATGGTTGACAGCTACAGGGTTTATGATTAGGAGACATGCCTGAGTGAGGTTACGACTCCTGCCACAGGATGTTGAAGTGCAGCTCCTTTATGCATCCTTGAGAATGATCTGCTTTGAGAACCTTGTAGTGAAGCATTCAAAATGATAGAGGAAAGGGAGAAAGCTGTGCAGTTACTGGAACACCTTTTTCATTCCCCCATGCCAAGGTATGGCAGGAACTGCCTGTCATTGTCTGGGCCGTACTATCAAAGGCATGGAAAGGGCAACAAGGCTAAGGGTAAAATGAACCAGTGACAAAAAGAAAAAGCAGGTAAGCATGGAAAAAAAGAGTATCTGGAACCCCAGCCTCATCCAGCAAAGGGAACAGCCATGGCTAAATCAAGCCCCCTCCCCCAAATTCCCATCCCACCCTGAATTCTCCAAGGATAGCAGGAAGGGTAACCCTATATGTAAGAAATTGGGAAAGCATCACACAAGACAAATGGGTGCTGCAAATAAATTCTCAGAAGTACAAAATGGGTGCTCCAAATAATCTGATGGGTTGCAGACTTCAGTTATTAAGATATTTCTGCTGCCAGCACCCTCATTCCCTGAAGGAGTTGCACCCTATGTTACCTTGCATTGCAAAGCACCTAGAATGGTGGCCTAACACTGTCTGACAGAGCAAAAGGTGCCCTTCAGAGCCCCCACAGTTGGAAACTAACCGTGGAAGCTTCAGACTTAGCCTGGGAAGCACACTCAGGAGGCTTCAAAGTACAAAGCATATGGGCTACAGCATAAAGGAATAAGCACATAAATGTAAATGAAATGATGGCTTTAACCTAGGCACTGGAAGATTTCCCAACCATCTGGAAAAAAAAGGATTTTAAAAGTGGTGACAATGTTGCTGTAATGTGCTGCATCAACAAGAAAAGGGGATGCTTTTCCTATCCCTTGTGAATGCTGGCTTTGGCTGCCTGTGAGATAGCTCCCAGACTCCAGTGACCATAAAGCCAGTCTCATTTGAAATCGGTAGTGGAGCAGATAAGCAAATCAGCTACAGATCAGCGAGTGTGACTGTTACACAGGGACTTTTGTCTTCAGATAGCCAAATAGTGTGGTTTCCCAGAGACAGACCAAGTTGCTCCTCTGAGCAACAAATAGCTGAGGAAACACTGTTCCAGAGCACCACAAAAAGAAGGCTGGGTAGTAGATGCCTTCTATTTCATATAGACAGGTCCCTGTTTGCATTCTTTCCAACCTCACAAGCCCCAGCTGCCCAGGGTGATGCAGAAAATAAGGGGTGGAGGAGGGGCCATAGATGTTCCAGACAGCACCCTTTTGGCCTAAGCAGCATTTTTCCTCCCTCTTCATTCAGAGGTCTAGGGTGAAACTTCTCATGTTGCCTTTGTAAATGGACTTCCTCACTTAATACAAGAGGACGTTAATAAAGCCAGTCCTAAAGACTCCACAACTCACTGCCTAGATGACCTAACTCTTTTGCACTTTATTCAACAGTTCACTGATGACATGCTGATTACCATTACAGAAGCAAGGAAGCCTGCCACATGGAAATCCTACGTAGCCAAATGGAAGAGTTTTTTACTCTGATACTACAGAAAGAATCAGAACTCTCTTTACAGTACTATTATCCTTGATTCTGCAATGCTTAAGTAAACTGTTCAGTTCAGGTTCTGCATATACATTATAAAGGCACATCCATCAGCTATTTCAGCCTGTGTGGCTATTAATCCTCTTTACATCTCTGCAGTGTGTCAGACACTTCCACAATGAGGTCCTCCATTTCAGGCCACCTAGAAATATTCCAAAATTTGTGGAGCAAAAGCTATAAGTATTGTGATTCTTAGTCACTAGGTCTTAAGTTAGCTTATTGTAGAAGTCTGAAAAGGATAAACCTTATTTTATAGAAATTTGAAATTATATCTTGCAACCTTAAGTCTCTGCAGCTTTTCAGACACTCGGTACATCTTCCATTAGTGAGTTGTGTTACACTTTTCTTGGGATGAGAGGTTATTGGGTAGGTGCTTTAGACTGGATTTTTACCTCCAGTATCTTAACACTGAGAACTTAAAACTCATTAGCTTGTGCTATAATTTCAAAATTTTGTCTTGGAATAGATTATAGATATTTAAATAGCATATATTCTAAGGTTAAAGAGAAGTTGCTGAGTTAAGTGTGTTTCAGACTCTGTTGTGGAAATGTGGTGTAATGGATACAACTACAAAAGCATCCATGACCTGTACAATTATACATGCAGGCATGGCTGAGTAGCTTTTATAAGGACTCATTTGAGGACATTTAAGTTTACATTTTAGATGTTGTAGTCACTGAAAACTTCCTCTGTGGTTCTCCCTACTTGGATCTTTTAAGCACTTTAATGAGAAAGGCAAGCTGAGGGATCTACAGCAAGAGTACTACCAAATGTTCATTCCTTTCCAAGGAACTTTGTTTCTTCCATAAAATATATGGATGATTTGTCCGATAAGCTCCCTCTTCTAAATATTATAAATGATAACATCTGAAAATATGTCACTCCAGGTTATAGTGAAAATTATATTTTATTTCTTACTTGATATTTAATTTTGTACCAAATTGTTGGCATATAATACACTTTAGTAAGACATGTTTAAATGAGTACTTAAAGTGTTTAAATGGCAGTCTGCAAAAACAGCGGCAGCTATACCCAATACGTTTTAACCTTTGCAGTCTAATTATTTTAAGTTAATGCAAATATAGTAGGATGTTATTGCATGTCTTTGGTAATAATATCAGTGCAGCTAAATATTTCATAATTTCTGACGCTGCCAAAAAATACTGGGGCGGGTAATGTCCAGTTTCAGGGGAAGGTTTTTAAATATTACGCTAGGTTTTGCTTTTAAGTATTTTGAATAGTAGTCTGGCATTGCTGAGTTAACGTAACACTGCATGACTGTGTAGTAAGTAAGACATTCTGCATGGGACTGAGTGAAAGAGACGCATTCTACAAAATTCTGCATAGGTATATTCAGTCGGTCCAATTGCTTTACAGCATTTTAGCGATCAGGCTTGTTTCTATTAGTATATGCTGGATCTACAATGGGCATGTTGATTGGCCTGTTCAATCAGCATACATGTTTTTGAATGGTAATGACCATTTATTGTGTATTTTTCAGCTATTATATATACACTGTATTTGGGAATAGCTTAAGCAAAATAAAATCATTACATGTCCTGGCTGAATTATTTGAAATGCTGTTCACAGATACCCTCGCTGTTCACTGCTGTTTGCTAATAGGTGTTACATTGTATTCATAATGCGTCCCTGGTATTTAAAACTTATACACAAAAAAGCCATCTTATGCATTTCTTAGTTTGTTTGGTGTCATTTATATCAATAAGGAGAAAAAATAATAATGGCAAATCTGATTGAGCTCAGCTGTAGAGTAGTAGTGGTTTTGAATGTACCGAAAAGATGGATCATTTCTGAGAAAGAAGCTAGCTTGTTAGCAAATATTAAGTGAAGAGGATGTTGGAGTACTTTAAGCATTCATTATTAACTTTAATGCTTGAATTGCTTTCCAGAGGTTGGAGCAATATGAATTTCTTGAGAAACTCTACTGTAGGCATACATTTGTGAATTGACCTAACTGAAAAAATCCAAAGCTGAGTATTATTAGAAGTCGTAAAAGGCTGAGATGTCTAACAACTTATAGCTTTGAAATCATTTAGAATAGAAAGCTTTAAGTCCTACTTTTGCCTTTTGGAGTTGATATCGAAGGAGAAAATAGTGGAGCAGGTTAACACTTTCAATTGTCTGGGAGGTGTGATTGAGGAGAAGGGAATGTGATGCCTGTGCAGACTGTAATACAAAGGATTTGGTCTACTTACCTGTATGTGATTTTTGTGGTGACCATTTAATTGGTAAAACAAACAGATGCTTTAGGGATTGCATTACAGAGCATATTTATGCCATCAGTAAGGATGTGACCCTAGGAATGCACTAGTGAGGCATAATGCGAAATAAGGGATATCACATACTTTTAACCTTTTAATGCTAGAGAAATATCGATCTATCATAGGAGGAGGAGATGCTAAGACTCAGACTGAATATCTAGAGTTAAAATTGATTCTTATTTTAGCTGTGAATAGGAGCACTGAGTTGAACGGTAATATCCCTTTAAAACCAGCCCTTAAGTTAAGGAGGTTGAGATATTGATTAATTGATTGTATTATTTAAATCAGATGTGTGATTATTAAGTTTAAATCTGATGAAACAACTTTGTTGTGAAAGTGCTCATCTATTGTATTTGACTTTGATTTTATTAAAAGTTTGTTTTATTAATAGTGGTCTCCCGCCTATGCTGACTTCATAGTTTAGAATTTTTCACAAGGGGAAAACTGCCAAGCTGTGCTTCACAGTACCAAACTTTTTGAATTGTTGCAATCATGCAGGGGAGTGATCCAAACACACCTACACTTACAGGTGTTATCTGTGTTAACATAGTTTTTAGTGACTGTACCTTCATTTTAAGACTTGGTTTCAGTGATTGTATCCTATCAAGGATTATCGGGCTATCTAAATGAGAGACAGTTCACAATTTATTTTAATCAGAATTCTTTTTACGATTTAACAGTGAGGCCATGGAATGGTGAATATTATGATTTTTTAGCCATTATATGGAAAATGCAAGCTATAGCCACATGTAGTTTGTTACTCAATATGGTGATTTGGAAATTAAACAGTAATGTAGCCAAGTTAAATACAAGTGAAAAGTAAATGAAGGGTTATTTAAGACTTGATTTTAACACACCTGATAACTGGACAGTTATTTTCATAAAATAGTATTTAAGAAACAGGATTAAATCTTAGCAGATTTGTTAAAGAAGATGTCAAATGTTTTTTATACAGGGTTTTAGAAGGATAAAACTTGGCCTGCATTAAAGAATCTACTTCCAGAAGATGTGTGTTAGTTGATGAATTGTCTTTTGAAGATGTGCATTTACTGAAAAGACTGGAGAGCCAGAATTGTAGTACTAGGGATTTCATGAATGTTGACCTGATGTTTGGCACTGAATCACTGGTTTTGTACCTCCATCTGTTAGTTGTCATTTGGTTGTATTTTTATGCAAGGTGATCATTTTGTTGCAAGACTTAAACTGGGACACTTGAGGGCCGCCCCAAGAAGCCAGGTCTGCAGTCCCATTCTCCTGGCCCCCATGGGAGTGGAGATAGGGCTGCCATTTCTTTTCACACCGGGGCCAGCAGGTTGGCCTCCCGTCCTTTACCCAGCACTGTGGGGATGCCACTCTGTGAACGGCATAACCCAGGAGGCAAGAGGCCACATGCCAGGAGGCTTGAAGCGATGCACATTCGTCGGTGTCTGGCACCATGGGGGAGAAAGTCTGAGGCGTGCTGCAAAACGCGCAGAGATGGCGGACCCAGGACTGTCTCCGATGCGATTTTGAAAGCCCTAGGTGCAAGGCAAAGGGGAGAACCAGTGTCACAGAAGTCTGCATGAGGGACTGTCTGAGGCTTTGTGGCCTAGAAGAGTTCCATGAGGCTAGGAAGATCCCCTGAGAGGCTCCAAGAGCATGTGCAACACTGCATGATTTGGCAGCATTCAGGAGTTATGTAACTCTAGAAAAGAGCTCTCTCTCCTGGGTAGAAGTTTAAGCCTGGAGGGAGTCCATCCCAATGGAAGTCTGGAAGGGAGAGAGAGGTGGAAAGTGACTGGGACAGGACAGCTCCCACCTGGGTGAGGGGGTATGGACCACACCCCCTCTGGGAAGGAAGTCTGGAAGGGGTAGAGAGGGAGAGAGTTACATGGCTGGGTGAGGGGGGTCTGACGAAGCTCCCCACAATGGAAGTCCTTAAGTGAGTGACTGGCGGACAGCAGCAGGGCCTGGAGAGCTCCTGCCTTGGTGAAAAGGATCAGGCACAGCTCCCCATGATGGAAGTCCTTGATGAAGCCCCAGAGCAGATGGCGGAGGGGCCTGCAGAGCTCCGCCAGGGCGAAGGCATCCAACTTCACCCCATAACTGACGGCATCCTTGAAAAATCTCAAAGTCCCCAGAGCTGCTCTGGATGGGAAAGCAGGGGGACTCTGCAGCCTTCATAAGAGTGGATCTCCCTCCTCAGCAGCTGAGGTGAGTTCTGGAGGGGTGGACGGGATCAGAGGGAAGCTCCCCTGAGAAGGTCCAAGGACATGAGCGATCCGACATGATTTGGCAGCCTGCAGGAGACATGAAGGTGGTGAAGTCCCTTGGCATGGGGGGGGGCTACGACTGGGGAGAGTCTCTTGGCCAGTTCGAAGGGGAGACCTGTAGGAGTCAGCCCTGACAGAAGTCAATAAGGGTGCACCAGGCAGGTGGGTGTGGGGCCTGGAA
This sequence comes from Protopterus annectens, assembly GCF_019279795.1. Lineage (NCBI taxonomy): Eukaryota > Metazoa > Chordata > Ceratodontiformes > Protopteridae > Protopterus > Protopterus annectens. The sequence continues at coordinate 743,807,631 of NC_056733.1, read as the reverse complement.
AGCTCCTGTCTGAGTGAGTGGGGTCAAGCAGAGCACCCCACAACAGAAGCCCTGGAGGGAGTGACTGATGGATGGTGGCAGAGCATGGAAGGCTCCTGCCAGGGTGAAGGCATCCGACCTTACCTCATACCCAGTGATATCCCCAAAAAAATCACAAAGTCCCCAGAGATGCTCAGGATGGGAAAGCAGTGGGACTGGCTGTCCCTGGAAGCCAGGTCACCATTCACACGGAGTGGTCTAAACTGGGACATTTCTGTGTCCCAAAGACAATGTTCAGGATTCCAGGACAGAGACTTCCAAACTGGGTCTGTCCGGGAAAAACTGGGACTGTTGGTCACCTTGATTTTATGCCATGTGGCTTATGTTTCCAGTAGAGTTACATGTGGCATGCATTTGTATTCTTTGGGTTTTTCTTTAAGCATTGTATTAGTATGGTACTGCCATACAGTGGTGAAAAGGAGTTATAATCCATGGCTCGACTTAAAGCTGTACTTCGTGTTTGAATACAGACTGACCCAAACTGCAGGACCTAATTAGGTCAATGCTTGAGATGGTATGAAAAGTACTTAATTGAAATAAACATAACTGGTGTGCTTGTGTAAAAAGCCCTCCTGTTTCACTTGGTTAGAGCAAGAGCTGATGATTTTTATCATGTTCTTGTGGAATCTGGTAAATATGAAAATGGTGAAACAAAACTAATTGCTTATTTTCAGCCTGAAATAAAGACTCAGTTAAAGATGTATGTGTTCAGAAAAGCTTTCCAAATGTCATCTGAAACTCTTGATGCATAAACATGGCTTAGAATGCTGACTTTGTGTGATTTTAAATATGTTAATAACAGTGATAAAATGACTTCACTTACAACTCTTAATGTTTGAGCTCATAACACAAATACTCAGCATCAGTTTCTAATATTACAAACACTTGAGTAGTTAAGTAGTTAGAAGTTTGTATAACAAATAGTTACACTTGTTGACAACATGACCAAATGAAGCATTTTTGGAAAACCATTTTGCCCTCTTTAATATTTGTCACTGCACCATGTACTTTGTGTATAGTCACCCCCTTCAATACTGAAATGCCCAGATCAATTCAGGATCTGCCTTCTGTCCCATGTAAACCTGGCTTTTCAGTGAAGGATAGAATGCCACCCCACAGCAGATAATGCAGGTCTGAATGTTGTCATGGTATTCTCAAAACTGAATCTGAAGAATATTCCCTGCAACCACTGGACAACTACAGGAAAAGAAGGGAACCATGACTACAGAACACCCAGGTTGGTTGGTAGCCAGCAATACTGCATTTTTTCTGCAAGCTTCATAATGTGTCTTCACAGAAGAGAGACTGACAACAGTATTTAGCACATAGCATTTCTTTGGGGGTGTAAGATCACAGCAACCAGGAGAATTTAGTACAGCACTGTTTTTCTACCCAAGAGAGACATCATTCTCTAACATACCTGACTATGTCTTTCTGTGATTTCTTGATAAACTCGTTTGAAATGCTGAATGTAGAAGATCCATAGCCTGTGACTCTTAGTGTAAGTCAATGTATGTTTATGAAAAGCTTGCAGCTGCACTTGCATTAAACATGAACATGTTCACCTTGTTGCTGAGACAGTTTAGGCTAAGTCAGATTAATGTCTGTAGTAACTTGTCTCTTGGTTTAATCTGCAACATTTTGACCAGTTATGCATTCTGCTGTTAAAAAAGGGAGTACTGTAGTGTTCTTACTGTGTGGATTCGCTTTAGATGCAGATGCTGTTAATGTTCAGAGACGTGTTACACTAATCCAGTTAAGTCTTCCTTTAAAATCGATAACAGTTCTGCAGTTTATTACGCATGTTAATGCCATGCATATGTGCAACATTTATTTGTCAAGTAGTTGCATCTGTTGCCATATGACTTATCAGTAAACCATTCAGTGTTTCCCACGCAGTTCTGAGTGGTGTGTTGTGCTCTGTGGTCATTTCTTTAATTATTGTATTAGGATAATACCACCAGAACTGCAAATGAAATTAATAGGTTGTTAACCGCATAGCCAGTATCCACATAAGAATAATTTTTTTGACAGTTACATGTTATTAATGTTAGTATACATAAACATGCCAGCAATTAATTCACTTTCTACAATTTTCAAACCCTCAAGCAGCAAAAAAGCTTAATGTAACTGAACAAAATGTTTAATAATGGAAAGATAATAAGAAAACACTTTTTTCTTTTTTGCTAATTAACTTAGACATTTCAAACATATTTTACATTCTGTCAGTTTAGCCTCTTCTCTATCTTAGAAAGTAACTTATGTTTACAAACTCAAGTCCTCAGTACTTTTCTATGTCTACATAGATTGCTTGATTTTTGACAGCTGCTTAACCCTGCAGATGGCCTTTACTCATTCCCACCAGGACAATGGAATACACTTTGCAATGCTATTTCCTTGTTAGTCCCTCATGGCAATTCTATCTACTCTTTGTAAATGTCTTCATCTAAATATCTCATCCAGGGGGACCATGTATTCTAGTAAGCTTGCCTCCTCCTTGACTTGTCACTCTCTTCATCACCTGTCAGCTCTGCATCAAGTCTTTAAATTTGCCAAACTCTGTAGGCTTGTTTTATTACATGCAGGTAGAAATTTAATTTTTGGCTAGTGTCATTATATGACGCATCAAGACCTCCTCATCCTCCATTAATTTTTGCATTTCATCTATTAGACAACAGAAATGAACTCATATTAATCTCTGTATTCCTTGAAACTCTTCTGTTATCTCCTGCAAGTCCATTTTGAATCTGCACAAGCCCATAAAATATATGTCTAATCACTTCCTTGCCTTCCGTTGCACCTCCAACAAACTTCACTCACTCCCAGGAACATCCTGGTTAATCTGGCAGGTATATAAAAATATTTATGCAAGTGTCTCCATCCAAAAATCGTAAAGTTGTGTGACTGGATAGCAAACATTTTCTATGACATAGCAACTTATTTATTTTCCCATTCAACTCCATGTCCCACATATTTCTGAACATGCCAAAGCCCATGGGTGCCGGAACCATAGAACCAGAGGGAGGGGAATCCCCCCACTTTTACAGCTGCAAGACCTGTCTGGAAAAATTAATGAAGTGGAGTTTTTACGCTAACGTGGATTTGCACACGGAAGTTTAACTAACTAAACTAGCTGTCATTGTTCTCTTATTTCTCTGTGGTACAGGAGTTATGCTGCCGCTGTTCCGTTGGTGTTGCCAGAGCCAAAGTCATGCCGGTAAGGAGAGTTTACTTTTATTTGTAGGAGTTATGCTGCTCCCCTGTGTTTGTGTGTGCGCGTGCGTGCACACAAAATGCCCCAGTTAGGTATACCTGGTGGTTAGTGTTACTCAGACTCAAGAGCCTGAATTCTCTACACACACCATGTGATTCAGGGATTTGAATCCATAGCTCTCAACTGTCCAGATTTTCACAGAATATTTTGCTCATACTTTTGGTCTGTACCTCTTAAAATTTGTGGTTTTCTGGCAAATTAGTAAGAACTGAATTCAGTAAATAATGATAGCCCTTTACATTTCAGTCTTCCTATCTTTAAGGAAACACATGGTATCACAAAACACTTTATTTTAGCAACTTTCTCAGATTATACAAGCAATATTTAAAATGTGCCCCCCCCCCCCAAATAAATTTTGACTTTTTCCAGATTTCTTGTGCTGCGAAGTTGAGAGATTTAGTTGAATGTCAAGTGGATTTTACAAGGAGCTGAGAGCTTCAGGGGAGAGAAGTTTAGTGTTATTTATGCTAAGTTGTTTGTATTGTTAGTAGCACAACAGGTAGTATACTTGCTTTTGATGCAGAAGGCTGTGGATTCTACTCCCATAGTATGCAGATGGATTGCTGATACTGTACTGTGTTGTACTTTAAAGGGAGTAGATGCTGCAGTCCTATGAATGTTCTCCTTTGGAGAAGGTACGTAGGAACTACGAACCTGTCATCAGTTTGTTTGCCATCCTTTCCCTATTGCAAAATTACTAGCTTATTTTTTTAATGTAGCATAGGCAATTTATTCTTCAAGGGCAACAGGCACTTTATTTGTAGATGAAACAATGAAATATAAAGGTGTTTGCTAGCAACACCCTCTTCATTAGTTACAGATCCCTTAATGTAGAATTATTTAGATGATTTACTTCTGCAGAGATTTTGCATATTTACTGATATTATTGGTGGATTGTAATGACAGAAGTTTGAGTGTCTATGGTTGAAATTTTCTGAAATGGGTAGTTTTTTCATTATTGGTTCATACATTATGTTTCATTGCTTACTAGAAGACTGTTCCAAACTACAAATATAAAACACATTCTAACAAGTGGTACTTTATTACACAAGGAATATAATTTAATACAATCAGGTTAATAGAACCAGGAAGGTGAATCAAAGAACGCAAACATGCATGCTTGCTCACAGGATGCAGGAGATCAAAACAGGGAAAGAGACCAGTCACCAATGGAGTCCACCAGGGTTCGGTGCTGAGACTTTCTCTGTTTGGTATTTCCTTTTACTTTTGAGATGTATATGCCAAAGTGGCCGACTAAGTCTGAGATGACTGCAAACTAGGAGCATTTATTGAATCCCCAGATGACTTAACCATCATGCAGGAAGGTTTGTCCCAAACAGTAACTGGTGCCAGAGTCATGAATTGAAACTAAACTCCAAGAAATGCACTATTGTATCCTTTGGGAAGTCATCTAATGCAGGGAACTGCCAAAGTGACAGTGCCCCCTGAGAACTGACCCAGTGTTTTGGCATTTGAGAACTTGTGTGTACAGTGACCTAACTTTTGATCAGCATGTGCTCAGAGTCATAAGAAAGTATTTCTATATTGCACAGCTTATAAACAAACTGATTGTGACTGGATCTAGAGATGTTATTGTCCCCCCCTTTGCAAAGCCCTCATTAGGTCAATAATTTTGTATAATGCCCACTTTGGCATATATCTGTCCAGACCCATGCAACAATTGGAATACCCACAGAGATGCCATGCTAAAGGGATACAAGTCCTAAAGAAGAGGTCTTGCATGGACAACCTCAAAGATTTATCACTATACTCATATCCTTCAGAGTAGTTCCGCGGTGGTGCAGTGGTGGCGGTGTTGCCTCAGAGCAAGAGGTTCTCCCGTTCTATTCTTGGCTTGGGTTGGGAGTGCCTTCTGTGTGGAGTCTGCATGTCCTCCCCGCGGTCGAGTGGGCGTTCGAAAGGCATGCATTGAATGGGCGTGCCTTCGTTGAAGGCTGGGCGTTGGGCTGGTAACTCGACACCATAAAAACCAACTGCCAATCATTAGCGGACCGGAGTTCCGCTGTGGCGACCCCTAACTGGGAAAAGCCAAAAGACAAACAACAACAACTCATATCCTACAGAGTGCTTAGAGGTGACATGTCTGGCACACAAGGTATCCTCCAACCTAATACAGATGGACCTACTGAACATCAGCAAGTCAAATGGGATCAGAAATACTCAGTCCGGGTACCTAAACTGAATGTTGTGGAGAGATGGATATATATCATAAGAGGCTACCACAGTTCCAGAGCATACTATCAGTTCAAGTAAAACAAAGCTCATTCCTGTCCCTATTCAAATGCAGTTTGGATCTAAAGATGGGTAATAGAAAATGTACTCCAGGATTGCCCCTCATGCCACTAATGGATAGAGGCAGTTCCTAAATGCTGCATCCCATACATGGGTCCCCCTCAGATTATCTATAGTATGATCACATTTATTCTCACTAGGCCTAATATGCAGTTATTAGTCATGGGATAGGTAAAACTAGTCAGGAAATATTAATTCAAGCACCAAAAGGGAACTTGGATAAGCTTATAATGTCCTCCAGGTGAACCTATGTTGTGGTAGTAAATAGTTTTAAAAAATTGCTCTTTTTAGATCACTAAGTGCCCCCCCAGTCTTCAACAGCTTCTGGCGCCTCTGCCAAAGCTTACTGACTCTGCTGCCTTTTATACTATATAAACATCAGAAACTAATCTCCTCCCTTTTTCTCTCTCTCTGTCACTTCATTCTGCCAAGCTTCCACTTCTCTGTATCTACTCTGTCCCACTTGGAGACCATTGGCTGGCTCCTACTGCATTAAACTTCAATACCATTCCCTCTGGCAATCCATACATTTCTCAGTTATTGTCATGTCAGCATTTCAGCATTGATTGTCATTTACTCTCAATATTTCAACCATGCCATTCTTTGTTTTCCATCTTTTATACATCGCATTATGCTTCCTGTTCTGCTCCAGTCCCCCAAGTGAAAGTAGATCTTTCATCCACTTCCTTAAACATTTTCTTGTAAATATTCCTTCTGTTTCCTTCTGTAGTGTTCCCATTACTGCATGACTCTACCTCCCTGTAGACAAATCTCCACTAAATCTACACCTATCAGGCTGGGAAGCCATCAACATTGTCTTCACTCTCACTCATATGTACTCATTGGCATCTTGTATATGATGCCAACTGAGCTGCTTTTTGGTATTGGCTCAGATTTGGAATGGCTTGTATTATCTCTCTATCTTGTATTAGGTTCATAGGTGTTTACTAGGCTAATGACCACACGGGCCTTTGTAAGCCTAACCATGCATTCCAAATCTCTGACAAGTTCTGATACCCTTGATAAGTATAAGCATGGGCCTGGGAGATGAACCATTTACAGGTTAGCTGTTTGCATCAGAGACATGGGTACCAAATCAGGGATAAATTTCTGGTTTCCCATCCAATTGCACTTGAATAGGGTTAGGGAGGAACTCTGCTTCACATGGATGGGGAAGCCTGTTCCATAGACGGTGTAGTCTCTGGGATACATCCCTATCTCTCCAGCAGGTCTTATTTATATCACAGGCAAGGCTTAAATCTTTAGAACGGGTACTTCTGGTACTGTTTGTTTTTTGGATATGTAGGAGGTACATCAGAGTGGGGTCTGACAATACCCTGTATGCCAGGCATAGATCTCCCTTCAAAAGCCTGTAGGAGACAGAATACAGGGATAGGGCCTTGAGGCAGACTGCATAGGACATATTACTTATGCTCTGTATTTTTTTAGTGAGGAGCCTCTGTGGACGTTCCAGTTGTTGGACATGCCTGGTTATACCAAAGGGGACATTGTACCCAATGATAGGTCTGATGAATGCCGATTACAGTGGAACAATGATTTCCTTAGACTTAGATGCCACATCTTTGTTTATAAGTTGCGCAACATAGAAAGATTTCCTCACCACTGTAGACACGTGATGATCAAAGGCTAGATTATTATCTGTGTGTGTCCATAAGTCTCTCTCTACTGGGTTAACTCTAAGGGGTGTGTTGTCAATATGATAGGTACCAGGGATGGATGACTTTCCAAAGGATAGTATTATGCACTTCTTGGCATTTAGTTTTAGTCCATGACTCTAACACCACTTGTTTGTCTGTGTCAGCCCCTCCTGGAGAACATTTGTGTCATTGTGAGATTCAGTGACAGCTCCTATTTGCAATCATCTGCAAATTTAGTCAACCCGAGACCACTGACATTGGCCTTGACTTCAGAGAAGTAAATGCCAAAAAGGAGCGCTCCAAGGACTGTTCCCTGAGGGACTCCACTTGTGACTGGCCTCTTTGTAGAGGTGGACTCCCCAATTCTAACTTCCTGGGTCCTGTCAGTAGTGAGCCAGTTGGCTGTCCACCGAGTGACAAATGGCTTTGTACCTAACCTCTTGAATTTGTCAATAATGCCCAAGTGGGTATTGTGTAAATGCCTTGGCCAGGTCAAGGTAGGCAGTGTGAATGATTTTGCCCTCATCCATTGCTTTGGTGACCTTCTTAAAGAAGTCCACCAGGTTGAGTAGGCATGATCTGCCCTTGATGAAACCACACTGGGTTGGGTCCAGTGTCTGGAGGTTTACTATATCTCTGTTGATCATCTCCATGATAATTCTTTCCATGGTTTTACATACAAGACTAGTGAGACTTATGGGTTTGTAGTTTCCAAGGTCTGTAGATGGCCCACCTTTGTGCAGAGGGATGACTGTTGCCTTTCTCCATTCATGAGGCATGACGCCTGTTAGGAGGCTCCAGTTAAATAATTCTAGAGGCCCTGATTGGTCATGTTTCATACTATTTAGAATGCATCCTGGGATATTGTCTGGGCCCATTGATGCAGTGTTCTTGGTTTTAGAGCATTAAGGACCTGTTCCCTAGTGATAGTAGGAGGAATTATATTTGATGATATTTCCTGAGGGAAGGTTGAGGCAATAGAGAGGAGTAAAGTTGCAGCTGAATTTATCAGCTAGGAGGTTTGCTATATATTCTGGCTCAGTATAGGTGGCTCTATTTACAATGAGCTCTGCACATAACTGTGTATTGCCTTTGAGGTTGCGGATATAGCTAAAGAATACTTTGTGGTTGTCTTTGGCCTGGGAGGCCAAACTTACCTCAAATTTGGAATTACCCTCAGTTTCTTGCCATTCCATTAAAAATTCACTTATTTTCCATTTCAACTTAACCAAATTCCTTTTCTCTGATAAGAACCAAAGGCCTACCCAAGATACAAAATATGTGGAAGTATATAACAGTTTAGAATCTAAACACTTTGCTCCAACTTGAATGCCATAATTTTCCACTTCTGCACATTTTCTTTTCTAATACCTCATTCTACGGTACCTTCATTGAATCTCTCCTTGGTATATGTGAAACACATTCCCAAGTGCCTCACTTCCTTGTATCCTTCACATCTTTGAGTATGCTTCCTACTTTCTCTACCTGGATCAAAGTTCACCACTGTTGCCTCCATCTTACTCACATTCGCCCTGTATCCAGAGATCTTGCCAAAAGCATGTAGTACTGTGAACACTTGCTTAAAATCATTGGCCAGTTCTCAAAAAGTTAACTAAATGTCATCAGCAAAAAAGGGCTGTCTTAGGTTCTGTCATTCCCCAAGTGTACCACTCTAGCACTGAACCTTTTGTCTCATATGCCAGTAGTTCCAAATATAGTGCAAACAATAGTGGCAACAAGGGGTACCCCCTGCCTTGTGCCTCTCATTAGTGTAAAATCCCACAAAGGTAGACTGATACCTTCATTCTTAATAGGTAGTTTCTAACTGTCCCCGTTTCTCCAGTCTTGGCATAAAAACACAAGCCCTTATGACTGCAAACAAATAATTCCATTCTGTCCTGTCAGATACTTTCTTCAGCCAAACAAACTATGCTGATACTGATGTCTTGAATGTGGCTTGTGTACACTGAATTAACACTGACATTCTTTTCTTGCAGTCTTTGCCCTGAGTACTGACATTTGTAATATATTTTCAAATATTGCCCCCCCAAACACAGGCACACACAGCCACACACATGCACACACACACTGATCTAAAAGTGCAGTCTAAGACACTACTTTTCCTAAAATACACGCTGTAATCGCTATAAAAGCATAGCCAATATTTAGTATTGACATGAGTGTGTAGGAAGAAGAGGACATATATTTTCCTTCTTTGAGGATGGCAGATGTCAAAGCCCTTTACCATGACTTTTGGGATGTCACACATATCAAATGCGTTATTCACTGTTCTTAAGCAAACCTTTTACAGAAGTACTCCTCCCATTCTCCTGAACTCCATTGGTTCTCCATCACTCCAAGGTGTTTTCCTTGTCTTCTGAGCTGACAGCTCTTCTACCTCATCTGTTCCCATCACTCTTTCTGGCTGCTGTTATACCAGACTCAGCAGGTATGCCTCTTATACTCTCTCCCCTCCTTTCTCCTTTGCAGTATACAACTCTTAGTAGAACTCTTTAAAGTGCTCCAAAATTTCCCTGTCTTTTGTATTGTCTTCCCTCACATACTAATGAGTTCTGTGAGTTTCCCGTCATGAATTCAAGACAGATTAGTTCTTTTTTTCTTTGTGCATATTGTTTAAAGTTAGCTTTGATTTTTTTGTGTTTTTGTTCATTACGGGTCTATATGATGCTATCGAATGGACTAAATAGTGAATGCTATTTAGTCAATCTGATACTGTCGAAATGGCAAAATAGCGAAGTTACGGAACATTGACTTTTTTTCCCAGGGAAAAAATTGGGTGGTGGGCCTTCTTCAGGACTTTGCCATTTCCTCCACTATGGTGTGATCTCAGAGTTGGTATATTTAAGTAGGGGAGGGTGTGGGGGACGAAGGCCCCCACTTAAATTTGTGTTTAAGCTTATATATTTTTTTTTTTTTTTTTTTTTTTTTTTTTACAGAGCAGCGAATTTTTCCCCTGGGAAAAAATTCGCTGTTCCGTTTGTTCGATATTTTGTTGTTTCAATATTATCGGTAAGATGAAATAGCATTCACTGTTTACATCGTACGATAGTATGATGTAGACGCTTCATTACATATTATAACAGTGTATGTGGGAAATGTGATTTCTGAAATCACATCTTGATAAAAAGTGATCTTTTTTATAAATGATCATTGTTCTGAGTTTAATTGACCTCATATAATGAGAGTTTATAAGTAGTGGGGTAAGGGTTCAAAGCACCCACACGGTGAGGTGTAAAAATATTTGCGCAAAATACGGTGTAGGTTTAGTGCATGTTTTTGTTGCATTTATGCTCTTGAGTCACAACGTTTCATTCAGTTATGTAGAAAGAGTTATGTTTAATGTTTCTGTATTTCAAGCTGATGTAGATCTGTTTTGTGACTAATAGTATCTCTTTTTAAAGGAAGTTATAACTGTTTTAGTATAACATGCTTCTGGTCAAATTTATGTAACGTCAACTGTGAAACTAAGAAAAGTATGTGGTAATGGATTGAAAGAATAGGGGATCAAATATTAATGGACTTCAGGATAAGGATACAGTGCCTTTGGTGACTGAGAACTGAGATTGCTTTAGGTGTCTGCATTAGGAAATGGCTGCAGTCCAACCTATAGATGCAAAGGAGTGAAATGTTGTAGCAGTTTGCAGGTAAAAGAAGTACATGTTAAGGACTGCTTACAGAAAGTGGGCAAGTTTGATCTTAACATAGAAACAAGACAGACATAAAGAAACAAACAGGTCAGAATCAGAATTTTAGAGGCATGGCCGATATTAGCAAGTGTGGCAGGAGGATATGGCAGATGGGACAGATCTGTACAAACATGGAAAAGAAGGCAGTATATTATAGGGGATTAGCAGGAAAATATGTCAGTGAAAAAATGTAATATAAATTAAAGGTAATTGATGAGAGAAAAAGTATGTGAATGAATATGAATGCAGCATTTAAGTATTTATTTATTTAAAGGAACGTGTAATTTTGGGGAGCTTTTCTCCCCAGTCCTCCACTGAAAAGGGTCTGTCATCGCCCAGTTGAACCATCCTGGTAATCAAACATAAGTAAATAAATTGTCACCGGTGTGGAGCACTGATTCAAAAGACCATTTTCAGGCTTGCTCAGGTAATACACTGTTGAAACAAGAAAGCAGTAATGCAGACTTACAAAAAATTAAATAAATAGATATATAAACAAATAAACAGAATGATAAAATAGGAGCTATATTTATAACAGAAAGTTAGCTACACATCAGCATAAAAAGTGGTTGGAACAACACTTTTAGACTGTTTACAATAATTTTACAAGAAACGTTTCAAGAATGGAACCCCAAAGTATTTACACTATGTACAGAAATATTGAGTGTTTTGTCAGAAGAAAACTATTAGAAGAATTGTTAAGTGGAAGACTGGATAACAGAGTACAGGTAAGGAATCAACTAATGCCACTGTGTGTGGGAAGCAAGAGCATTTCACTTTCATTTTAAGGTTTATTTTTAGATTTGTTCAGAAATGTGGAACTGAGTAAAGTGGCTTGACATTGGGACGGAGGGACTCCCAAAGTACAAGTCCGGTGATAGAAAATCTGTAGTCTATTTGGTGATGTTTGTTGTGTGGGGTGCGCGGAGAAGTTGTGTTTGGGGTAGTGAACTAAAGCATATGTGGTTCTATTGATGAAGAATGCAATTGATTCTGAATTAAGGAGTTTAAGCAGCATTGTACCATGTAAAAGTTAAACCTTATGATCAACTGGTAACTGCTTTTCTTTGGAAAGGGTTAAGTATCCTGTTTTTTGTTTATTTTGTTCTTTATTTCATTGTTGTTTATAGCACTTTGTGTACTGTGTATTTTTTCTAGCTAGTTTCACTGTGTGTGAGGTATTAACTGGAAATTGTCCACTCTTATTAAGCATCTGTTGGGTTGTTTGTTTATGATAACTTGTTGCAGTTAAACTCTTTTTTCTAGTGGCTCCTTTAGCTGTTTAAAACTTTCATTTAAAGGCTCACTGCTGCTTTTCAGCTGTGAGTAACATTTCTGAAGTTTGTTCTAAGTAGTGGGGATATTTGTAGCATTTCCATATTCAGGCTTGTATTTGGGCCTAGTGTTTGTGGAGGCTGTGTGTCTGAGCACATAATTCAGGGACATCTTGTTTTAGCCAAAGCCATCAGGCATTTCAGTGAGAGAGAATTGTTTGAGGTCATTGGCTGACTGAGGTCTCCTGGACTACAGCTTAGACTAAGCACCTCATTGGTTCTTTGAGATTTCTTTCTTAAAAGCTGTCTCAGGTTTCAACTTTCTGTTACCTAAGAAGCTCAGTTGTGAGTGTTCTGCCATTTTACAGTGAGCTAATCGAAGGAAGGACACTCAGCAAACTCGAGCTATAATATATAACATTAAGTATCCTGTTTTTTGTTTATTTTGTTCTTTATTTCATTGTTGTTTATAGCACTTTGTGTACTGTGTATTTTTTCTAGCTAGTTTCACTGTGTGTGAGGTATTAACTGGAAATTGTCCACTCTTATTAAGCATCTGTTGGGTTGTTTGTTTATGATAACTTGTTGCAGTTAAACTCTTTTTTCTAGTGGCTCCTTTAGCTGTTTAAAACTTTCATTTAAAGGCTCACTGCTGCTTTTCAGCTGTGAGTAACATTTCTGTAGTTTGTTTCCCACCGTCTCTCCCTGTTGGTATAGTGTTTTTATAGTTGGTGGCTTTGCAGTTGCCCGCCCCTAGTGTAAATTTGATCTGGGACCCTCCTCCCAGTCTAGTGTCATTACCTCATTCTACCCAGTAAAGGGAGAGCATTTGAGAAGGCCAATCAGCTTAGTTTCTGCTACTCCTTTCTCTCTTTCCTTTCTCTCTTTCCACAAAAAAAAAAAATGTATCTGCTTTTACTGTATTTGTGTTTTTTCCTACTTTATTTTGCTTTTGCGTCATCTTAAAAATACTCAATTGTATTTATTACTGCTTGGTGTAACTCATTCTAAGCCTTTTAGTTTAAGCACCTGGGCTTCAGACCAGTTTTACATTAAGAAGGTTTGTGGTCTGCACTGTAGTGGCAGAACAGGTAGCTTACATCCTTCTAAGTTGGGAACTGCTGATTGAGGGCTCAGTGTCTGTTATTCTAAAAGTGTATTAATTCTGGTTTAAGCACTTGGGCTTGAGGCCAGTTATTTTACATTAAGAGGGTTCGTGTTCTGCACTCTTGTGGGAGGAGAGGCTGGACTCTGTCCTTCTGAGCTGGGAATTTCTGGTTAAAGGCTTATAGTGCCTGCATATTTGAACTGCTTCTTACTGAAATTGGTACACCTTGTTTGCTGTAGCATAGACTAGATCCAGGCCTGCTGAATCTAGCTTTGTTTGTATAACTTGAGCACTAATCCAGGCATTCTTTAAAGTATTCAGTTGTATTTATTACTGCTGGTAGTAACTTGATTAAAGTGTAGCTATAATTTCTAAGTCTTTTGAATTAAGCACTTGGGCTTCAGACCAGTTGTTTTACATTAGGAAGGTTTGTGGCCTGCACTGTGGTGGCAGACCAGGTAGCTTACATCCTTCTAAGTTGGGAACTGCTGATTGAGAGCTCAATGTCTGTTATTCTAAAAGTGTATTAGTTCTGGTTTAAGCACTTGGGCTTCAGGCCAGTTATTTTACATTAAAAAGGATTGCGGTCTGCACTCTTGTGGGAGGAGAGGCTGGACTCTGCCCTTCTGAGCAGGGAATTTCTGGTTAAAGGCTTATAGTGCCTGCATATTCTAACTGTTTCTTACTGAAATTGGTACACCTTGTTTGCTGTAGCATAGACTAGATCCAGGCCTGCTGAATCTAGCTTTGTTTGTATGCTTGTTGTTTGTTTATTTCCCTGAAACGCTAATTCCACCTAAAACGCGGCCTTTTAGCACTTCTGTGGATCCCTAGTTATATCTGCATTGCTTACTGTACTTATTTCCTTGTTTCACTTGAAAGAAAGTTACTGTTTGTCATTTTTACATTTAAGTTACTTGTAACACATTGCATTTAAGTTACCTGGCACTTGCTCACTAAAGCAATTATATAAGTCAGCTCTAAAAAATTAAAAGCACTACACCCTCACAAACTCCCCTTGAGTACCTTGTTCCCCATTGGCCCTTTTTTCAATTATAAAGGAATTCCCAATACTATTCTAGCATGTCCAAAGGTCAGTTGTCAATCTCCTCTCCGGTCCAGCTGGTGAATCTGGGAATCTTGAGGCAATGTTACAACTGCCTCATGTACACAGACAACCCTCTCCTCCTCCCAACAAATTCCAACACATGTGAGAGATGCAACCATATAGCCAAACTGGAGGCTAAGCTCTCTCAACTCAGTACTGGCGTAACCAGTCAGGAGGAGAAGGAAACCACACTCACTACAATTCCAGTCTCACATAGACCTACCACGACAACAAACCAAACACATAAACACACAAAACATACTGAGGCTCTAAATAAAAATCTGCCTAAGCAGCAGAGACCTCCAAAGCAGACACCCAAGCAACCGCTACCCCAAAACAAAACACGTGCAACACATAGCTCACAAAGCCAGTGTGCCAAACAGTCACAGCCCTTAAGGCTAAACAACACACCTGATACACTTGTAATAGGTGACTCTATCGTCAGGCACACTGACGTCCCGCTCACCAGGCTGAACAAGGAGAAGGTCACGGTGAGCTGCCTGTCGGGTGCTAGGATCCGCCACATAACACAAGCACTCAGGTCACTCCAAGGCAAGTACAAATATGACTCAGTCATTGTCCATGCTGGTGTGAATGACCTGAGACGCACCTCCCTGGACTACATGAAAAGAGACATAGAGGAGCTCTCTGAGCATGTAGCCCAGGCCGGTATGACCCTGACCTTGAGTAGCATCTTACCCTCACCAAGAATGATGCCACAATATGAAGACAAGATGATCAATTTCAACAATTGGCTTAAGTGTTGGTGTCATTCAAAGGGGATCCAATGCCTGTCAGCCTGGGATGACATGCTCGACAAGCCACGATGCTTCGCTATGGACGGCTTGCACCTGTCACCCCTGGGCTTTCGGATATTGGCAAAGGCTCTTGCTACCCCCATAGTGCCTTTTTTAGGCAAGGCTCAAAAGACAAATCCACTTCCATAGGTATCACAAGGGATAAGAAACTAAGAGTAATGCTACTCAACGCCAGAAGTCTAAACCTCAAGATGCACAAACTCTCCTTAGCATGGAGAACATCGATATCTGTGCAGTAACAGAAACCTGGTTCAAGGCTCCCGAGAGCACCCCAGCACTACCAGGTTATACCTCATACCATGCTTTTCGGCCCCAAAACTTGGACCGAACCACAAAAGGAGGGGGAGTATCAATATTCATCAAAGATACCCACACCTCCAGGTTGGTGGCACAGCACGAAGCATCAGAGACTATCCATGTGCAACTAAATGTGGGTAAAACTGCCTTCCAGTTTATAGCCTGCTACAGACCACCCTCCCAAACACAGGAACCCCACTCGGCCTTCCTGAGAATACTGGAAAATATGAAGGTCTCTCCAAACACCATTATACTGGGCGACTTCAACTACCCAAACATAGACTGGGAGCATTACTCTAGCTCCAACACCCTAGCCCAAAGGTTTCTAGAATTTATAAACTCAAATGCTATGGAACAACTTGTTACCACTCCCACAAGAGGGGAAAACATACTGGACCTGATCATCACCAACATGGGGACACTATGCTCCAGACCAGAATTGTATCCCTCACTGGTAAGATCAGACCATAAACTAATCTCACTGGATATTCACATCCCGACCCCACCCCCTGCCCAGAAAACCACAGTGAAAAACTTCTCTAAAGCAAATTTCACACGCCTCAAAACTGAGGCGAAATCCTTCAAAGCCCCCGGGCCTGTGGAAAATACGTCCCAGACCGCAGAATCCTTTATAAACGCATTCTATGAACACCTTCAGGAATGCATGGATCATGCAATCCCAAATAAAACCAAGACCCAATCCTCCAAAGGCAGACGTCCTGTCTGGTGGACCCCAGCCATAAACAAACTATACAATAGAAGGAGGAAGCTACTACATGATAGAGCAAAATCCCAAAAAGGGAAGGCATCTCTGATCAGTATTAGCAAAAAACTACGGGCACTCATAAAATCGTTTAAGGCCAGCTTCGAGAGAAAAATTGCACAGGACACTAAGGATAATCACAAGGCTTTCTTTAGTTATGTTAGGAACCTGGGTGGGAATTCCCAGATATGCTCAGAATTAGTCCAAAATGACAAAAAATACACCGAGCCCACAGACATTGCCAACATCCTAGCTGACAGGTTCAGTGCAAACTCCTCCCCCCCCCCACCAAAAGGGCAAATATCTATCCCAACAGAGTGCTGCCCCCCTGACATCTCACATGCTCAGGTAAGAGCCGCCCTCTCCAAAGCAAAAAACACAGCCTCAATGGGACCAGATGGTGTCCCGGGCTGCGTCCTACATGAACTCCAAGAAGAGCTAAACCCAAACATAAAACTACTGTTCAATCTTAGCCTTACTACAGAATATGTACCCAAAGAGTGGCGTACAGCAGCAGTGGTCCCTCTCCACAAAGGTGGTGCCTCAACGGATCCTGGAAACTATCGCCCCATAAGCCTGACTAGCTTGGTCTGCAAAGCTATGGAAAGGATCATCATGGACCTCATAAATAAAGATATTGGGGACATACAGACACTGGATCCTACCCAGTTTGGCTTTATTAAGGGCAGATCCTGCCTCTTAAACCAGGTCAATTTCTTTGAAACAGTCACCAAGGCCATTGACGAGGGGAAGGTGGTCCACACAGCCTACCTGGACCTCGCAAAAGCCTTCGATACAATACCCCACTCGGGCATTATAGATAAGCTCACCAGCTTCAATATAAACCCCTATATCACTAGATGGGTTGCAAACTGGCTCAAGGACAGAACCCACATGGTTAGAATTGCTGGAGCCATGTCAGACTCCAAACCAGTTACAAGTGGCATCCCACAAGGCTCAGTTCTGGGACCTCTCTTGTTCGGTATATATTTCTCGGCGGTACAGGCCAACATGGAAGGACTGTGGCTGACCAAGTTCGCAGATGACTGCAAACTGGGCCATAATCAACTCTCCAGCTGACACAAGCATCCTCCAAAAGGGCCTCATAGAAACAGACAACTGGTGCCAGAGCCATGGCCTCAAGCTAAACTCCAAAAAGTGTATAGTCATCCCCTTTGGCAAAAACAAAGTGCCCACAAATTACCACATAGGTGGTAATCCATTAAGTACAGAAGAAGTCATTAGGGACCTGGGGACCCAAGTTGATAGCAATCTCTCATTTGACAACCACATGGCCAAAGCGGTTAGAAAAACATTTTATATAGCCCACCTAATCATGAAGGGATTCACATCTAGATCAGGGGAGGTCATCGTGCCTCTTTACTCATCCCTCATCAGGCCCATAATTGAGTACAATGCCCCTTTTGGGATGTACCTTACCAGACACCTGCAGCAACTGGAAAGACCCCAAAAGTACCTCACCAAGAGGATCAAAGGGCTCAAACAGATGCCATATGCTGCCCGGTTAAAGAAACTCCAGCTCTACTCAGTGGCATACCGCCTGCTCAGAGGCGATCTGTGCCTGACGTATAAAGCCATGTCCAACCCGGAATTAATGGACATGCTGCACCTCAGAAAATCCAAATCCCATCGAGCCACGCTCGAGACTTGAACCTCAGCACTGAAATAAATAGGACATGCTGGAGGGACAGATTCATAACCCAGAGGCTCCCTTCCCTCTGGAATAAAATCCCAGTCCAGGTTAGGCAGAGTCCCACATTGACTCTCTTCAAGAGGAATCTTGATGAGTGGATGGGAGATCGTCTTGATGAGTGGATGGGAGATCGTAGGTTTACCCCGGCTATCACTTCTGTGTCACTGTTAGACAGAGGCACAGTATACTAACCTCAAAAAAAGGCATAGCAAAATTAATTTAAAATGGGTGGCGAAAGCCAAACACACTCTGGCTAGGCTTATAAATGCCCTAGGGCAGATAGCCTAGTATGAACATATGAACCTATGAACAGTGGTATTCCTTTTACGAGAGAGAGTGATAAAGATATGCATCAGATTAGAGAGGTACTGCAAAGTAGATAGATTTTTGTTTGAGGCAGCAGCGATCAGGGGCAACCAATTTCCAACAGGTCGAGGAGCATGATTTTTATCAGTTGCATTTCTTCCTGCTGGTGCTAGAAAGTATGATATCTTTCTGTCTTGGAAAAGAGGTTTGATATTAGCTTTTGTTGCAAGCAACTGCTGTTGGAAATTAAGCTACTGATTTAGCTTGATGCCAAGGTATTGTTTCTTTCTTTGAAGTTAATGTGGCTATGCATAATGTACCATTTTTCAGTTGCTGAAAATATTTTTTGTTGAGTGCAAAGTATGTTTTTTTTTTACATTGGGAAGTAGTTTTGTTTTTTGGCGCTATCTTGATAGTTGTTGATATCTGATTCCAGGAGACTTTTGGCTGTGGTGTGGGATGGTCTGAAATTGTATATGACCATATCATCTATATATGAGATGATGTCAAATGGTGGCTGGCTGATAAATATTAAGAACAAAAGAGGAGACCATATGGAGCTTTTTAGTAATGGTGCTGGATGAGAAGAATGCTGCAGTAGCTATTGGTTAAGGAAATGCAAAAATAGTTCCAGAAATTTAGACTATTGCTAATAGCTGTTAGAAAATTAAGCAGTCAAGCATGGTTGACAAGGTCAAGGAATTTGGTTAGGTCAATGAAACCGCCTTGGTAAAGTTTCTATTGCCTTTGTTTATCAGTATGGGCTCATTCAGTGAGAATGTAGAAAGACATTAGAGTAATTTTGCCTGACCAGAGCCTCTGCTGGTGACTTGAAAAAATTGAATTATTTTGTATGTAAGTGGCTAGTTGTTGGAATACTAATTTTTCAAGCAGTCTAACAAGAGTGTGGCAGTTAGTTTAGAAGACCAAAGCTCTGAGTAGTCAATCTGCTTTCAGTGCCCAGGGAAGAGGGTTTGATTCTTGATTCCTCCACTTTCATTTGGGTAGTTTGTGACTCTGAGCAAGTCAGTTAACTGGGCAGTGCTTCCGTGTCACCCCTGAAAAGGGAAAAATGTGTCCATTGGGCTTACCTGGTCAACAATTATGTAAAATTTAAAAAGAAATGAGAAAACCAAGAAAAAAGCTGACAGGACTAGAAGGGGCATCACAGGGAGTTTGATGATCTCCCTTACTTTTAGTTTGGTGAAGAAGAACTGGGAATGAAAGAGAAGTGATTGGGGGGGTTGTTAGTTGTGCTGTGTGGGAGGTGGGTGAAACCTTTTCAAGAATTCATCTTCGGTTAAATAGCTAGAAAGGTTTTAATGGCACCATTGGCATTAGTATTCATATTCTAGGAACAACTTGTGAACTTTTTGGATTGTCTAACATAGTTGGTTTGTTTGGATTGAAGAAAATTTGATTTGTGTTTTCTGATGGCTTTTTTGCTAGATTTTTTAAAGTTAAAAATCTTTCTATTTATTTATTTACATTTGTTTAGCTGGAAAGTTTGACGTGATTTGGAAACCCTTTTTACAGTGGAGTCCCAGGAAGAAAACTTCAAAAATAAATACACATACAAGTATACATTAAATAGTGGAATACGTATGCATGCAAGATACAGAGATGTAAAATAACATTGTGTAATGCATGGTCATAAGGTAAGGAACATAAGGGAATAATGGGTTGTAGACAGAGCTGTAAAAGAATACTGTATAATGCTCATAAGGTAAGCAACATAACAGAATATTATACAGTAGTAAATGATGTTATAGTAGCAATTATAGGAGACATGACTCAGCATGTAATGTAATATATATTTAAGGCAAATAGCATTAGAGCATGTCACATTATGGAAGCATTCAGAAGAACATATGACCGCAGGCAGAGCATATCACCTTCAGGAAACGATTATAACATTTTTCTTTTCTAAGGAAATATTTTTTTAAACGAGGAATGTATTGAATTGAAGATAAGGGAGATTAGGTAAGGGGTATAAGACAGAGGAACTTAGAGGTGATTAACTAAAGGTATAGTAGTTTGTTTTTTCATAAAGATATAGTAATTTTATACAAAAACAAGGTATTTTGTGACTACATAAGGAAAATGGAGACTCTCAGAGATAGTTATCCAGGTGGACAGGTGCAGTAATAGACCCAGGGATTCTTGAAATATGATTTTAGTGAGGAATTGAAGAGGTTGGGTTTGCCGATCTGTCAATGGAGGTTAATAGTGAGCTCCAAAGTTTGCAACATAACTAGAGTTAAGGAAGTCACAGTGGGAGACATAGGAGGGAGTTATATAGGTCAGGAATTTATCAGAGGAGAAAAGTTTTCTAAGTATACAGACCTCTGAACAAAATTCGCAATGAGGGAATCTTAGTAGTTTGGGTAATTTGGGTATTAGAGCCAACTGAGTTGTTTAATGGTGGTGCAGTGGTGGATGGTTGTTTATACTGGAAGTGAACTTGGCTATTATATTGTAGCACTGCTCTCAAGTTTTGCAACCTGTGCTGAATGCATATGTGTGAAGATGAGGTCAGGATTTGAGAGTGTTGAGGTAAGTAGGCACTTGCCATACATTTATGACCACACCTTAAATATGATTTTGTCCTGTACATCAGTCCATGTTTTTGGTTTGTTTTCTTGAATACCTCTTGGACATAAAGGTTTAATTTTAGGTTTTCATCAATTATGGAACCTAGATGTTGAGTGGCGGAAACAGATTACATGGTGGTACCATGGCAGGAAAGAATGT
Source organism: Protopterus annectens (assembly GCF_019279795.1). Taxonomy (NCBI): domain Eukaryota; kingdom Metazoa; phylum Chordata; order Ceratodontiformes; family Protopteridae; genus Protopterus; species Protopterus annectens. The sequence goes on along the minus strand of NC_056733.1, from coordinate 743,786,498 downwards.
AAAGTTATTTTTTCATTGGAGATTGACTTAGAGGTGGATACCACTAGCTTAGGTTTATTTTTTAGGTATTAGTACAAATATTGTATACTTGGGTGGAGGTAAAGAATAGTTGGGTCATGTTTTGAAGGAGAATGATTGTTTTGGCTTTGCACATAATGGCTGTATCATCAGTATACTGGATACGTTTTGAGTTGGTGGTGTTAATGAATATATTGAAAAGAAAGGGACTATGTACTGAGCCTTGAGAGATTTCAACTGGCATGGGAAGAAAGGTGGATTTGAATTGCTGCTATTTTACACTTTGGGTCTTGTGAGTAAGGTAGGTAGGTAGTTATAAAACCATTTTAGGAATGAGCATGACAAGTGGTAAGAGTTGATAGAGTACTGAGAGACTGTACTGAAAGCTTTTGATATGTCAAGAAAGACTTATGGCAAGATAATTGTCATTTCTGTGTTTGTGAATAGTGCTAAGGAAAGACAGTGTCAGAACTGCGAGAGGGAAAAAATTCAAGCTAGGATGGGGAGAAGCGGTTATTCAAAAGATAGGTTAATAGTTGACAGTGAGTGAATTTTTCAAGGATCTTAGACAAGGGAGAAACTACAGCAGTGTGTCTGAAGTTGGAGATCTCAGTATAGGGCCCCACCTTTGTGTAATGGCAGGATATAGAAATGTTTCCATGAGGTATGGAACAAGTATTCCTGTAGAGTTATATTTACAAGGATAGAGACGGAGGCAATGGCATCAGCAGCTAGTTTGAGGTATTCTATAGGGAGGTTGTCTGGGCCTAGAGTACTTTATTGTGGAGGTCGCTTCAGAGTAGAGAGTAAAGGAATTATAATTAATAGTAGGTAGAGATTTGCTTGGTGGGATTGACCTGGAATTGTGTTTAGTAAGTGTTGTGGCTGCACTGATGAAATGGCTATTAAAGATGCAGGCAATGTTACTCAGTTTCAGTGGGTAAGAGGTTGGCCGGGGAGGGGGGGATCCCAGGTGTCATGGGCTGTGTAATGGTAAAGCAGAACTTTTTGGAGTTTTGTAATGTAGGTGTGATGAGTGGTAAAGTTTCTTTTTTTTTTTTTTTTTTTTTTTTTTTGTCAGAGGTCACTTTTGGTTGTATTATATTTCACTGGAGATGATAGGACCAGTAGGTTGCAGGAGGTTTTTTTTTTCTTTTTGTTCATCAGGGACTCTATGCTTTATCGTTGCATGTCAGTTGTTTTGAGTGTTAGCCAAGGTGCGGGATTAGATTCAACTCTTTTTTTTCCCTGAGTGAGGATTGTTGGTTTAGGATATTTAAAAAGGTGTCACTGAGGTGTTGTATGGTGCTGTGTAAGTGGAGATGTTCTACTATGCTCCAATTGTAGAGTCTGAAAGTGTTAATAAATGTGCCTTTGTTAATTTAGATAAATTCCTAGCCAAGTTAAATAACGTGGGTTTGGAGGATTTACTGAGTGTATAATGGCATAGGTGAGGTACTGGGCAATGTTTTTTTTTTTTGGTTAGTATTTAAGATGCAGTCTAGGATTATTTCTGTACGACAGATTTTGCTAAAGCTAGTGGTAGCATTGGTTAGTTAGGTGAAGTTTTCTGGGTGGATGCATAAGGCAAATGCTCTGAGAGTCCAGTGTACCTTAACATCTTCTAGGATGATGGCTTCATGAGATGTATTAGTTGAAGCCCATGAAAGTATGTCTTTGATTATGGATTGGGTTGTTGTGTGGTAAGGAGGAATGTAAAGAGCTGTAATGCAAAATGCTTATGACTGTCAATTTGCAAGTCTGTTGCCAGCATTTCTGCAATGGAGAAGCTGGGGATTGTCCTGGAATGGAGACTTAGTTGCAAATTGTCTGAAAATATAACTGCCATAATACCTGCTATTTTGGGGGTCAGTTGAGTTTAAAAATATTGTAGCCTAGTGGGTACTACCTAGTCATTGGAAATGTGTGGTTTCAGCCAAGTCTCAGTTAGTATGAGGATATCTAGGCTGTGGAAGAGAATCCAGGTGTGAAGATGTTCTAATTTGTTGCAAAGGCTTCTGATGTTGAGGAGGAATAGTTTGATTGTAGTACTGGGAACAGAGAAGTGGATAGTAGTAGTAAGGTTATAAACAGTAGGTGTTTGAACTATAAGTTGTAGATTCCGGCACTGGATTAGAGCAATTGCTGTCACTGAGAAGTAGTTGTACAGCTGCTTGTTGGAGCATATGGGTTTATTATGTGTTTAGGAGAACTACGGTACTTACAAGAATAGATGTAAAGGCTTAGTGGTTTCAGTATACGAACAAAGGTTAGGGTAAAGAGTAACAGTGAGATGTTAGAGTATGATAAAGTATATGTATGTATAAATGGGTTAACAACAAGCTATTTAATGAAAACTTGTTAAACCTTGAGAACTGCTGGCACAGCTGATTGAAAATCAGCAGAGAGAATGTGCCATCAGCTGTCCTGTTGGAGAATGTGGTACAGTGGGGGTGTGAGAATGCAGAGGGGGACTTGCTCCCTTGTAAAATACAAGAGTTTTTTTTGTTTGTTTTTTAGGCTGCTGATTGACAAGTTATATTTGATCACCTGCCTTTTGATGTAGTGATTTTTCGATGTATGGTCATGCATCTAAATATATATATCTATATATGTGTGTGTGTGTGTGTGTGTGTGTGTGTGTATATATATATATATATATATATATATATATATATATATATATATATATATATATATATATAAACACACACAAATGTGTCTATACTAATATATATATGTGTGTGTGTGTGTGTGTGTGTGTGTGTGTGTGTATGTTCATCGTGTTACCCTGCTGCAGTCATCACACTTGGGTTATCCTGCCATCAGGCGGTCCCGCAGTCGGCCCGAATTCCAAAGTCTTGGTCCGGCGTCGGTTGCTGTCGCTTCTTCCCTGACGTCAGTGCACCAGGGGTATATAAGAGGCATCCAACGCCATTTTCTTCAGTCTTTCTTGCCGCGCGGTGCCCGAAGCAGAAGCAGTTCGCAAGTGCCGGTCGGCCGACACCTGAGATTTTCTAATCGAGTTTCAGTCCGAAGTCTTCAAAGCTAAGTACCCCGTTGGGGATCCTTTTCTTGCCTCAGTCTGATGTCAGAAAAAGTTAACAATTGCATTTCTTGTGGGAAGCAAATACATCATAAGGACTTTCATTCTTATTGTATACCTTGCCTAGGCCCAGACCATGACATCACTGGTTGTCGGTTTTGTGCTAGGTTCAAAAAGCGAACTATAAAGCGACGCTTTGATTTTGCACGACACTACTTCGGTAGGACATTTAATTACACTATGCTGTCGGAGCAACCGACTACCGGCGTGCATAAAAAATGCAAAGATGAAGACAGGCAGCCTAGATCCAAGCCAGACTCCGAGGCCTCGGCTGGGCCAGTTGCTGGTCCTCCGGTTTTCAGTGAGGCGCCTATGCAGCCCCTGGCTACTGCAGAATCGGAACCCCAGACCGCTTCGGATTCTCTAGCAGAGACTTCTAGGCTGACGCAGCCATTTTCTTTAGGCCCTACCGACGACACTGCAGAAGGAGAAGCCGGTGCTGTAGAAACACCTTCGGTTTCTGAAGGTGTCTTCAGACCGACTACTCTCACCATAAAATCTTATGCTAAGCTTAAGACTCCTCTAAAACCAAAAAAGACTGCACTTCAGTCTCCTTTTCAAGGCCCCATGCCTAAGAAACAGATGCTTAAAATGGCTGAAGATTTGATTTCTTTAATCAGGGGTTCCCAACCCCCCCCAACAAAAGGCCTAGACAAGAGGAGGATTATGCCTCCTCTGATCAAGTGTCTATTTCCTCAGGCTCCTCTGAGGAACAGGATTACTCCTTTACCCCTTATGAAGATTCTGATGCTGAAGATTCCATTCCCTCAGCTTCTCCCCCTGAAGACTATTCCTTTGGGGAAACCTTACATACCATGAGAGAACATTTCCACTGGGAAGGTCAAGACTACTCCAACTCAAAGAAAAGGCTCCGAGAGTTTCTTTTACTCCCCCAGCACAGACCACTTGCTATCCCCCCAGATTTAGACATTGTGGATGATGTTTATTTAGAATCTAGTCTAAATCCAGATTCTCTGCCTCCTGCTCCAGCCAAACCAGATAGATACTATAGAGTGCCTGACTCACTCAAATTCCTTTTCAAAAGCCCTGTTGCTGATCCAGAGACAATCTCCCAGGGTCCCAAAGGGGCTAAGGCTTCTATGGCCAAAAATCCTGTACCCTCTGAAAGGGACTCCAGAGCACTAGATAGGTGGGGGAAGAAGGTTTACACCTCAGCTACTCTGGCTATGAGAGCACTAAATTGTCAATTTCACATGCTTAAATACCAGCAATTCCTAATGTCTCAAATAAAACAAAAGATGTGCACGCACCCTCAACAGTCTGAATTCAAGGAAATGCAGGATCTGTTGAATGCAGCTGAACAGGTGGGCAAACATACTTTACAATGTGGATTTGATTCCTTGGAAGCTTCCTGTAGAGCAGCTGTTACTGGGTCTGTTATACGTAGGCATGCTTGGTTAAAGGAACAAACTCTGCCTGATCATGTTAAAGCAAAGTTACTAGATGCACCTTTACAGCAGGATGTCTTATTTGGGGTTAAAGCAGAAGAGGTTTTAAAGAAAATGGAGGATAAGGCAAAATCTATGCAGACGGTCAAAGATTTTTTACAGGTACAGCCCCCACGCTTCAGCAGAAATTGGCCAACAAAAAATTGGTCCTTTCCAGCTTCTGACAGACCACAGAGGGGTAAATACAGGTGCCCAAGGGGCAGAGGACAAGCACAAATCCCTTACAAACCTCGCCAATGGGGCACTGCAACACAGAAGGGAGGAGAAGACAGGTCCCAAACTACTAGAAGGCAACCACAATGACTTAAACCTCAAACTGCCAAGCAAAACTCTCTTGGCAGCTCCCTTGGGAGGAAAATTAGCACTTTTTGCAGACAACTGGCGCATCGTCACAAAGGACAAATGGGTCCTAGACATTATCTCGCAAGGGTACAGATTCCATTTCCACACCTTGCCAAGGATAAAAGGCATGCGAAACCTGCCACAAAATCAATGGGCAGAGGCGCAAAATCAAATTACAGCTCTCATGGACATGAGAGCCATTCAACTGGTACCGACACAGGAGCAAGGCCAAGGATTTTACTCAAGGCTCTTTCTAGTCCCCAGAAAGGACAATGCTTGGAGACCCATTCTGGACCTTTCAATTCTAAACACCTTCTTGCAAGTACGCAAATTCAAGATGCTAACACTACAGCAGCTTCTTCCCATGTTGGGCAAGAAAGCTTGGCTAGTAACATTGGACCTCAAGGAGGCATACCTGCATGTTCCTATCAGACAAAATTGAAGAAGATACCTCTGCTTCATTGCAGGTTCAACCCACTACCAATTCTCTGCACTGCCCTTTGGCTTATCTACTGCGCCCAGGGTCTTCACAAAATGCCTGGCACCAGTAATTGCATACTGCAGACAAAGAGGAATTCAAATATAGCCATACCTGGACAACTGCCTCATCCAAGCAGAAAGCAAGGACACTCTCTTACATCATCTGGCTTTTGTAAAACACCTTCTAAGTTGCCTAGGGTACACAGTAAACGAAAAGAAATCAAAACTAGTGCCCTCACAAAATATGACATTCCTGGGTGCCAGCTTGAATACAATGGCCCAGATGGCTTACCTGATGCCAGACAAACAACTACAGCTAACTCAATACTTCAAAACAATGGCAACAAAGACCCAACTCCCCACAAGAAAAATTCTGCGGGCCTTGGGCTTCATGGCATCTTGCATACTACTAATACCATTTGCAAAACTGCATATGAGGAAATTACAATGGTACCTAAAAAGCGTATGGAATCAACACAGCCACAGCTTGGAAACAGTGATACCTCTCATTCCCTGCCTTCAACAGGAGTTTCTATGGTGGTCACAGGCATGTCACCTCAACAAGGGTCAGCCTTTCACCTTACCCCCAGCCAGGCAAACTATGACAACAGATGCATCGGACTATGCCTGGGGGGAACACATGGCAGAACGGTGCGTTCAAGGCATATGGACTGCAGATCAAAGAAATCTGCACATCAATCAAAAAGAAATGCTAGCTGTACAGAATGCCCTGACAGCATTCAAGGACCTCTTACATCCAGGACAGCTTATATTAAGGACAGACAACACCACAGTGATGCGGTACATAAACAAACAAGGGGGTACACACTCCTACCCTCTATGCAGGCAGGCAATGATCTTGTGGAACACAGCACTGGCTTACCAAGTACAATTACAAGCTCAATTCCTGCCAGGAAAAAAGAACACATTGGCAGACGACCTAAGCAGAAACATCATGGATCCCCACGAGTGGAAACTGGATCCACAAGTATTTGCAATGATAACTCAAAAATGGGGACACCCAGACATAGACCTGTTTGCCAGCCCCCAAAACAATCAGGTAACGAAATTTTGCACAAGGACATTTCACCATCAAGCTTGGAAAGTGGACGCACTCTCATTCAGTTGGAAAATGCTGTCAGTATATGCCTTCCCTCCATTGCCCCTTCTCACAAAGGTGCTGCTGAAAGTCAGGATGGAGAGACCACGAATGATACTCATTGCCCTAGACTGGCCACGCCAGCACTGGTACCCACTATTAAGGAATATGGCCCAGGGCCCACCATGGATTTTACCACAAATTTCTCATCTGCTCACACAGCAAGACAATCAGATTCTACACAGCCAGCTCAAAACCTTAAATTTGGCTGCATGGCAAATCTCCTAAGCAACCAGCCAGCTCCTCTTTCACAAGCTGTTATGGATGTTATTCTGGAGGCCAGTAGGCCCAGCACCAGGAAAGCCTACTCAGACAAATGGAAAAGGTTTTGCGCCTGGAACCAAGCTAAAGGCCAAAATACCTTTCTGCCGGACATAACTCAGATTCTACAATATTTAACTGAGATGTTACACAAAGGACTTTCTTTTTCATCTATTAAAATTCACGCCTCAGCTATTTCAGCTCACTACAAAACGGATCCTCCCTTATTTTCACATCCACTTCTAAGGCAGTTTCTCAGAGGGGCCAAAAACATTAGGCCTCCCAGGAGAGCACCAACACCAACTTGGGACCTCAATTTTGTTCTAGAAAAACTTACGCTACCTCCTTTTGAGCCAGCTTTCTCAGCTGACTTAAAGTTTGTATCATGGAAGACTGCCTCGCTGCTAGCAATTACTTCAGCCAGAAGAGTCTCAGAGCTTCAGGCTCTTATGGCGGTAGAGCCTTTCCTCATTTTTCATCAAGACAGAGTTTCTCTACAAACTAACCCCTCCTTTATGCCTAAGGTGGTATCCAGTGTGGCTCTAAATAAAACCATCCATTTACCTACCTTCTTTCCAAACCCGCAGAACAAAGGAGAAAGACTCCTGCATTCCTTGGACATTTACAAGCAGCTACGTTACTACTTGGATAAAACTAAGGTTTTCAGAAAATCTGACCAGCTTTTTGTATCCTATGCTGCAGCATCACAAGGAAAGGCTATCTCAAGACAGACCATTTCCAAATGGATAGGACATTGCATACGTGTTTGCTACACCCACCATGGAAAACCAGTTCCTGCTAGCATTAGGCCCCACTCCACCAGGGCAGCAGCTACATCTACAGCCTTCCTCAGGGGGGTGCCTACCAAGGATATTCTGGAAGCTGCAACTTGGAGTTCAGTACACACCTTCACCAAACACTATCACTTACCACTTTACTCTAAGACTAGAGCTGGCTTCGCCACTGCAGATGTTCTTCATCTCACATTGCTGCAGTCCTAACACTTGGGTAGTCCGCTGTCCCTCGGTCGGCCCAAATATCAGAGTATAAGGCTGACGTCGGTCAAGGCGCATTTGACTGACATCAGAATGTCAGGGTACAAATGCGCATGACCGACGTCATATCCTCAGTCTTTTTTGCCGCATGGTCCGATGCAGAAGCAGTGTTGCAAGTGCCGTTCGGCGTTCTGAAATTTTTCAATTGAGTTTCAGACCCGAAGTCAGAGTTGGTTAAGTACCCGTTGGGGAATATTTTGGTTTTTCTTGCCTCAGTGGTTTACCGGATGTCAGAAAAAGTGAATAACTGTATTTCTTGTGGGAAACAGATACCGCATAGGGATTACCATAATTTGTGTATACCTTGTTTGGGACCTGAGCACGACGTTGTTGGGTGTCGCTTTTGTGCTAGGTTCAATAAACGCACTATAAAGCGAAGGTTGGATTGTGCCAGGTTGGTCTTTGGGAAGCGGTGCAATTACAATATGCCGTCGGATGCTCCGACGCCGGCTTCCTCAAAGAAGCGCAAGGACAAGGTAGTTAAACCTAGGTTAGAGGAGTCGTCCGAACCGGACGCCGGTTCTTTAGAGGCGTCAGTGGAACCGGTGGTTCCGACGGAGGCCTCTCTGGAGTCCCAGGGAGAAACTTTGATTTTACAGGATGTGGCCTCCCAGGAGGCAGGTCAGGCTGTAGGGGCTTCTCAGATAACTGTACTCCCCTCCCTTCCTAAGGGGTCTAGGCCCTCTCTTTCTGCTTCCAAGGCTTCTCCTAGAGGCAGGTCTAGTTTAGCTTCTGTGGGTGTCACTCCTAGTTCTTCAGGTTCTGTGCCCAAGAAGCACATGCTTAAAATGGCAGAAGATTTAATTACTTTAGTTAGAGGCTCTATGCCCCCTCCTGATAAGAGGCCTAGGATGGAACCAGTGTTGGGGATTATGAGCAGGCTTCGATGTGTCTGAGTCTTCGGCTGAAGACTTGCAGGAGTATTCTCATTATTCTGATTCTGATGTGGATGATTCTACTCCTTCTGCTTCTCCTCCTGAGGATTTTTCTTTTTCAGAGACCCTTCACTCCATGAGAGAGCATTTTAAATGGGAAGGTCAGGACTTCTCTGATTCCAGGAAAAGGCTTAGGGAATTTTGTTTTACCCCAGCATAGGCCTTTGGCTATACCTCCTGTTCTGAATGTGGTGGAAGATGTGTTTGCAGAGGCTTCTCTTAATCCTGATTCTTTGCCTCCTGCTCCTGTTAAACCAGATAGGTATTACAAGGGTGCCTGAAGCTCATAAGTATCTTTTTAAGAGTCCTAGGGCAGACCCAGAAACTGTTTGCCAGGGGCCTAAGGGTGTTAAGGCTTCTGTTGTCAAGAATCCGGTTCCTGCAGATAAAGAGGCCAGGGCCTTGGATAGATGGGGAAAGAAAGTTTATACTTCTTCCACTCTAGCCATGAGAGCTTTGAATTGCCAGTTTCACATGTTGAAATATCAAAATTATCTCCTTTCACAGTTGAAATCTAAGGTTGATGCTCTGGCGGAAGGTATTGATTGTAAAGAGTTACAAGATTTAGTGCATGTTTCTGAACAGGTGGGTAAGCATTCTTTGCAATGTGGTTTTGATGCTGTACAGGCCTCGTCTAGGGTGGCTGCCACTGGGTCAGTTCTTCGCAGGCATGCCTGGCTGAGGGATCAAAATTTATCTGACCATGTTAAAACTAGGATTTTGGATGCCCCTTTGCAATCTGATGTCTTGTTTGGTTCTCCTGTTGAGGCAGTTTTAAAGAAAATGGAAGACAAGGCTAAGTCTATGCAGACTGTTAAAGATTCTTTGCAGGTTCAGCCTCCAAAGTTTAGTAGAAATTGGCCTACTAAGGGGTGGACGTATCCTTCTTATGATTCCCAGTCTAGGGGTAGATCTAGTCGTGGCAGGGGCAGAGGTCAGGGCTCTTTCAGGCCTAGAACAGGGAGTTCTCCTGCACAGTCTTGGGGTGAGGGCAGGGGTCAGTCCTTTCGTAAACAGACCCAATGACCTACCTTTTCAGCTGCCAGAACCTTCTCGCCTGGCAGCACCTTTGGGAGGAAGGTTGGCACTTTTCAAAGAAAATTGGAGTTTGATTACCCAAGACAGATGGGTATTGGATATCATACATCACGGTTACAGGTTTTATTTCCATACCTTGCCTCCTTTCAAAGGCATGCCAGACATTCCTCCTCAACAAAGAATAGAGGCTCACAAGCAAATTTCTCTGTTACTCCAAATAGGGGCCATACAGCCGGTTCCTATGCCAGAAAGGGTCCTAGGATTTTATTCTCGCCTGTTCCTTGTACCAAAAAAGGGGAACACGTGGAGACCAATTTTGGATTTATCTATCCTCAACACTTATCTGGACATTCCCAAGTTCAAAATGTTGACGTTACAACAGCTTTTACCTCTGCTGGGCAAGGATCACTGGATGGTAACTTTGGATCTCAAGGAGGCTTACCTTCATGTTCCTATCAGGCTAAGTTGCAGGAAGTACCTGCGTTTTCAGACTGGGACTTCTCACTATCAGTTCTCTGCATTGCCCTTTGGCTTATCTACTGCGCCCAGAGTATTTACGAAAGTTCTGGCTCCAGTGATAGCTTTCTTCAGGCTGAAAGGAATACAAATCTATCCTTATTTGGACGATTGCCTGATTCTGGCTCAAGGAAGGGACGAGCTTCTTCGTCATTTGGAATATGTGATAGCAGTGCTAAGATGCCTGGGGTATTCTGTGAACGA